>NC_143530.1:12745113-13051250 GCF_031878675.1 Megascapheus bottae
CTCAGGGATGAGCTGGGGTCAGGGGGCTGAAGGACATCCCAGCGCTGGCTGGATGCTTGAGAGGAAGGATAGGGC
Organism: Megascapheus bottae; assembly: GCF_031878675.1. Taxonomy (NCBI): domain Eukaryota; kingdom Metazoa; phylum Chordata; class Mammalia; order Rodentia; family Geomyidae; genus Megascapheus; species Megascapheus bottae. The sequence goes on from NC_143530.1 coordinate 12,745,189, forward strand.
AGGACTCCTTCCTCCTCCCTGCCCTTGACCTTGTATTAGCTCTTCCACTTCTCCGAGTGGCTGGTGTTGGTAGGACAGGAAGTCACCGCCCATCTCTGGGGCTGTGAGGACAGAGCTCATGAAGAGGCTGCCGGGGAATGGTGTGTGTGGCTGGTGTTGGCAGGACAGTGGCCATGGTGATGTAGAGAAGAGGAAGGAGAGGCGGGATTAGACAGCTAACTGGGTCACTTCATACCCTCATCTGCTGATACCTAGACTGCCAGGAGAAAGGAGGATACCATTCTGAAGGTGGGTGCGTTCCGTGGTCACAGATGTTCCATCCATTTGATAAAAGAGGAAACCGAGGCAACTCATGCTCACTGAAATACTCTAGAGCCCTGCTGACCCGCCCTGATCTTTCTCCTCTCCACTCCCATCCTCCACGCCAGGCCCTGCCAGCCACAGGAGCCCAAGCCAGCACAACTTCTGTGTCTCTCCTTTGCTCCCTGTCCCCCGTGGGTCGGCTGGCCATCTTCTAAGAGAGGGCAAAGGGCCAGCTCCTTCCATGTCACACTTCCAGCTTCAGGACTGGCTTCCCTTCTGACAAGAGTTAGGGAGCCAGCAGTTTGTTTGGGAAGGGACCCCAGGAAAAGAGTCACTGGAATTTAATTCTTAGTGAACTTGGGGGACAGAGAAGAGTGGGCCTAACTCCCCTCTGGCTGGAGTACTAGGAGTTAGGTGTGCCAGAGGGTGGGGAGGACTGCCACGGGAGGGGCTTGGCTTGCCCCTAAGCCCGCCCAAGGCTGTGTGGGTGGCAGGGGCTCAGCTGGGGGCCGGGCCTGTGAGGCACACGCAGCCATCAGAGTTGGCAGACTCGAGTGTGAATCCTGGCTGCCACCTCTTGCTCGCCATGTGACCTTGAGCTGCCCCTCTGGGATGCTCGTCCCATCTCCCATTGTGCTCCTCCAGGCTTCCTAGGCACAGCGGGAGCTGACCCACAGCTGCACTCACAGAGGGTCCACGGAGAGCCCACCCCATGCTGCGGGGTCACGGTGAGGGGAGTCCCCAGAGCTGTCAGGCCTAGGGGAAGGTGGTCCCGGCTTTTCTCCTCCTTGCCTGACCCCCTCCCTGGAGCTCGCCGAGCAGGGTTTGGGAATTAAAGTCATAAACAAGGCAGATGTGACATCCATCTTTTTGACAGCGCTGCCAGCCAGGTGACGGCTGAGCGGAGGAAGGCTCGGTTTATGAGGAGATAGGAAAAATTTACTGCCTGCTGCTCTAAGGGGCTGGGAGCTGGAGAGGGAGGGGTAGCCGTGACGGCTGGGGATGTGTGAGGAGATGCCAGTCACTGGGCTGGGCTAGCCGCAATAATAACAATGATAATAAAACAGAAGGATCGTGGCAGCCAATATTTACATACCATGTATCGGTGTACAAGTTCTGTCTTAGGGCTTTCAGTACATGTTTATAGCAGCCCATTTTACAGATAAGAAATGCAGGCTCAAGGAGGCTAAAGACTTGCCCAAGGTCACATAGAGTTAGTGATGAACAGAGCTGGGTTGAACCTGGGTCATCTGATACCCCTACCCTGGGTGTCTTTGGCCTTCCTTTTTCTTTTTTCTTTTTTTTTTGCCAATCCTGGGCTTGGGCTTCAGGGCCTGAGCACTGTCCTTGGGTTTTCTCAAGGCTAGAGCTCTACCACTTGAGCCACAGCACCACTTCTGCCTTTTTCTATGTATGTGGTACCCAGGAATCAAACCCGGGTATTTATGCATGCTAGGCAAGCACTCTACCACTAGGCCAAACTCCCAGCCTTTTTTTTGCTTGGTGATGGGGCTTGAACTCTGGGCCTGGGTGTTGTCCCTGAGTCCTTCAGCTCATGGCTACTGTCCTACCCTTTGAAACACAGTGCCACTTCTGGTTTTCAGAGATAAGAGTTTTACTGACTTTTTTAATGCGCTGACTGGCTTTGAACCTCAATACTCAGATCAGCCTCCTGAGTAGCTAGGGTTACAGGTGTGAGCCAGCTCCTGTAGAATCTTCCTGTCTCCATATCCTCAGAGGGACCCAAGAAGCCTCCCTTGCTGGGAAAGGGAGGAAGGACAGCTTTGAGGCCACCTATTATGTGTATTCATTAGAGGAACCAATGAGTTGTCCTCAAACCATCAAGCACCTGGCAGCCAGTGACTCTTCCCTTCTATGGTTTCCCAGTTGTTCAGCCAGGAGACCAACCAGGACCTGCTAAGTAACCAACTGTACCAAGCCTGTGTGCCTAATTTATGCTGAGTTCTATCAGGGGCAAACTTGCTTAAGAGCCTTCATGCAATTAGGGAAACATCTGGTCTTGCAGACAGAGGTGGAACAAGACCTGACCAAGAGACAGGAGGAAGACAGTCCAGGTGGCTACTTGGGGGAAGCTGGGAGTGCTGGGAGATCAGGCATTTTGTACATTTGAGTTGGAAAGTCTCACTGAGAAGGTGACCCTTGAGCAAAAGCATGATAGCAAGCCAGCTAGAGATCTAGGAAAGAGGGCAGTATGTGCAAAGGCCCTGAGGTGGGCTTGGGTGGGCATGGTGAGCCTTGCAGGCAATACTGAATGAGACAAAACCATTGTGGGTATGGAAGAGGGTGGGGGAGTCTGATTTGTGTCCTAACTATTCCCTCTTCCTGCTGCCCTGGGGAGAAAGCTGGCTTGGGACAGAGCTGGGGACAGTGAGGGGGCTGGTGATGCCATCCTGCTGTCATCCAGGTGGGAGGTGATGGGGCCTTGGACCAGAGTCACATGGTAGTAGAGGGAAGGGGTTGGAGTTTTGGCAAATTTTCATTGTAGTTGTAGGGTTTGCTAAAAGACTTCAAGTAAAAGAAAGATGACAGAAAAATCAAAGATGGCTTCAAGATTTTTGGAGGGAACAAGGAGATAGTCGGGAGGGCAAAAGTGGGGAGTCTGGCCCAGGACTGAGGGGAGATGTCTGCACAGATGGGGCAGGCTGGGAGCAAGGGACGAGTGTGGGGATAAACAATATGTGACTGCAGCCTGGGATGCAGGCGTGTGGAGGGGCAGCAGGCAAAGAGGAAGGGGGGACCCCAGCATGGTGTCTGATGTGAGCGGGAGAGGGCAGAGAGCAAGAGGACTTAGTACTATGGGCTCTCCGTAACCTCGTCCCCCATGGCCAGGGCACTGTCCTTGGTGTTGGTAGAGCGTCTGGGACTCCGCTGACTGCCGGGCGGTGAGCAGGGGCAGAGGAAGGGAGGTGTGCTGGGGAGGGTTGGGCTATGAGAGGACGGGTCGTATGAATGGCACTAAACTACGGCTATTTTCCCATTGGTGAGAAATACCTGGTACAGGAGACACTGGGTGCATCCAGGTCTCAATGGGCAGAGCTGGGCCGCTCATCGTTGGTTTGTTTGTGACAGGGTCTAGCTGTGTACCCTAGGCTGGCCTGGAATTGATCCTCCTGCCTTTGCCTCCTGAGAGCTGAGATTTCAGGAATGGACTACCATGCTTGGCGGCGCATGGTGTCTGACAGAGGCTTAGGCTTAGAGCTGTCTTACTCACTGCCAACTCCAGCTTCCCTTCTGGAAGAGCAAGCCAGATGTCAAACCAAGATGTGGCAGAGGCCTTGCCTTTTCTGGGAGCTGCAGGCCATCAGTGCCAGATGTGGCCTCTGTCACAGTACTGCTTTCCTCTCTTGTAACAAGTGCTGGCCCCATTCAGACAAGGGTATGGCAGCTCACAACTCATCGGGCCCAGCTGGTCTATCTGGTACTTTAAGTCAGGTTTTCAGGGGCCTGGGATGTCGATGAATGGCCTTAATCTTTGTGGTTTCAGTTTGATGGCTCTGTTCTCTCTTGGCTAGCAGAGCTTCTTATCTATGGGGACCTTGTCAGAGCTGGGACTCAGTTTCTGATGCCAGGGTATTCATGTTTGTGTCTCCATGAGACTCCCAGGCTAGACAAAGAGCCAAGGGCCCCTCCCTGGCCAGGCGACGGGGGCATCACCTCCCTGCATCTGATCCCTCACCTCTATGGTGATCTGTCGACTCAAACACCAGGGCTCAGCTCCCCCACTCCCACAGGAAGGAGTGGGCGTGGAGTTTGGGGGAACAGAGCTGGGATGAAGGAATTGAGGCTGAGCTGCTTAGAGACACGTGGGATTAGAAAGCAGGCAGGAGATTGGATAGATTGGGAATTCAAGGGGAAGGACCAGCAGAAGTGAAGGTGTGGGGCTAAGAGCCAGAGGGTGACTTGGGGTAGGGGGGACTCCTGAGAATGTCAAGAGGGATCAGGGGACAGTAAGCTGGCCATCCGGAGCAGGACTTGAGTGGCATATGTCATAGGGGTAATGGGGGATGGCATGGCTCTGCACAGGGGGAGGGAGGATGAGGTTGGTGAGAGGGAAGGAGGAAGCTGGGGGACACAGGTAGGGCTTTCTCTGTCCCCTGACCAGACTGACCAGGAACCCCTGTCCCTGTGCAATAGGCACCTGGCCTGTTGGTCTCCCACTGGTAGCACTGAGAGCCCTGGCTGGGAAGCTGGCCTGGGGGTGTCAGGGAAGGAGAGCTGAGGCTAAGAAGATACCCGTACCCAAGGCAGATAGGTCACTGTCTCCTGCCCTCCTCCTTCCCTCACCTCTCACCTGTGTCTTAGGGGACTAAGGCTCCAGAAGGCTCACGGGTGGCCAGGTGACCTAGCTGGTCTCTTGGCCTGAGCCAGAAGTCAGGGCTCGGTGTGTCTGCTACTCTGGACAGCTCTCTCTGAGGAGGCTCAGGGGATGGAATTTGTGCCTTTATATGTAAATGCAGATGCATGTGTAGGTCTGATCTGGACATGCATGCTTATGCTGGCACCCCACCCCCAGTGCTCTTACCCTCACTCCTCCATGTGCACCCCTGAGCCCCTGAGGCAGCTCTCAGCCTGACTGGTCCTCTTTTGCCAATGTCATGAAGGTTGCAGTAGGAGAGGTCCTATCTGCCTCAGTTTCTCTGCCCTCCACCTCCTTTCCCTTCACTATATCTATTTCCTCTGAATAAAGTACCTGCCCATGTAGCCTTGTCAGGATCTGTCCTCACAGGGCTTCCCAGCCTAGGACAGGGGTGATGCTGGATAACCCCTTTGTGCTGGTTCTTTTCTTTTCTTTTTTTGCCAGTCCTGGGGCTTGAACTCAAGGCCTGAGCACTGTCCTTGGGATTTCTCAAGACTAGCACTCTACACTTGAGCCACAGCACCATTTTCTGCTTTTTCTACATATGTGGTACTGAGGAATCGAACCCAGGGCTTCGTATATGCTAGGCAAGCCCTCTACCACTAGGCCACACTCCCAATCCTTCCTGAGCTTTTCTTGCTACCACTCTACTATGTGAGTCACAGCTCTACTTCCAGCTTTTTGTGGTTAATTGAAGATAAGAATTTCACGTACTTTCCTGCTCAGGCTGCGATCCTTAGGCTCAGCCTCTGAGTAGCTGGGATTAAAGGCATGAGCCGTTGGCACTTGGCTTTGTGCTGGTTCATGTGCAGTGTGTAGCGATGTATACAGATGTTTCTATGGATGACTCTGTCTGGCCTGTCTGTGTACCTCTAAGTGTACACATCTGGGTGCCACCTCTTGAGTGTGTATATACAGGAATGGAACACCCTGACACGGCTGGGTGGGGCTCGTGGTGGAAAGGTGAGGGGGGGAGACACGAGGACTCTGATTATTTCAACCTTGAAAACTCATTTCAATTACAGTTTACAACGTGCAGACAAAGGCTGCAGTCACCACGGTAACCACCGCTCCGGGGTTTGAAGGAGAAAATCCTCCCTATGGTTCTCCGCTGCCTGTCACCCGTGGCTGAGCCAAATGCATCTCTGCTCACGGTGCCCGGGGACACAATTAGGACATCTTCAAACTGTTGCTGCTGTCACTGCCGCCATGTGTCTGGAATTTATCTCCTCCAGTAGCTCTCAGACATATGTATCTTGCCGTATTCCCGGAGCCGAGGTTCCCTGCCTGGGCCTGGGGTCCCCAGACTCATGATAGGGTGACCGTCTTACAACACCTCCCTCCTCTAGACCTGTAGATAAGGGTCCTTAACCCTGAGTGAGGCCTGGGCAGACAGGCTGGGGCTTGGGCCCGGAAGGGGAGGCAGCAGCAGGGGTTCCATGAAACAGGAGAAGTTCTGGTGTGGGGACTTTTCCAATATGGAAAAGCACTTAGGCCTGTCATCATTGCTTCCTATGGAGCACAGTAGTCTAAAGCCTGGCTTTGAGAGAGAGAGAGAGAGAGAGAGAGAGAGAGAGAGAGAGAGAGAGAGAGAGAGAGAGAGAGAGAGAGAGAGAGGGAGAGAGAGGGAGAGAGAGTGTGTGTGTGTGTGTGTGTGTGTGTGTGTACACTCATGGCTTGACTGCCCATCTGTAAGTGGCTTAGATCTGAGTCACAAAGGCAAGAGGTGACCTGAGTCTCCAGGAGCCCATGGCTGGCCCGGTGGCAGCTCTGGCTACACAATCAGGACCACTACGGGCCTGCAGCTCCAGAGCCCCCCTGGTGGAGGGGGACTTTCTGGGTAAGGGTGTTCCACTGAGGTGTCCACACGTCTGCATCCACTCCACACTGGCTTTGGAACCCCAAGAGAGAACACATGGAACAGCCCAAGAGTGGTTGTTTTGGCAGGACCCCGTGATGGGGTGTGTATGTTGGGGGGGGGAAGCCAGGAGAAGCCAACTTAGAAGTAGGACTCTGTCTCACCAGAGGGCAGTAGCTCCTGGCTTCAAGGCCCTCTTGGCTTTAGGAGAAAGTTGCCTCCTGTGCAGTGGCTGCAGCCTCTGCTGCATTCCTGCTGGCAATTCACCTCAGCCCCATGGGAGAGGGATGTGAGGCCAGTGGAGGAGTGGGGTGCGGGGCCTGGACCTGGGATACTGAGTTGATTGATGTTGCCCTGGTCCCCTCTGTTGCCCTCTGAGGACAGGATTGTCCCTTTTCTTTTCCCCCTGGTTCCTAGAATGCTGTGGTCTGAAGCCTTGGACGGAAGCTGGTGCATTTGCATCTCACAATCTTCCCCGCTGTTTGTGCCTTGACCTAGAAATAATGTTGCCTGTTAGCAAAGCGAACAGCTTTGCTCAGCCCAGGCCCCAGGACGAGTGTGATCTGGGGAGTCAGGCTGGGTCTGGAGCTGGAGTACTCATCCTGCCATCAAGAGGCCTAGCCCCTGGCTGTGTGACCTCGGTTTCCTCTCTGGGGCCCTGTTTTCTTATCTGTGAAATCTCATCAATTGGGGCCAGTGACAGTGGTGGCCCTGTCATCCTAAGAACAGTGGTTCAGTGGTCTTTTACATCCTTTGGGCAACCTGTGAACATCTACCCAGAGACAGGGTAAGGATGGGCTCCCGACCTGGAGGGCCAGTCAAGAGACCAGGCTGGCCAAGTGGCCAGGGCGAGCAGATACCACCACCCACATTGTGGGGTGGGGTTTGGTGACTGTCCTTTCCTGGTGGTAGGACAGACCTCAGGAAGGCAGCAGGCTCCCTCTCCAGCACATCTGTCTCTGAGGCATCCAAAGCCCGGGGCAGAACATGGGTATGACCCATGGTGTTACCAGAGAATTCCAGGTCGGGTGACCCATCCTCTAGTCCCCACTGGGGAGGTCCCTAAGGCCCGTTCCCCTAGGGCCATGGATAGCTGAGGTCTCCCCTGCCACTTTAGAAGAACCAGTCTATACTGCTGTGCCTTCTGGTAGAGAAGCACCGTCTGGGAAGACAGCGGCGACTGCCAGTTCTGCCCTTGAGGAGGCGCTGTGACCCGGATGTGCTCAGGCTGTGGGCCTCCTCCCTAGGCTCTTCCTATCCTCGCTCTTTCTCTCACCTGGGTGGAAGCTCTTCCTTCTTGCCCTGTCCCCGCCCTGTCCAGTGTCATGCACAGGCTTAGAGCCAGAATGTCTGCGTTCAGATCCTGCTCCGCATGGGCCTGCAGCATCTCTCAGTTTTGCTGAGCCTCACTTTCTATAGCCTCATCTTTGTAATGGGGCCAATGACGCATTTTATAACATTGCTGTGGGAATTCAATGAGTGGCTCTCCATAGAGAGCTTAGCACAATGCCCAGCACGCAGCAGGTACTCAATAGATGTTCCCAGCTGGAGTTATTTTTAATCACTGTCATGCAGGGACCAGGCCAGAAACCTCCTCCTCCAGAAAGACTTCTTGGCCACCACAGCTCAGCTTTGCTTCCATCATAGACGCTGCTACTCCAGCCCTGTGCACACAGAGCATCATGGGTGCTCAGCCACTCTGTGCTAAGTGCTTTCTGCACTTTGTCTCCCTGAAGCCTCACAGACGCTTCTGCTGATGGAGACCCCAGGGCCTCTGGTAGTGGAGGAGCTGAGAGGCTGGGTGGCACTGAGGGGAGGGGCATGGACAGGAAGTTAGTCCCCCAGGGCCCCCAGGAGCCTCTAGAGTCAGCAGTGAGGGGGCACAGGGGAAGGGTATCCCACTTGGCCAAGCTCTCTCACTCGAGCTGCTTGACGGCTATTACTGAGGGGTGAGGAGGGAGCAGGGATGGTGGTGGCTTCTGGCATGAGATGATAGAAAGCCAATGAGGACATCTGGGAGCCAGGCTCTCAGCATCTCTGGGCCTCAGTTTCCCTATCTGTATCCTAGGGAGAGGTCAGTGCCTTCTGGCTGCACTGCTGCCCCTCTCCTTGATGATGGCATACCCCTGTCCTAGCTGTCCCCAGCCCATGATTGGACAGCTACTTGTTCCTCTACCTCAGGACAACTGGGGAGAAGACAGCAGATACCACGGGGGACCCCAGGCTCTATCTTCTGAGGACAGCAGGTGATGGGTACTCCTGTTCCCCACACATCAGCAGTACAGAGGGGGGCAACAGACCCACCTTTTCATCCCTTAGGGTGATCCCCAAGCACCTCTACAAACCATGTCCTGAGGTAAAGCAGGCTCTGGCCTGGGCCTCAGGGCCAGCTGTGGCTCCTGCTATGAGAACTGTGCGCCCGAGGCTCCCTGCTGGTGTTGCCTTGCAGACCGCGAGCGCATTGGGCAGGACTCAGCATACGAGCAGGAGGGGAAGGTCCAGTTTGTCATCGATGCCGTGTACGCCATGGGCCATGCACTGCACGCCATGCACCGTGACCTGTGTCCAGGCCGTGTGGGGCTCTGCCCTCGCATGGACCCTGTGGATGGCACCCAGCTGCTTAAGTACATCCGACACGTCAACTTCTCAGGTAGGACATGGTGTAGCGCTGCTCTACCCTGGGGGTCCTGGGCCACCCAGCCTGGGAATGGAGGCCTGGGGTGGGAGAATGGGGGTCTCTGGATGCATGTCAGTGGTGACACCCGCAGATGTTCCATGGTGGAATCTGCCCAGAGACGCCTCTGGTCTTAAGTACACAAGCCCCATTGCTCCTGGGCAAAGCTTGGCAAAGACCCTCCCCTCTTCCCAGGCATTGCCGGGAACCCGGTGACCTTCAATGAAAATGGAGATGCACCTGGGCGCTATGACATCTACCAATACCAGCTACGCAACGGCTCTGCAGAGTACAAGGTCATTGGCTCCTGGACTGACCACCTGCACCTCAGAGTAAGCTGGGGGTGGGGAGGGGCCTTCAGGGGGTGAGGGCATGGCCAGTGCCATCCCAAACCAAGAAGTGCCTTTTCCAGTGAGGGGTGAACTTTCCCAGAGCCCCTTCTAGACCTCCAAGGTCCAAGATACAGTTCATTGTAGCCCCTGCCCTCTCCTGGAGCCTGGGTTCTTCAACCCGCTACCCACAGGGCAGGGGATTGATAGATGATCTCCCGCCCTGGTGAAATGGCCGAAGGTGTAGAGGATGTAGAGGGGAGAGTAGGTGGGGAAGTTGTGTCTGGACAGAGGGAAGGGTCTGAGGCAGTAGGGCCTAGGCAAGGCTTTGTCTCTGCCCTGCGGGAGGGAAAGGGCGAGCCAGGCTCAGGGTGGACACAGTGTGATACCTTGGATGACCAGACTCAGAGACTGGGTCCTAAGCTGGCCTTAGCCTCCGTCTTCCTGGATGGTGGCCAGCTACATGGTACCCTGCTTTCTCCTGCAGTGGTGAGGAGCCCCTCAAGCCCTTCCAAGCCCTTCCACCAAGACCACACATAGCTCTCCCGATAGCTTCTAGGCCAGGGGAAACATTGCTGGAAACTTGGCCCTGGGGAGGCGAAGGGCTTTCCACAGGCCACACATGCTGAAGGAACAGAGTACATCCATAGTGAGGCTCCATGGATGCCCAGCAGAGGGACAGCCGCACGTGACAATGGGCACACTTGGCAAGGCGTGAGCATACTAACCAATGGAGGCATCTAGTGTTGGTGTAGTGGCAAAACCTGGCCAAAGACTTGAATTTACCTGTAGCAGCAGCAAGCTGATACTTTTGAGAATGTCTGGGTACCGGCTGCTGTCCTGTGACCTTTCCATGAGGAGGGCAGTTTTGCAAAGCTGGCATTATCCTTGATCCTGTTCTACACATGGGGGAGCTGAAGGCAGAGGTGAGTGTGTGGGGGTGGCCTGAAGGTCTCTCTAGAGATATAAGTGCTCTAGACATCCAAATCATGCAATGATATCTTCTTGAGCCCCCTCCCCCTCATTGCCCACAGGCCAAGATGGAGCTGAGGTGACAGGAGGAGGTAGCATGGGACTGGTATTACCCCACTTTCTGGAGTGGCTCCATTTGGGCTACACTATAGGGACTATAGCAGGCAAGTCTCTGGGTGCAAGGGAAAGGCCTCAAGCTACCTGTCCCCTGTCCCCTTGTTCTGGCTGAGAGTGAGGGTTATCGTCACAGGGGTCTGCCCTCTCCTGGGCCTGGTCACCTCTGTCTATTCCATAGAGCTTCCCTGGGCCTCTATTAGGTGCTGGCCCTTTGCTGAGGGACTGCAGAGAGGGCTTCAGAGCCAAGAAAGGAGTAGAGCACAGGAGGTGTGAGGATCCAAAGATGGTCTCATGGCAAGGCAGGAAGCAAACCTGGACACATTTCTCCAGGAATGACAGCCCAGCTGACACGTGTGCCTGTCTAGCCAGCTTGCTGCTAAGAACAGATTCTGCTCATGAGCCGCTTTGTTTAGAGCAGACTCCCAAGTGTAGCCAGACTCCCTTCACCCAGCGCCTGCAGCGACGTCAGGCCATTCGCTTACTTTCCACACCATCATAACACATTCAGTAGGGCGTGACAACACTCCTGTGGCTCCTTCGCTCCCAGCCACGGTATCTTCAGACACTACGGAACTGTGAGTAGCACTGATTTAGAGCAAGATGTAAAGAAATGCTAACCCCTGGGCACATATTAAGTGTCCTCTGATTAAATCTTCGTCCGTTGCTCTCTGCTGCACACAACTCCTCACACCACGCCACGGAAGCTCCACGGGCTGAGCCATGGGGCCGGCGGGCCGTCTGGCCGTCTGGCCGTCAATCAGGTGCAGGCAGAGCTTGTGGAGACACAGATTCTGAGTAGGAAGTCCTGGGCGGGGCTGGAATAGAAATTTCCAACAAGTTCCTGGTGATGCTGGAGCTGCCAGACCACTGTGAGTCACAAGGCCTTGACAGGGGCGGGGAGGGCAGAGTCGGGGCTCCGGGGCTCTCTCTGCTCTGTTCTTGGTGTGTCGTGTGATTCTAGGCTGGCATCACTCCCCTCTGGGCTTGCTTTCTACAGATGAGTCTGGAGAGTTTTAAATTCCCTCAGGATTCCCTCAGGCAGTAGTGAGAAGTCCACACTGGGGAGCTGGTGTAAATCTAGCTGTCCGTGAGTGAGTTCTGGTGGGTCCAAGAAGCTAGACTTTGGGCCAGCTAATGGGCTGATTCAAATGTAGGGACCAGAGGGTACTGCCCAGGGGAACGGTCCAGGTACGTGGCACATGTCCTGAGGCCTGCTGTCTGGTGCTGTTGTTGCCAGATAGAGCGGATGCACTGGCCAGGGAGCGGGCAGCAGCTGCCCCGCTCCATCTGCAGCCTGCCCTGCCAGCCGGGTGAGCGGAAGAAGACAGTGAAGGGCATGCCCTGCTGCTGGCACTGTGAGCCCTGCACGGGGTACCAGTACCAGGTGGACCGCTATACCTGTAAGACCTGCCCCTACGACATGCGGCCCACTGAGAACCGCACAGGCTGCCGGCCCATCCCCATCATCAAGCTGGAGTGGGACTCGCCCTGGGCGGTGCTGCCCCTCTTCCTGGCTGTGGTGGGCATCGCTGCCACTTTGTTTGTGGTGGTCACATTTGTGCGCTACAATGACACACCCATCGTGAAGGCCTCAGGCCGTGAGCTGAGCTACGTTCTGCTGGCGGGTATCTTCCTGTGCTATGCCACGACCTTCCTCATGATCGCCGAGCCTGACCTTGGCACCTGCTCCCTGCGCAGAATCTTCCTGGGGCTTGGCATGAGCATCAGTTATGCGGCCCTGCTCACCAAGACCAATCGCATCTACCGCATCTTTGAGCAGGGCAAGCGGTCGGTCAGCGCCCCGCGCTTCATCAGCCCTGCCTCTCAGCTGGCCATCACCTTCAGCCTCATCTCCCTGCAGCTGCTGGGCATCTGCGTGTGGTTTGTGGTGGACCCCTCCCACTCAGTGGTGGACTTCCAGGACCAGCGGACGCTGGACCCCCGCTTCGCCAGGGGTGTGCTCAAGTGTGACATCTCGGACCTGTCTCTTATCTGCCTGCTGGGCTACAGCATGCTGCTCATGGTCACATGTACTGTGTATGCCATCAAGACACGTGGCGTGCCTGAGACCTTCAATGAGGCCAAGCCCATTGGCTTTACCATGTACACCACCTGCATCGTCTGGCTCGCCTTCATTCCCATCTTCTTTGGCACCTCACAGTCTGCTGACAAGGTGGGTGTTGGGGGCTGGGGTTAAGGGGAGAGTGAGACGACTTCCTGAGGCTTCTCTCCTGCCTTGCTTGGATTCTTTGCCTCCTGGTTGCAAGTTGTTTTTCTTTTCCCTCTGGGTTCTGGCTTTTCCTTCCTCTCTCTCTTTTTCCTTTTTGTGTCCTTTTTCTGCCTTCTCTCCATCTGACTCATAGCTTTTCTTTTTTCCTTTCCTTTATCCTTCCTTCTTTCCTTCCTTCCTTCCTTCCTTCCTTCCTTCCAAATCCTGCTTATTTCTCCCATCTCCTTTCTTTTCTTCCTTCCCCTTCTCTCCCTCCCTGCTTCTGGAAGCATTCTGTCACCAATGCATAGAGGTATAAGTGCTTTCTTTGATTCATTCTTCCTAGACTCTCCCCTCTCCCTCTCTGGCCAGCCCCATCTTATTTTGGGCCTATTCCTCTGTGCTCCCTCCACTATCTATCTTATCATCCTCCAGGGGCCACTGAGGTGTGAAATGTTTTGGGCACTTGCTTCCTTTTTCCCCAGAACCAAGCTGCCTGAGGTCCAGGATCTTGGTAGTGCCAGCCAAGAGCCTGCACAGCTGGAGCTGTAGAAGGGCTGACTCTGCACTTAGTACAGCTGGGCTGGAGGGGCTGTACATACACGAGGGTCTTGAGACTCCTTACCACATCCCTGCCGTGGTGCTGCCTGGTGACTGGCTAGGGAGCTGTCTTGAAGGGTTGGGAATCATTGAAGTCAGGTCTCATGGTAGACTGGCAACCCTGGCTTCTGGCTTGAGTGAGGTCCAGGGAATCTGGCCTGACTAGCCTCAGTTTCTTCGTGAGTAATTTGGGGCCACAATCTTTTCCCTGAAGTCCTTCTAGCTGGGCAACAATGATGAGTTCCAGTGGTGTAGATGTAGTTTATACCAGCGGAGGAGAGGGGAGATGGGGAAGCAGAGGAGGTGGCAGGGATCGGGTCAGAGAAAAGGACAGTCCATGGAGAGGATGCTGCTCTTGCTGTGAATCAGAAGAGTCCTGTGGGATCAGAACCCGGAGGCTTCGAAAGGACCGAATTAAGGTGATCAAGAAGAAAAGAGGGACTGTCATGATCTAGGCAGGAGGCGTGGGCAGCAGAAGTGACAAGAGGGGGAGTCTGGGTGGGTTTGGAGGTGGCAGGTGATTTCTGAGGGATTACACGGGGCGGGGGGGGGATGTAGGAAAGTCATGGATGCTTCTAGGGGTTTTAGTCAGAGCAATCAAGGCATTTCCATATGCAAAGGAGGAGAACAGAGTTACCTGTGCCGGGGCAGGGGCCTCTGCTGAGTTTGGGATGCTGTCCTAAGGGCAACTGTTGCATCATAGCCAAGGATGAGAGCTGAATTTGAGGCTGGGGTATCCTCCGCCTGCTGTGGCATTTAAAATAGAGTTCAGGGCTGAGCTCCTTGAGACATCTGACCCTCAGTGAGGCAACCATCAAAGCTGCTGCATATGGAGTGCCAGTCCTATGCCAGACATGTTAGCGGCCATTAGTCCTCACACCAGCAGGGACTGTCCCCTCTTACAGGTGAGGACACAGGAACAGAGAGGGGAAGTGGTTTACTTGAAGTCATTCAGCCAGTAGGTGGCCCAGCTGGACTCGACCCCACCCTGCGTAATGCAGGAGCCTCCCACTTCCCCTCCACACTGTCCTGATGTTCCCCCAGCTCTGGGACACCTCTCCAGTCTCCTGGGATTTCTTTTCCCAGCCTCTTCCCGAGAGCTGAATTTTCACTCGGGATCCCCTGGAATTGGCCTATGGTGTCTTCCAGGAGTGGTGTCTAGCTGGGGGCTAGAGGCCAGCGGAGGGTCCTAAGATATCATTGTGGGCCTGTCTGTCTGGACACAGCCTAGGGAGGGGCCTAAGGTGGGAGAATAGGCCTGGCTCCATCAGCAGCACCACCCCACATGCCTCAACCAAGCCGCCTCCACCAGCTCACACCGAGCTGGGTATTCGGCTCCCTGTTGGGGGATAGGTGCTGGCAGAGTCCTACCCGCTCTGTGCCCACGATCCCTGTGGCTCCGGTGGTCTCATACCCTAGGAATCTGAGAGCTAGAGAAATTACCTCAGCAACATCAGGTCTCTCCCCCATGTCTCCTCAGGGAATCTAGGCCTGCTGCTGGGAGGCCCTGGCATGGGCTTAGATTCCTCCCTCCACCTGCATCCCTCCCTAGGGGAGTCTTGTCACCCCAGAGTCTCCTCCCAGCATGGACTAGGGAAAGAGATACTGAGATGATTCCTTCAAATTCCAAAAAGGGACAGATCACACCACAGGTCACACCACAGGCTGTACTCACCAATTATCCAGCCAAGGCGTGGGACACACCCCCTGCCTCTATGGGCCTCGAAACGGAAGCATGTGTCACTTAGGACACCAGGCTTCTTAAAGATTCAGCTGGCCCTAGGCTGTGTCTGGGCAGATAGGTGGGAGCTAGGAAATGCCCTGTACAAGCTGTGGGAGGGGCTGCAGGGCTGGAATACGCATGAAGGCGGATTGGGGCTGTGGTCAGGAGCTGTGGCCAGGAGCTGTACACACACGTGTGTGCAGATGTGAGGGTGCCCTTGGTGGATGTGTGCATGCCCGAGGTGGATGGGCTGTGTGTGAGTATATACACTGGCGGGGAGGGCTGATATATGTGCCAGGGGATTCACAGCTGCCAGTAAGTGTGTGCGTATGCAGACTGAGTATGTGTTCGCACCAGTTAGAAAGTATATACAGATGTATATATATATATGTGTGTAGATATGAGTGCGTTTGTAGATGTGTGTTCATTCAGCTACACAAACAGAGGGTCAGGTGTGTGTGTAGCACTGAGTTCAGGTGTGTGTGTGTGTGTGTGCATGCGTGTGTAAGCAAGTATGTGGTGTGTAAGCATGTTGGTGTGCAGCCGAGTAGCCGCATAGCTCCCCAGGGTGTGAGATGAAGCCGTTTGTGCTGCTCTGGTGAGCAGGCAGATGGATCCCCCGGCATTAGTCTGGATTTCCGGGGCTTAACACCACAGCCGTGTGGCATCACCCTGAGCCGTCCTGAGTGGCCTTTCTCCTGGATGAGATTACAGCTCAGCCCGGCTCGGGGAGGTTGGAGCCACAGAGGTCAGTCAGGATGCCTGCCAGGGGTGGCCTGGACAGAAATAAAGCAGGCAGAGCTCTTCATCCTGCCTGTGCCCCCCCACCCCATTCCAGCCTCTCATACCTGCACCTGTCAGCCTAGAAGGAAAACAGGAAAGTCATCATGCCCATGAACCGCAGCAGCTCCTCCCTGTGCCCAGCTCTGACAGCTTCCTTCATGCCAGGAGCTGGTGACTGGTCACACCTGTGTGAAGTTACCACCATGATTTTCAGGACCCTCTGTCAAACATTAATATTTAAAATGGTGGCAGCAATATATTAAACTAAGCACGGGCTTTTCTAAATACAGACCCTATGAAGCTGATTCTGCCTGTGTTGATGATGGGGTTCCTGGTGCCCAGAGAGGGGAGACTTGTCTAGTGTACTGCTGTGGGCCAGGCCAGAATGGCTTCAGGAACCCAGGCTCCCAACCCCTAAAGCAAGGCTGTATTCCCTGTAGAGCTTGAGTCACTCAGAGGGAGGCCTTGATTTGTGTTATATGGGCCAAATCACATACCACTCCCCTCAGCAAGGGGCAGGGGGAAGAAAAAGGCTTGCAAAAGGTATAAGATAGCAATGTGGCCTATCAGGATACCACAAGGATCACTAAACAGTCACCAACGTGAGAGCAGAGACGTCCTCTGCCCCCTGGAAGCCCTGTCTAAAGGGGGGCACACGTCCTTGGGGTATGTTCAGTCTTCAGGGAAAACCCTGCTGACAAGCCTGTTCTTATCCAGCCTTGACCACCATTCCCTGTTCCACGGTATCTGGAGCCTGGTACCCATCCAGCCCTACTAGTGTCACAGGAGAACGTGTGGTGTGTGGGTTGTGTGTGAGAATTGAGGTTTGTTTGTGTGTCTTAGGGGGCATGTGTTATCAGTCACCATTTCCCCTTGGGCCTGTGTCATTGTCCCAGGTCAATCAGCTCTCATCTGGAGGCTGGATTTTGAGCATCACCACTGTCCAGCCAGCTGTGCCCTGTGTCTCTTCTCAGTTTCAGTCCAGAGCCTGTAACCAGGGAAAGTGACTTTCCTGTGGCCTTGCAGTCTGTGCTTGGGTGTCTTTATAGTGTGGGGGGCGGGAGGGAAAGAGGAGCTATCATCCCATTGTACTGGCAGGAAAACTGATGCCTATAGGGGGCCAGACTTTCCTCTTAGACCTTACAGCTTCTCTAGCCCCTTACCCAAAGGCTGGAATGGAGGTCTTGTACTCTGTGGTATAACTTGTGGACAGAGAAGAGACAGGAAAGACGATGACAGTGGGAAACCCTGGCCCCTATCCTCAGTAGGTCCATACTGCTGGGCTGGCTCCAGAAGTGAGATGTCATTGGAGGTCAGGTCAGCCTTCCTGGAAAAGAACCATCTGAGGGAGAGGGGTCCAGGTCCAGGCTCAGCAGATAAGGGGACATTAATTGGGTCTTAGCCCTTGACTGGCCAAGGGGGGCAGAGAGACTGCTGGGACCTGGAGAACTTGGAGGGAGGTAGGAGAGAATCCTAGCGGGGCAGTGGAATTGCCTGGCCTGCCTGGAAGGGCCCACCACTGAAGGATGGATGATCCGACGCCCAGATTAATGGACTTTCATTTTGTTAAGCATCTGTCACTGTTAGTGCTGGTGAGCAAGCATGAAATGAGCTTTTACTGTGTTGTCACTGCTGCATTGTGCTGGGTACTTTGGGTCCCCTGCCCAGAGCCTGCTCTGCACAGCGTGGCACATGGGGCCTGGTTTGAGGGGTGGTGGCACAGCCATATGGGACCACTCCAAGGCACCAGTGAGTGCTCACGTTCCCTGCAGCCCTGAGCAGGGATGGGTCCTGAGAAGATGAGCTGTGGTCCCCAGGCTAATACAGTGGGGCAGTCTTCCCTGACAATATCATGCACAGGACAGTACTTCACACACATTTAGCAGAATGAAGTAAGTCCTCACCAGAGCCCTAAGAGGTAAGAGCTGTGATTATTTATTTATTTATTTATTTTGCCAGTCCTGGGGACTGAATTCAGGGCCTGAGCACTGTCCTTGGGCTTTCTCAAGACTAGAGCTTTACCACTTGAGCTACAACACTAGTTCTGGCTTTTTCTATGTACCGAGGAATTGAACCCTGGTCTTCGTGCATGCTAGGCGAGCACCCTACCACTAGGCCAAACTTCTGGCCAAGAACTGATTATTGTGTCTATATTTTATGTGAGGAAACAGAGTCATAAGGCTGAATTTGTTCAATATCACACAGCTGGAGGCAAGATTTGAGTCTAGGAATTATGGTCTGAAATCCTCAGTTTGGAATTGGAGCTGTTGCTCAAGTGGTGGAGCACCAGCCTTGAGAAAAAAAATCCAACCAAGAGCACAAGGCTCTGAGGTCAAGCCCTGATGCCATGTATGAGTGCGTGTGTGCACACATACACACACACACACACACATGCACACAGGCACATGCACACACACACACACACGCACACATGCACACAGGCACATGCACACACACATACACACAGGCATACAGGCACACACACACGCACACAGGCACACAGGCGCACACACACACATACACACAGGCACACACACACACACGCACACAGGCACACACACGCGCACACACAGGCACACACACACAGGAACACACAGACACACACACACACATGCACGCACGCACACACAGGCACACACACACAGGCGCACACACACAGGCACACGCACACACATGCGCATACACACACAGGCGCACACACACACAGGCACACGCACACACAGGCGCGCACACACACACAGAAGCGCACGCATACACCAGCGCACGCACACACAGGCACATGCCCACACAGGCGCACACACACAGGCACACGCACACACATGCACACACACATACACACAGGCACACACAGAGGCACCGGTGGGTTGGCCTGGCTGTCCCCGGTGGGGGCTGGCACTGACGCCGTCCCCCGTCCCCCCTCGCGCAGCTGTACATCCAGACGACCACGCTGACGGTGTCGGTGAGCCTGAGCGCTTCCGTGTCCCTGGGGATGCTCTACATGCCCAAGGTCTACATCATCCTCTTCCACCCGGAGCAGAACGTGCCCAAGCGCAAGCGCAGCCTCAAGGCCGTCGTCACCGCCGCCACTATGTCCAACAAGTTCACGCAGAAGGGTAACTTCCGGCCCAACGGGGAGGCCAAGTCCGAGCTGTGTGAGACCCTGGAGGCCCCTGGTGAGTGTCCCTGGCCCGCCCTCAGCCTGTCAGGCACGCCCCTGCCCGGGTTCCTGGCCATGTCCCCGCCTGCTCCCCTGGCCCCAGGTGAGCCAGGTCGGGAGGAGCTGGTTAGAATCTGTCCTGGTGGCCTTGAGAGAGCCTTCATCTTCCCAAACCCTGTGCTGGCTACACCTTTCCAGGGATTTCTCCCCAGTCTGGAATAGGACCCTAGGGAATTGGCCCAGGATGTATGATGAGATACTAAGGCCACATCCCAGCCCAGCTCTCCAGTCTCTCTGGGAGAAGTGGCCCTGCTCACAGGTCCGTGGGCAACCTGGGGAGGGTCCTGGTCCCAGAGCAGCTGTTGACACCCAGCGTGGCTTTGTTTAGCAGCCCCTTAGGAGGATCCGAGAGATGGGGGACTCAGGATATGGGCTGGCCCAGGGCAGGTGAGTGAGGGATGGAGTTGGGCTTTGGGATCTTCAGAGGTTGAGTTCCTCTCAACCAGGGCTTGCCAGGAGAGGTCCTGGTTTTTGTTTTTGTATTTTAATTTGAGAGGGTAGGTTAGCTTTTTTTTCCCCCCTTTTGGGGAAAGGTAGATTAGCTTTTGCTTGGAAATAGAAGTAAGCCTCTGTAGTAGAACTGTGCACTGAAAATGCTGAGGGAGGCATGGATTTCTCAGCTTGTGGGATGGACCCAAGGTCCATTAATGTAGGGTAAAGATTATGTCCCTCTCCCTCTTCTTCTTAGACTTAGCTGTGTTTGGGGAGTGAAGGCATAGAGAAATGGAGGGGTAAGAATGCAACTGCCAGAGGCCTGGGACGAAGGCTATCCAGTCCTTGAACCCTGACTAGGGGTAGACCCCCAACCTGCCAGCTCTCATCCCAGTTACCACCTAAGGCAAGACTTTTGTCCTGTGTGTGAGATGTAGAGAAGGACCAGAGGTGGCCAGGGACTTGCCCAGGAGATTCAGTGTGGTCCACGGTGGTCCAGAGCCTGCTCCACAGAAGAGGCCCTTTTTCATCTGGGCTGGGCAGACCTCCAGCCCCACTTGAGGCTCTGGGTGAAGCATCTTCACCCAAGAAGATGCTGCCATCACCCTCGGCTCCTAAGAAGAGTGTGACACACATATTATAGAGCTCTGGCCCACAGCCACACTTGCCCCTATGCTCAGGCTGGTCACCCCTTCATTCAAGGAGGCCCTGCTAAGGAAAGGTACCAGCTGAGCACCCCACCCCTGCAGCCACACTCAGAGGCAGGAGCTCCCCTCACCATCACTGTCTCTCAGCTCAGTGACAGGGCCAGGGAGGTGCCTGGTGATTAATTCCAGGGACAGCCTCAGAGGAGGGGTGTAGCTGGAAGAGTAGGAAGGTGTCACTCTAGTGGAGCAGGGACATTTTTCACCCTGTCACTTGCAGGCCACGGTATCTTTAAACAAACAACAGAATAAATAATTTAGGGGCCTGATTGCAGGCCGATTGGGTTGTGGAGACACAGGGCGACAAATGGGGTCTGTCAGCTTGTGCCTTACACAACCTACCTCCCAGCTAATTGTTCTGAGTCGTCTATGTCAGCAAAGCAACAGGGAGGGCTGGAGGTCAGCTGGGGCTTCTGCCACCTTGCCCTTTCCCCTCGTAAGAAGATGTCCCTGCAAGGTCCTAGGCCACTCCCTCTCCACCTCTGTGGGGTAGAGTCTGCTCCTCTGCCCCATGTTTTGTAGGGTCAGAGTGTTTTCAGCTACCCTGGGCCAAGAGCCTGCTGTGCATGAGGTCTGTGTGTGTGTGGCCATCAAGTCTATGAGTTGGATTTTTTTTTTTTAGAGGAGATAGACCACTGTGGACTTATAGGAACAAGACACAGTTGTTCCAGCTGTCCCTCTCCTCTGTCTCCTGACTGGCTCTGGGTACCCTCAGGATCCCTCAGGCTCACTTTTCCTGCAGCCAGGGCATTTAACGGTGGCTACTGCTGTGATTTCCTTCCACCTCTGAGCCGGGAGCTGCTGAAGGGTTTTATAGTTTGGAAACTCCATTTTATCAGTTCACCCAGGGGGTGAGGGAGCCCTGGGGAGTTGATTCACACCAGCTTGGTTGGCAGGCAGGTGATTAGCAGAGCCAGCTGCTGGCTCTTCTTTTAACTATGGGGGTTGGCTGTGTAGAGGTACTGGAGGTGTCCGGTAGCCCCCTTAAGAAAATTAGTGTGAGCACAAAGGGGTACCCCACTTTCTCAGGTCATAGGCAGGGAAACTGAGGCCAGCGGAGAAGGGAGAGAGCTGTGTGAGGTCTTTTAGGGTCCTTGGGATTCGCTGTCACTCTGCATGCACAACACATCTGCCATTCTCAGTGACACAGCCTCCTCTCCTCAAGCCCAGGCCACCTCCTATATGATGTCCCCTGGTCATCCACCTCCTAGAGAGACATGGGAGTATGTCTGGACTTTGTGTTGCCATTTCTTTCCATTAACATCTGACCAGGTAGCACTTCCTTGTCCCTGACCAGCCAAGTGACTATCCATCCTCATTTGAATCCTTCTGTGAACAAGGAGTACACTACCATAGAAAGCTGCTGCTTCCAATCTCACCTTTCTCCAGGGGAACGTTCTGGCTTAGTTGAACTGAACACTAGTCTTCGGGCCTCTGCCTGGCTCTCGTGGTGGCCACTCAACAAGTTTGTTTCCATCTGACGGACCCTCTTTGACCCTGTGTTCGTGGTCTTTTGGTTGTGCTGTGATGGTAGAAAGGTCTTCGTGAACAGAGAAGTTCGCATCAGACAGATGTTTGTTATGAGTATGTAGTTGGTGGGCAGGAGTAGAGGGGCCCAGGTTCCTTTCATTCTGTTTCTCCATCGGTTCCCACAGAGTTGAGGCTCGCTCGGTCCATGTCTGCTCTGCTCATGGAAGCCAAAGAAAAGAAGTCAGCAAGGGGGAAATGCTGTTTTAATCAAATGATTTGGGTGTGGTCCCCAGTCCTTCAGTCACATTTCATAAGCATGACTTTAGTCATAGAAGGCCCCACTCAACTGCAAAGGAGACTGGGAAATGTAGTCTTTAATGGCCACATGCCAGCAAAAATGGAGGAGAGGATTTGGGGAACAACTTACAGATCACCCCACTGCTCTTCGCATGTCCTCTCCTCCAGGCCAGTGCTCTAGCCCAATCAGGCAGGTACACCTCCTCTTCTGAGCTGACAGGATCCCCACTGGGGACCAGAGCAGCTTTAAGACAAAGACAGTATGTTTTCCTCCTCTCCATTTCCTCTTCTTGCATCAGCAGACCAGCCTAGCCCCAGGCAGCAACACTGTCCCTGATTTACTGCTGCCCAGGGGAGCCTGAAACGTGGCAGTACAGGGCAAAAAAACGAGGTCTAGCCTGGCTCCTCCCTCCTCCCTCCCAGCTCCTTCTCTGTCGAATGGGGCTCCTCATTCCCTGCTATGAGGCTGCACCCCAGGGGGACAGCAGACATTTGTGAGAGCTAATGCCATCACCTGGTGGGGGACTAAGGGAGCTGTGTCCAGGAGATGGGAGGTGCCACAGTTGCCATCCCAATGCCAGTTGTGAGGTCAGGGAGAAGGACCGCTCCAAACTGAGAGGAGATGGAGAAGGAAGAAATGGAATGGGAAGAAATGGCCAAGGGCTGTGTGGCTCTAGGGATTTGCATTTTCTTTGGGCACGGGAGGGATGGAGGTTAGTTCTGTCACATTCCTCAGTTTCTGGCCAAGCAAAGCCCGGGTGGTTGTCAGTATTTCCTCTGTCCTTGTTCCTCACGCCTCTTCCTGTCCACCACTGCAAGGTGTTGGGATGTGTGTTCCTCACATGGGTGCTCTTCTAAGATGGTTGAACTTCTGAAGGAATTCCCCTGGATTCTAGTTTAGGGTTATACAATCATATCACAAAGAAAATAATTCACGTAAGGTGTGGTAGAATTAGAAGGCGACAGGGGCTCCATGGTGGGGAGACCTTCAGAGGAATGAGCCTGAGAGGGGGGATAGGCTCTGAAAGGGGAGGTCGCCTCAAAGTTCCATAGTGAGGGGAGGGGCACCCCAGGCAGCAGCCCAGCAAAGACAAATGAGGGGAGAGAGGGAAATGGTGTGGGTGAGACCCGGGCCTGGGGGCAGCAGGAGGAGCTGCTGTGTGGTTGGAGGTGTATAGCTCGCTCCGATTAGGAGCCAGGGTTGGGGGCGGTGGGTGATAAGAGCCACAGGGAGCTTTTATGCAGGGCACTGACAGCAGTGAAGGGGATCTGAGAAGCAGCCCCTGAGTCCTGGTGATGCTGGTGTCTCTCCTTCCAGGACTGGCTACCAAACAGACCTACGTCACCTACACCAACCATGCAATCTAGCTGGGCTGCCAAAGCCAAGTGGGCAGAGGAGGAGCCACGACCTATGTGGAAGGTGCGTTGGGCCAGGGCCACTCTTAAGGGCCCAGCTGATGTCCTGCCTGCCCGTGGGTGCCCACGGACGTGGCTTGGTGCTGAAGACAGTGGAGGCCCCGGCTGCCACGCTGGCTAAGCAGTCTGGGCAAGCCAGGTGGGCAGCAGGGAGCTCGAGGGGCCAGGGCAGTTTCCGGCCACCACAAGGAACTTTGCTTGGATGCTGATTCTCCAAGCCCCCAAAGCACAGGGGCGCAGGATGTGTGGGCCTGAGCACTGGTTTTCTCTCTCTCCCTCGGCCTCTGTCTGTCCTGTTGGTGACCTCGGTCTGTCTCCATCTCTGTCTCTCTGTTCTCTTATCTCTTTGTTACTGTGGGTTTCTCTGCACGTCTGGTTCGTTTGGGTTCTTGGCTTCTGTCCCTTCTCTTTCTGCTCTTGCCTCTGCCTCCTTGGCCATGTGTTCTGCTCTTCCTGTTTCTGGGTCCCTCCGTGTCACTCTTCTCATTCATTTTTCTTTCCTCTTCCCCCTCAACGTTACTTTCCTCCAGCTGTGGGCTCTGCCCTCCCCCACAGCATCCTTTCCTAATCTACCTAATCTTCCATGTCACAAAGAGAAAAAAGAAAAAAAAAGGAAAAAAAAAATCAAAACACAAAAATGCCAAAACAAAACACAAATTTCGAGTGTGTTGCGAAGTGCCACGTCCTCCTGGTGGCGTGGTTTCTGTGGCCCGCAGCCTGCCTGCCTGCCCCATCTGCCCTGTGTCCTGCCCGCCTGCCGGCCTACCCACCCGCCCCTCCCGCCACCGACACGGAGTTCAGTGCCTGGGTGTTTGGTGATGGTTATTGATGACAACGTGTAGCGCATGGTTGTTTTTATACCAAGAACATTTCTAATAAAGATGAACACCTGGTTTTGCACGCGGCCTCCACATTCACTAGGGGCCTGGATCCCCCGCTCAGCCATAGCTGGTGGCTGGGAGGGAGGAGGGAAGAGGACCTTGGATGTGGGTGCTGCCAGAGTGGGGCTCTGGGGGTGTGGTAGAGCTTTGACAGGGGGGAGCAGGTCTGGCCTGCAGCCCCTGGGAGGGTGCATTCTGTCCTGTCTTCTCTGTCTTGGGTCCCTTATATGCACCAGCCCATCAGCCTCTATTACTGACCCAAACCTCTCCCTCTAGACAGGACAGTCTCCTGGGGAGAAGCACCCACAGCCCCTACCCAGCTGACTGTCACCAGATGCTAAGGTGGTTGGTGTGTTTGTCCTGGAGAACCACATGTGTGGCTATCTGTTCACCCGTCCATGAACTCACAGTGCAGTGGGTGTACAGCTCCCTCTGTGCTAAGAGCATACAGAATACACACAGGCCCTTTGCACATGCAGGTGTGCCTTGTATGTGTCAGTCTGCCTGGGTAGGCCCCAGTAGGGTGAGTCTTGAGGCTATGTGTCCCAGGCTGGTGGCAGGTGTGCCAGGCAAGTCGCCACAGCTGGCTCCCTTGGTGGGTTGGGGGTAGGGAGTGGGGAGTCACTTAGGGGTTGGGCCCTGCTAGGGAAAAATTATAGAGTCAGCGACACAATGAGGCCACAGGCAGCAGCTGGAGCCCAGGCATCCCGTGCCTCCCCCCCTCCCCCCCGTCCTCCTCCATTGCTAGCTGACAGGTGTAGGACACCATAGCTAAGGGACTGGAGGATCTCTGAATGGGGAGGAAGGCAGGGATGGAGTGAATGGAGCTGAGGCAGGGTACCACATAGTGCCAGATGTTGGGGTGGCTTCTTGAGCCAGCCCTCCCTCTCGGGGGACATTGCACACAGCTGTGCCCAGGAACCAGCTCCCTCCCAGGTCTGCATTGAGCCCCGGTTCATGTGCAGGGAAGGAGGGAGGAGGGGTCGATTGCTGACTCTCTGGCTCCTGTAAGATAGCCTTAGGCCTTTACCCAGAACAGATTCACAGCCAGTGCCAATACTCAGTGACACTGAGTGAGGCTGCTGGACCCAGAGTGTCTGCTCCAGTTTCACCATGCTATATGAGACTGGGAGCAGAGTAACAGGCCCATCTTCCCCTGAAGCAGAAGCTGACCCCTTCCTGTTTCCCCTTTTTTCTGTTACTAGATTTGAACTCAGGCTTCAAGCTTGCACATCTTGCTTGTTTAGCTGGTGCTCTACCACTTGAGTCCAGCTTTTCACCGGGTCTTTTGGAGATGGAATATCATAAACTTTGCTGTTCAGGCTGACCTTGGCCAGCAGCTCTCTGGATCTCAGCCTCCTGAGTAGCTTTACTTGGAGGTAATTCATGCTCTGAGTGTCAGGCTGCATGGGCTGCGGCCCCACCCAGGACCTGTCAGGTTCACCTGTGTGGGGAACCCCATCTAGGTGATGGGATAATCACCTCTCCAAGGAAGTGCTGCCTTCAGCTGCCCAGGACTCCAGATAGGGGGAGAGAAAAGGCAGTGCGGACTGAAGTGGCTGGTGGGGGCCAGGTTAGTCAGGTAGCAGGCAACTGGATCCCATCTTCAAGGTTTCCTCGTCTGGTGGAGAAGCAGCCCTCTGGGAGTCTAGTTGAATATAGAAGTGCTGCTGGTCCCAAAGTGAACTAATTGTGGGAATACATGGATCAAATGGGGAAGCCTTGGGAGCAGGAGAGCAGTGAGACGTGTAAGCCCTGGGGAACCTAGGTGGGCAGGAGGGGACCCTAGGAACCAGACCTCTGTAGTTCAAGAGGAAGGACACATGGGGGGGCCTTGGGGCCCACCTGGAAGGCACAGGCAGCGGGGCCAGGGCTGGCGCAGTCTGATGTACTGGGGTGGGGAGGCTGCCTGGGCCCTTCCTGGGCAGCTGATGGCTCCCATCCGCCATGGTTGATACCAGGACTCACAAGGGATCACTCACAAGGTTCTGGATTTTGACCCCGCAGCCCCCAGTGTGCCTGGGATGGGGGTGTTACGGCAGACCCAGGGGTCACTCCTCTCCTGGGGCTGGAGTGAGGGGAGGGTGCACCCCGATGTACGCCTTCCAACCCCTGGGGAACATGTTCAGCCCTTCTTAGAGCCCCAAGATCTGAACCTCTGGGTGAGACTGAGTAGGTGCTTGTGTGTCCCGGAAGATACATACGGACTGGGTATGGGCCAGACCTCAGGGTTTGGGGAGCTAAGACCCCATGCGTTTGTCTGGGGCTCATGTCCAACAAGAGCAGCTGCACTAGAGATCCAGCCAGGTCTGAGGCAGCTGCCTCTGTGCTATCCAGACCTTCCATGCTTCCTTTCTTCCTTCCTTTTTCTTCTTTGTCAGTCATGGGGATTGAACTCAGGGCCTGGGCACTGTCCCTCTAGGCTAATGCTCTACCACTTCAAGCCACAGCTCCATGTCTGGTTTTTGAGTGGTTAATTGGAGATAAGAGTCCCACAGGGACTTTTCTGCCTGATCTAGCTTCAAACCGCAATCCTCCGCTCTCAGCCTTGTGAGTAGCTAGGATTAGATGCTGTCACTGGAACCCTACAGCTCTCTCCTTTCAGTGGGTTTGTGACTATTCCTGGCACTGAGGGGGAAATGAGGCACAAGCCTGGTACCTACAACTCTTCTCCATCCTCCTGCCTGCCCCGTACTGCCTTGGCTGCTCACCCACAGGCCTTGGCCCTGGCACTCTGGGCCTCACGAGGGCTCCAGGCCTCCCCTAGACAGCTCAGTACTGAATGGCACGCACTCCCAAATCTCACTCGAATTGGCAAAAGCAGCAATTAGCATCTAATGAGGCTTCTTGCTTTATTTTTAGGTAACCTCTAAGGCCCTGCCTGTGTAACCCAGCCCGCCATTGCTCGGCAGATAATTAAAGCATGTCACCATAATTTGCCTTTTTTTTTTTTTTAAATGAAGCCCCATAATTATGTTTTTATTGCAAGTGAGGGGGAAAAAAGAGAGGGGAAAAGAAACAAAGAGAGGCGGGATTCAGGGAGGAAATGGGGTCTTCTCAGCCAGGTGCCTCTTCCTTCAGCCCAGAACCAGGGATAAACTACTAGTCAGGTCTTGGCTTAACTCCCTAGGGCCTGCTGAACTCCCAGGTCTCCCCTGGAAATTCGCCCAAGCTTCAGCCTCGTGGTTTACCGTTTATCTATCACTCCTTCTCCCCTTTCCCTCTGGAAGGCAGCCTCTTCAGCTTCCATGCAGTCCAGCACTGGAGGGGAGATCAGAAACCCCAATGCTGTAACTGAGTTTGGAGCTTGCAGGGAATGGTGGCACGGGGGAGGGGGGGGACGCGGGAAGAGGGGGTGCTTCCTGTCACATTCCTTCTACGTGTGACAGAAAATTTCCATAATAAAAAAGTTAAACAACACTCCATTCCCAGGCAGGGGGCTGCTGACTGCTGGGTCTGGAATCCACTCCCAGAGCCCTGCTCTTTAACTCTGTGGTGAAGGGCTGTCTTTAATCCCAGGAAGTGCATTTTTGTTATTGGTGAGGCTGCTTGGCAGTCCTTCGTGGGGCTTCTCCATGGCTGCAGGCCAACAGGAGGTGGGCAGAGCAACTGTCCAGCGAGCCCACTGACCCTCAGGATCTTCCCAACTTGCAGCCTGGGAGTCTCAGATTCTGTGGTTAAAGTGTTTAGGCTTCTTTTTGCTGGACACCAGTGGGTCACACCTGTAATCCTAGCTTATTAGGAGGCTGAGATCTGAGGATCACAGTTCAAAGCTAGCCCAGGCAGGAAAGTTCTTGAGACTCTTATCTCCAATTAGCCAGCAAAAAGCCAGAAGTGGAGGTATGGCTTAAATGGTAGAGCACCAGCAGTGAGCAAACAAGCCAGGAGAGAGCAGAGGACCCCAGGTTCAAGACCCAGAACACACACACACACACACACACACACACACACACACACACACACACACACACACACACACATCTCGGCCCAGGGCTTTTTCACTGGAAAGACACCAACCATGACTCCCTGGCACCTGTACTGAAGTCGGTATCCAGTCACCCTGGGTGACATGAGTGACAGGGACAGGTAAGTCTATAAAGTGCTTTGGAGGTCACTCTTACTGCAGCAGTAATCTCTGCATCTGGGGGGCACCACTGAGGTCCTGGACTACAGCCTCTCCTCACTAGCATCAGCACCCCTTCCCCAGGTGTCAGTCTTTTTGTGAATGGCAGCCTCCAAGCCAGGATTTTTGTCTGTGTGATCATGGTGGGATCACAAGGCCTATCGCAGCGCTCTGAGCCTCAGTCCCAAATTCCGAACGTGGCATTTCTTCCCTTGGCCTTCCCCAGGGTGTCCCCCCAGCCCTAGAGAAGGGGGGTGGACACAGCAAGCTCAGCCCTGGGGGAGCCACAGACCTGGATTCTAGGTAAGGCCCTAGCACTGATTTTACTGTGTGCCCTTAAACAACTTGTATTCCCTCTCTGGGCTTCAGCTTCTTCAAGTCTTACAATGAGGAGTTGAGCTAGGAGCTCTCAGAGCCTGAGTAAGCAGTCAGCATTCTAGCTCTACAGAAAAGAGGAGGAGATGGCAGAGAAGAGTCTTTTGGGGCCAGTTGCTATGGCAACTGTGCCCATAAAAGGGTGGGGGAGGGGTCTGAGAACCCACATCAGACCCTTCATTTGGCTTCCTCAGCCTGGGTTGTCTGTCTGCCATGGAGGAAGGAGGCTTTGTTACTAAGGAGTAGTGGAAGAGGACAGAGGGGTGATGAGGGGACCAGCTGAGAAGTTCAGTCAAGGGGTAGGAGGCTCTGCTTGTAGCAACACCTTCACTTGCAGATGGAGAAAGCATAGAACTAAACGTTTAAGCTGGACAACTCACTGCCTGCATCCCAGGCATGGACAGGGAAACAAAAGCTTGTCACAGCCTCTAAGGTAGCTCATACCTGGTATCTAGGAGATAACCAGTGCAAAAAAAGGGATGGAAAAAGGGACTGGTTGAGTGGTTCGAGTGATAGAGCAGGTACCTGCTTAGCAATTTTAGGGCTCAGAGTGCCAATCCTGGTACCATCAGCAGAGCAAAACCTGAGAGGATTTCCAAGGCCTCACCTTGCCACGCAGTCCGGGGTGAACAGCTGCACGCTGCACCCGCTCTGCATGGAGGTGGTGGTGATGGGACAACTCGGATGAGGTTGACTGGGTCTGCAGCAGAGACCCAGGCTTGGATCTCTGCCAGGGTCTGTGGCTTGGCATCTGAGTTCCCTCATCGTCTGAAACTCACCTTCTGCTTCAATGAGACAGGTCAGAACAGCTTTGAAAGATGATTTTGAGATGGCATCATTGCTGCCAGATACCAGGAGAGCAGGTGAGAATGAGAGCCCCAGCCATGAGGTTAGCCTCCTTCCAGGACAAAAGGCCAACCTGAGCCCCTTCTCCCGCCTGGATTCCCTTCCTCTAAGGTTTTGGGTGTCTTTCCTTCCCTCTCCACTCCCATGCTAGGTCTCCTCTGGTGCTTTAGGCCTACAGTCCGTCTCTTCTTTTCTTTCACTTCAAAAGTCCAGTGATCTCTTATTTCAATTCATGATTTTAGTACATAAAAATTGAACTATGTAACTTGAGGGATGGGGGGGGAATGGGGGAGAATAATGGAAGGGGATAATATTGATCAAGATGCATTATATTTATCATGTGATGTATAGAATTGAAGCCTCTTTGTACAACTAACTTAATAAAAATAAAAACATAAAATCATGGTTCTAGTACTTGGAAAATATTCCTCACTCCTATCTTTCCCAGACTCCCTTGCAATTGAGAGGTCATGTGACTATGGGCAAAAGTAATGTTCATGGCTTCAGGTCTGAGGCGAGGCATGTGCCCTAACATTGGAAGTCATGTGTGGAGACGATGACACCTAAGATGAAAAGCACCTAGGTCCCCGAGCCATCAGATAGAGAATGGAGGAGACTCCTTGCTAACCCATACTGAACTTTCTGTAAGAAAAAGCTGCTCTTGCGTTAAAAAAAAAAGATGCTGTGATTTCAGGGCTTCTTTGTTACTGAGTGGCAGCATTTCTCATCCTACCTAACATCCCACAGGATGAGTGTGAATTATGCACGTCTTCCAGCCCAGAGGCTCCTCCCGAGACCTTCAACTGGCTACCTGGCTCTCTGCCTGTCCTCCATACTCCCTGTGGGGTGATTTACACCCAGCACCCTGTCCCATCCCAGCCCCTTTCGCCCTCTCATTTGTCCATACTTAGTTCCACAGCCTCTCTGCCCACTGTGCCTCCTGGTTCCCGTCCTCCATCTCTCCCGACTGCTCTCCAGCTCTGCTAACTGGGCCTTCATTTCAGCCCTGCTCTCTGTCTTCCGGATTGTGTAGCCTTCAAGGAGCATCCTTATCTCTGACACCTTCCTTGTCACTGTTCTGTGTATATAATTAATGTCTCTGTCCTCTGGCTCCTTGTAAGGTGTCTCTTTCTTGCTGGTTTTAAGCAATTTGATTACAATTCAGGGTAGTGTCGTTTTCTTCGTGTTTCTGGTAGTTGGATCTCTGGAGTTATAGCTTCTGTGATATGTGGAAAATTTGGGGCCAATATTTCTGTAAAAGTATTTAAATCCCCCCTTTATCTTCTGTTCTCCAGAGACTTCTGTCACACACAGCAAGCTTCAAAGTTGGTCCATAGCCCAGTGAGGTACTATTGGGGTTTGTTTTTTTTTTGGTCATTTTTCTCCTCTGTGTGTTTCATTTTTGTTTCATTTTTTATTGCTGTGTCTTCAAGTTCTCCGCTCTTTTCTTCTTCACTCCCACCCTGCTTGCTATTCATCATATCCAAACTGACTTCATTTTTTTTTTTGAACTCAGGGCCTGGGCACTATCCTTCAGCTTTATCACTAAGGCTAACATTTGAGCCATAGCTCCACTTTCAGATTTTTGGGTGGTTAACTGGAGACAAGGCGTTCCTGCCTGAGCTGGAAACCATGATCCTCAGATCTCAGCTTCCTGAGTAGCTAGGATTTCAGGCATGTGCCACCTGCTCCTGGCTCTGACTTGAATCTTTAAAAATAGCTCCCACAGCTAGCTTCTAGAACATATAGGATACAAAAATCATAACAGCTTGACTAGCCTTATCTACAAATTCTACCATCCCTGTCATTTTGGGGGTGGGGTCCAGTTCGTCAAGACACACACACACACACACACACACACACACACACACACACGCACACACGCACGCACTCACCAGGCCAATATTGTTTTTAACGGGTTGCTCCTTTGGTTTGCCTTCACAGGCTTGCTAATGCCTTAACATGACTTTGCTTCCCTGGATGCTGGTTATTTTTGTAAACAAAGAAATCATCTGGACCTGGGAACCAGTGGCTCACACCTGTAATCTCAGGATGCTGAGATCTGAGGATCGTGGTTCAAAGCCAGCCCAGGCGCAAAAGTTTGTGAGACTCTTATCTCCAATGAACCACCAGAAAGCTGGAAGTGGTACTGTGGCCCATGTGGTAGAATGCTAGCCTTGAGCTGAAGAGCATAGGGACAGTATCCAGGCACAGAGTTCAAGCCCCATGACCGATAAAATAAAAAAAGAAAGAAAAAAAGAAAAAATCATCTCAAACTTTGTCTGAATGGCGGGTTGTTGCTTAAAAATGGTTGGGTTCTTTGAGCTCCTGCTTTTCAGCTGGTAGGCCCAGAAAAGTCAGCCAGGATGTCTGAGAAGGTCCCCTCTGGTTTCTAGGTCTTTCTGGAGCCCAATGTGTAGCACGAGGTGGAGGGGTTGCATATTCTTATGATATTGTTTCTGTACCCACTCTCCCATCCTTCTATATGTATTCTGTGCGCACAGCACACATTGAAGAGATAACGTGTCTTCTCGTGGAAGTGTAGGATCTAGGGGTAGAAGGAGACAGGCATCTCTCAAATTGACATGCTCATGCAGATAATTACAGTCTGTGTAAGTGCTCCCAAACACATCAATAGGACTCTAGGAAAAAGAACAACAGTGTGTATGTGATTTGAATGGAGAGTCAGCAAATACCTTCCTGAGGAGGTAGACATTAAAATGATATCCAGAGAATAGGAAAGTCTGGGAAGAGTAGGGAATGAGCTTATGAAACACCAAGAAGAGAATGGCATATGCAAAGGCCCTATGGTGAGGTGGGGCCTGGCAAATTCAAATAACTGAAGGGGATTTGTGAACCTAGTACAGAGGGGTAAAAGAGAGAGGAGGGGTGGCATTGAATGCCCAAGGGAGGTCATCCAGGGTCTGACAGAACATAGAACTTTCTAAGTGGGATATATACATCTTTAATGACCTCAAGGTTCTGGTGATTCCCAGGAATTAGGGCACAGGCTTTCTTTGTACTTGCTGCCTGAGGAGCTTGTGGGTCCCTTAGCCTTCACTCCATGAGTGGGTCCTTCTCATTCACCTGATTGGCTGTCCCTTTTTCCCCAGGCCTGCCAGGCCCCTCCATCCTGACCTCACCCCTAGACTCCTGACCACACTGTCTGCCTGCTCCTCCCTCTGTGCCTTCTCCATCCTCCTGGGCAGGAGGGGTCAGCTCTGACTTCCCTCTTTTCTCTTGCCTCTTACCTAGTGCCTTAGCAGTCCTACTTGTCTTGCTTAGGGCAGTTCCATAACCCAACTGCTTTCCATGGTGGCAGTGCCAACCCCCAGCACCCTCAGCCTGACGCTGTAGAAGCCCTGAGGGCCCAGCCTGCTTCCTCCTAGAGGGGCCTTGCAGTCATAATTTAGCCTTCACCCTGCTTAGGTTTCCATTGCACCAAGCCCAGGAGATGGCCCCTCCCCGGGCCCCTGCCAACCCTTTGGCTAGGGCCTGTGGGCTCCCCTAGACTCTGTCCCTTCTCTCTTCCTCCAGCCACACGGCTGCCTGCTGTCCCCCTCACTTCAGCTCTGTCGCTGCACCCTGGGGCCCTGGTCCCTCTCACTCTGACTCAGCTGAGCTAAGTAGTCTTCCCAGAGGACTGCTTCCTAAGAGCTTCTCTCCGACCTCCCCCAAACCTTCCTCTGTTTCACCCCAGGACAATATGGCGTCATTTGTGGTGGGGATCATGCTGTTTCCTACCCCATTTCCAGACTTAAAACTGCCTGGCTCTTGGAATATGGTTTACAACTATGAAATGAGTGAGTTACTGAGTAGCCTTTCAGGGAACAGGGGCTGGGCTTTGCTGTGGGGTGGTTGAGAGGGTGGTGGCCTTGGGTCCTTACAGGAGGCATGCTCTGCTTTTGCTCTGCTTTTGCTCTGCTTTGGAGCAGGCTTGGTGCTTTTTCCATCTCCACAAGGTAGAGCCTTTGAGCGACACTCGGGAGGGAGGAGAAGCCACTCCACTCACTCTGGAGAAGTCATGAGTGTGAATGCTGCTGCCTGTGATGTGTGTGTATGTGGGTGTACGTGCTTGTGTATGGGCATGGCTGTGCCCTTGAAGCATTAGCTAAGTGCTTTTCCCTAAAGGCACAGTTACAGCCCACGTTGCCTGCCCAATAGGAGGTCTGGTGAAGATGAACAATCTGGACTCCAAGACATTCAGTTATTCCAGTCACCTTGGGCAGGCCCAGAGCCTGGCCTTGTCCACCTGCTTGTGCCTTCATGTGCTCAGAATTCAGCCCCAGGGACCTAGAAACCCAAGGTCTAGAGAAGCAGGGGTTGGCCTCATAGAGCCAGGCTTTGAGGTTTGGGGCATGTCACAGTCTCAGGTCTGTCTCGCTTGTCTGTCCAGTTTTCAGGAACACTTCCTCTGGGTGTTCAGGTGTGCACTGGTGCACAGAGTGCAGTGAAGTGGGGTGTGTGGGGGGAGTGTGCATGTAAGTTTCCCAATACTACAACAAAAGCCTGAAACTATAAACCTATGACAAGAAAGGATTTTGACTCACAGCTTTGGCAATTTCGGTCCATGCTGCAGTGGCCCTGTTGTTATGGGGGCTCTGGGCAGTGAAAGGGAGAGAGAAGGGCCAAGACCACCAGCTAAAGATCTCCCCCCAAGCCCACTTCTTAACAGTTTCATGGAGTTCCAAGAGCAGCACTCTAGGGAAAGAGCATTTAACACCAGGCCCTGGGGGACATTGCAGACACAAGGGACTTCTTGAAAAGTCCGCGACCGAATTCCCCTAAGTGCTTCTCAAAGAGTATCACCTCCTTTCCTCTCTCCTGATCACTCCCGGGTTTGGGTAAGCATGGGTGTTGCCCTGTCTTCCTGGCTGGAGGGAGAGAGGGAGTGTGTGGGAAGGGGCGCAGATGAGCTTCTGAAGATGGTCCCCATGGACAAGCCCAGCCAAGCTGGAGTTTACAATAAAATTACAAAGCACTGATCACAAAGCAGGCGGTACAGGCAGTAAATGCAGACGTAGACCTTTAAGACAGACACTGAAATGGTCGAGTCCAGACTGTGTATGTCTACATGCTGCTTAGAAAGCTTGAAGAGCTGGGCTTGGTGGTCCATGCCTAACCCCAGGTTCCTGGGGTCATCCAAAGCAAAATGTTAATGAGACCCTCATCTCAACCATGTTAGATTATGCCTGTGATCTTAGCTAGATGGGAGGAGTAGGTAAGGGAATTAAGGTCTGAGGCCAGCTTGAGACCCTATTGGAAAAATAACTAAAGCAAAAACGGGTTTGGGACGTGGGTCAATGGGTAGAACCCTTGGCAAGTAAACAGGAAAACTTGGGTTCAAAGTCTAATATCAGCAATAACTAGAATAAAATGTTTAAAGAAGATGCTATGAGAAAAATAAGGCAAATATGAAAAATGAAAAAATAGGCTCAGAAATAAGAACAATAATGCTATAATTTAAAATTCCATGAAAAGCCTAGTGTACTAGATAGACACCATCAAAGAGATAGTGAACTAGAAAATAGATATCAGGCAATACAACACACAGAGAAAACTCAGTACAAGAGGAGAACCGTCATGGGGTACATGAACTTCCTAAGATTTCTTCTAGGAGATCTTGAGAGAATCAGGAGAATAAATACTTAATGATATATATTAATGAGGAATTTTCCAGATGAGATAAAAAAAGACAAGTCCAGAGAAGAACGCATAAAAAAATCCTAAGCAGAATAAACAATGGAAAAGCCAGACACAAAAATGTGAAATTTCAGAAACCAAAAAGGATATTAAGAATTTTCTTGCTGGATGCTGGTGCTCATACCTGTAATTCTAGTAGCTCAAGAGGCTGAGTTCTGAGGATCGTGGTTCAAAGCCAGAATGGGCAGAAAGTCCAAGAGACTCTTATCTGTAATTAACCATCAGAATACCAGAAATGGAGCTATGGTTCAAAGTGGTAGAGCACTAGTCTTGAGCAAAAAGAGCTCAGGGACAGCACCAAGGCCCTGAGTTTGAATCCCACGACTGCCCCACCCCCAAAAAAAGAAGAATTAAAAATATCTTTTTTTTTTTTTTTTTGCCAGTCCTGGGCTTGAGCTCAGGGCCTGAGCACTGTCCTTGGACTTTCTCAAGGCTAGAGCTCTACCACTTGAGCCTCAGCACCACTTCCGGCTTTTTTCTATATATGTGGTACCGAGGAATCGAACCCAGGTCTTCATGCATGCTAGGCAAGCACTTTAACCACTAGGCCAAACTCCCGGTCCCAAAAAATATCTTAAGAATAACTAGATAAAGCCCAGTGCCAGTGGTTCATTCTGGTAATTCTAGCTACTCCGGAGGCTGAGATCTGAGGATGGCAGTTAGAAGCCGGGATGGGCAGGAAAGACCCAGTGGTTAACCACTCAGAAAGAGCTGGGGCTCAAGTGGTAGAACACTAACCTTGAGTAAAAGAAGCTCAAGAATAATGTCCAGGCCCTGAATTAAAAAAAAAAAAAAAAAAGCCCCAGGATAGTCTATGGAAAGTCCACAGACCCTGGGGGCAGAATGACGCGGGGAGGGACCTGAGGAGAAGGCCTGGGCTATTGCCAGCAGGAGACAGTGGGGCCATAGACCATTTCTGTTAAAATATTTGTAAACAGGCCAGGCGAGGTGGCTCACACCTGTAATTCTAGCTACTCAGGAGGCTGAGATCTGAGGATTGGGTTCAAAGCCAGCTTTGTCACTCTTATCTCCAATTAACCCCTAGAAAACTAGAAGTGGCACTGTGGCTCCAGGGGTAGGGCTGTAGCCTTGAGAAGAATAATAGCTCAGGGACAGTGCCCAGGCCCAGAGTTCAAGCCCCACAACCTGTAAACAGGATTGTAGTATGCCCTCTAGCCCTGGAGGCTTTACAGCCTAATGGGCACGGGGCCTATGTGATCTACTCAGCAACCAGGCCTGGCCCCTGCTGTGGCAGGGGAGGGCAGGTCTGCTGCCCGGTCAGTCTGAATAGGGTTTGGACCAGGGGACTGGGAGGCACCAGGACTGGACATGGGCCAATGTGTCCATTCCTGGATCACCCAGGCTGCTGGGGCCACTGCTCTGAAGGATTTCTGTGGGGTGGTAGAAACTGGGAAGAGGGCCCCTGGGGAAAAAGTGGGGGAACCAGTGTGTGCAAACTGCAGGGAGACCAGAGCAGGCTAGGAAGGGAGGGTGCAGATGGCAAACCAAGGGAAATTCATTTGTAGGTAAGGACAGCATTTCCTGTCCCCATCACACGTGTACATACAGGCGCACACGTGCACACATGCATATGCATACACACGTGCATGCACATCCTCATACGCCCATGCATGCACACCTTCTTCCTTTGTTGCTATGAATTTCTCACCAAACAAGCTCCATTAATCGTCTAATAACCGGATTAATTAAGGATGCTGAAAGTAAACAGCAAGAAGGTAATTTGTTCCTGATTACTGGGTAATTGCAGGAGGATGAACTCATTTGCATATGCAAAGAAGCCTCCAGACAGAGTGACAAAGGAGGGAAGTGATTGTATATCTGACCCTACTCCTCCACTCTCTCCCCTCCGCCTCCTTTTCCTCACTCAGGTGCAGGGGAAGGGGGAAGCTGCAGAGGGTAGCGTCTCTGCACAGGACTGTGGGTTCCAGCCTCATCACCCTTGAGTACCCTGGACAACCCCCGGCCTCAGTTTCCTTAGCTGCAGAATGGCTTCCCAAACCCAGAGGTAGTGAAG
Organism: Megascapheus bottae; assembly: GCF_031878675.1. Lineage (NCBI taxonomy): Eukaryota > Metazoa > Chordata > Mammalia > Rodentia > Geomyidae > Megascapheus > Megascapheus bottae. The sequence continues at coordinate 12,782,634 of NC_143530.1, forward strand.
ATCCCGATTGTAAGCTGTAAAGCTCTGAGCTCGGAGCCAGGGTTTGCTGAGTGTGCTCGTCAAAGACCACGGCTCAGAAGCCCACCTCACCCAGAAGCCTTCCGGGGTGTGCTTTCCTTTGGGGAGGGGAAAGCTTTTGAGCATGTTTTCAGAAGAACACCTTATACCTTTAGCTACACATGTCCCCTGGGGACAGGGAACTGGAGGGGGGATGAGGGGGCATAAAGGTCCCTCCCTCCCCTCTCCCCAAGGCTAGGCTTGGAGGGTCGTCCCAGCACAGGGAAACCCCCCCCCACCGCCTGCCTCAGTCGCCAAATTGTTTTCTGATGACAGTCTCGTCTCTCCTGAACTCAATTTGCGTTTTCAAAGCAGCTAATAGACGCATTAAAAAATCCATTTTCACTCAGGATTGAATCTGACTGAGCCAGATCAATCCGCAGAAGACTTCTCCCCTCCCATCACCGCAGCCCTGCCCCTGAGTCACCATGGAGACCGACAAGCCGCCCCACCCAACTGGGCTGTGGGGGGAGGGGGGGGCAGGGGCTGGGCCTGTGGGGCAGGAGTGCTGTGGGGACTCGTAAACCCCTCCCACTCCCTCCCCTCCCCAGTGTCTTACTCGCAGTTTGGCTACACTCTATGCATATCTTCCAAGAGCTCACAATCTTACCACCACCCCAAAATCAAGTGTGCAAACTGTAGTGCGGGGAGGGGTGGCTTATCCATTCAATTGTGCCCCAAAGTTGATTGCCCACCCATTGCCGAATGCTCAGACCCTCCCCTTCTTGCAATGGCTTGGCCCTTGGGTTGATGAGGCCCATGGGCCTGGGTTCAAATCTTGATGATGCTCTGGTGAGGGCTTGGTTAGCTCTGTCTCCTCTGCCGTCCTTCCTGCTCTAATCAGCAAATAGCAGTCTCCCTGCAGGCTGGGGGAAGCTGAGGCGGGGCCAGGCCGGCCTGAGCGCAGCTATAAGGCTTATTTACATGGTTACATGGTTGCCCATTCTATATAAAGTGGCCTTACCCGTTCCCCCTTCCACACACACACACACACACACACACACACACACACACACACACCCCTCTGCGCACCTCCCTAGAGTGTAATATTGTGCAGGGTCACTGGTTAAGGAAGGGGACCTTGTAGCCCAGCAGCCAGGAGAACACAGGCCTAGTTCTTGGGTCTGCACTTGCTCTTCCACTTCCAGCTGGGCAGAAAAGCTGTGGAGATTATCTCCAATTAACAACCAAAACAATAACAAAAATAGAAGTGGAGCTGTGGCTCAAGCCTTGAGTGAAAAAGCTAAAGGGTAGCGCCCAGGCCCTGAGTTTAAGCCCCAGCCCAGTACCAGCACAAAGTAAAAAAAGCAAAAACAAAACCACTTAGTCCTCCCTCCCCAGCTCCTACACAAACAACCAGAGCAAATAAGAGGAAAGAAAGCTGTCATCGTCAAGATGGTGAAATGTGAACGTTTATGGGACAGTTTAACCTGCCAGGTGGCTTCAGTCTGAAGTGTCGTCTAGGGCAAAGCCAGGAGACTATGAATACATTGCTTTCTGTGTTCAGCAAGCTTTGGCTTCCAAAGATAGTGATATTTAAGACTGAGAGCTAGAGAGTTTATTTAGGTTTTATTTTGAAAATCAAAATATAACATATACATAGTCAGGGCTATGAGTTTGGCCTAGTGGTAGAGTGCTCGCCTAGCATGCTTGAAGCCCTGGGTTCGATTCCTCTGTACCACATGCACAGGAAAACCCAGAAGTGATGCTGTGGTTCAAGTGGCAAGCGCTAGCTTGAGCAAAAAGTGTCCAAGGTCAGTGCCCAGGCCCTGAGTTCAAGCCCCAGGACTGGCAAAAAAAAAAAAACCAAAAACCCAAGCCAAACAAAAACAAAGTGTTTATAGTAAAGTGCACCAAATCCACAGCCTGAGGGAGAGGCAACAGCTGTCCAGAAAATGGAATACAGTGGTGTGTTAAAGAATCTGGCCCAAGTGGCTGCTTGACTTTGAACTTCTCTTGCTTTATTGCACTATTGTTTTTTTTCTTGTGCTTAAATTCAGGAGCTGTCCTTAGCTTTTTTTTTTTTTTTCTCCCCTCAAGCCTGGTGCTCTATCCCTTGAACCACATCTCTACTTCCAGCTTTTTGTTGGTTAGTTGGAGATAAGAGTCTCACAGTCTTCCCTGATCAGGCTGGCTTCAAATCATGATGCTAAGACCGCAGACTCTGAGTGGCTAGGATTACAGGTGTGAACCACAGGCACCTGGCTTCTTCCTTGGCCTCTTCCCTCTCTCTGTGCCTTTGGATTCTACTCCACAACTCCTGTGTTCAGAGCTTGGCCCCAAGGTGACCTGAGAGTGGGCTTGGGGACAGGTAGAAGGTCCCTTCTTTGCCAAGTAAGCTCACCCCTGCCGGGGCCAACCGGCAGCAAACCAGGGTTCGCGGATTGGGGTTCCTGAAATCGGGGGCAAGGACTAGGAAGAAATAGAAGAGAGACAGACACACCGGGTCCGGGATGTCCGCAGTCCAGGTAAAGACTACCGAGACTGCCGCGTTTATTTTCCACTCCCCCTTCTCCCCTCCTCCAGACCCCGGGAACCTCCAGGTGTTACATTCATATGGTAATTCTCAGGTCATTTACATAGAATAGGGCCAGAAAGCAATAAGACAATAAAGCCATCGTCTGATGCAAGTCAATGTACAGTTTGATTCCACTCTGGCTCCCAACACACCCCAGCTGGGAGGCTGTGCCTGGCTGCCCACTGGGCCAGGTCCAGGCTGGGCAGGGGACAGGGATGTGGTGCTTCCACAAGGGGTGCTGGTTCTGTCCAGGCTGGTCACTAGGCCACCTGCTCAGGCTTTAGGGGCTAGACCTTCCATTGCTAAAAGCTACTAATTAAACCCTTGGCAGCCCCAGCTTTGTTTGCTAATCACATACTTTGTGCTGAGGGAAGCAGTTCTTGCCCAGATGATTCTTAAAGGGGGCAATCCCTTTTCTCACTGAACATTTGAAAATACAATTACACGGAAGACAGTGATTTTAAAATACACTTTACTAAGCACTTTCCCTTTTATTTAAGAAACACTTTTATGGCTCTTGTCAGGGGCTAAGCACCTTGCCGATCTCATCTCATTTAATCCTGGCTCTAACCCTGTCATTACCACTACTGTCTTACAAGTGAGAGGTATCATGAGAGTAATTAATGGGCTCCCTCCTGGAGGGAAGCTAGCAGCTGGACTCCATGCCTCACCTGAGCAGCTGGCCTCTGGGGGGTAGGGGGGGGGGTCTGCATTTTTGGAGCCCCTGGAGCCTCCCCATCAGTGCTCCTTTCCTGGGGTTTTAAGTCACTTCAAGCTCTGGCAAAAGCCCTATCAGCTCGCAGCTCCTGGGCTGGGGGCGGAGCTTCAGCCCCAGGGTGGGCGGGGCAGGGCCTTCCTGAGTCTGGTTTCTGGTTTCCCGGAAACCAAGGTTCCCAGAAGCCAGGCATTTGGCTTTGAGTCAAGACACTGGGGGACAGGAGGGTGGAATTCCAGGTTCTTGACAGAGCAGGTGTGTGGATGCCTGCTGGTCAGGAAGGGCAGCCAGGCTGGCAGAAGGGTTGGAAGACTGCAGGTGTGGTGAAGGCTCCAAGGGAAGAAGAGGCCCCAGGGCAGCCTGCCTGCTTTGTGTCCCTTGAACCTGGTCCAAAATACTCCTTTGTAGGGAGAGAGCAAAGCAGGGAGGAGGGGCGGGAGGAGGGAGGAGAGACTCCACTCAAAGCTTTTCCTCTGCAGGAACTTCCTCAGATTTTACATGGCCCACCTACTTCCTTCTTGTCTCTGCCCACATCACCTCCTCAGACACGCCTTCTCTGGCTGCCCCATCTAAAGCTGCACACGTTCTCCTGGCGCTCTGCTTTTGCTCCCCCGCCCCCTGCCCTCAAAGTGTTATGAAAACATTGCATGTATCCACTGCTCTTACTACTTCTCTGCCACCACACTGCAAGCCGGGGGATTGCAGGACTCTTGCCCATCCTCCCTGTGGCCTGGTGCTGGGGTGCGGCTGGCACATGCCGTCCAGGTGAGCATGCTTGTCTGATGGGTGCCAAGCTGGATGTGGGCCCTGCGTCATTTCCTGTGCATATGATGGCAGAGCCAATGGCTGCCTTCCATTTGACCAGGGGTTTGTCAGGACAAGACTCAACACTGGTGCTGTGGTTTTGGCAATTGTTCCCCAAGGCCCATGCATTGAAGGCTTGTTTCCTGGCCATGGGTACTATAGGAAGGTGGTAGAACCTAGAGCGTGGGGCGGGGGGTCTTCTGGTCCCCGGGGGCATGTCCTTGAAGAGGATTGTGAGATGAGCTTCTTCTTTACTCTTGCTTCCAGTGGACAGTTGTTTCAGCCCCCTGGTTCTTGCCATGTATGTAGCCTTACCACAGGCCTAAAAGCAACAGGGCCAACTAAGCACAGACTAAACCTTCATTCTTTATAAGCTGATTATCTCGAATACTTGTTACAGGAATGAAAAGCTGACTAACACAGGTCACAAGCACCCCCACGCTCAGGCTGGGCTCCGGCTCCACATCTTCTGCTCCTGTAATAAGCACAGTGGAGTATGAGGACATCTTTGGGGGTCAGTAGCCAATGTGACTGTGAACCACGTTGGCACTCCTCACATCTGGCACCTGGAAACTGAATTTCAATCTCATGGAATTTAGTGTCCAGGCTGGCTTTGAACCACGATCCTCAGATCTCAGCCTCCTGAGTAGCTAGGATTATAGGTGTGAGCCACCATGCCCAGTATCTGTGAGACTTATTTCCAATGAGTCACCAGAAAACTGGAGGTGGTGCTGTGGCTCTAGGGGTAAGGCAGGGTAGCCTTGAGTTGAAGAGCTCAGGGACAGCTTCCAGGCCCAGAGTTACAGCTTTCAAGGTTTCAGTTTATGATCTGTGGGTCCACCGGACCACCAAGCACAAAGCTAGGAGAGATGACCTCATTCCTAATGTGTTTGAGGACAATGACAGCCTCCTGGAGACACAGGTACCTCTCTGGCCCATACTATGGGGACAACTATGTGATCTGTCTGAAACTCGGGCAGGGGCTTCTATGAATGGTGGGCTCCCAGCACCTAAGGCCTGGACCAGGTACCCTAATTTGGGTTTGTGCTCTAGCTCCAATTTGTCATTTTCTTCCCCCACCTTGGGGCCTGGGGATTTAGAGGCCAGGGCTCTTATCTGGCCTTGCAGCAGGTATGCCCTGGCTGTCCGCTCACAACACGCAGGGAACTGACAAGCCAAGCTTAATCTTCTTAGGCCATCCTCTCTCACAGCTGTCAGATTCCAACTTACACCTCAGGTCTGCTGACACACTCCCACCCCACCTTGCTTCCCCTGACAAACCCCAAGTCCACACCTTGGTTAACGGTCCCCACTTGGAGCCCAGGAGTGTTGGGGTCTCATCCCTTCAAAATCACCCTTGGGTCTGGGACTCCTTAGATGGGAACCATCACTCCAGTGGGGTAGTAGTAACAATAGTTGACCATATTTGAACATCTGCATTCTGCCTTCCTGACATTGTAGGCCGGGCTTACTTGGGACTGCTTTTCAGAAGGGGATCTGGGGGAGGGGGCTCGCTGATCCATGTAGGGTGGCTTATCTCAGATGGGGCTGAACTGTGGGTCTGGCTCCCTCTAAAATGCCCACGGTGGGCGGGGAGCGTGGCCTAGTGGCAGAGTGCTTGCCTAGCATGCATGAAGCCCTCAGTACCACATACACAAAAAAAGCTGTGGCTTGAGCTGTGGCTCAAGCGGTAGAACTCTAGCCCTGAGAAAGCCCAAGGACAGTGCTCAGGCCCTGAGTTCAAGCCCCAGGACTGGCAAAAAAAAAATAAATAAAAGTGCCTATGCTCTGCAGCTCTGTCTTCCCAACTCTTCCAACACCTGGAGCTCAGTGCAGCTCGGACACTCAGCCATGGGTCTGTGTGGCAGGACCCTCAGCCTCACCAGATGTCATCCCCACCTCTGAGGTGGGGTGGGTACTACATGGGGAGGTGGTAGACCTTTCTCTCTGTCACACTTTGACACCCTCCAATTTGTCTGTGGACACTTCAGAGCTGGCACTGGGCCATGGCTCCAGGCCTACCTTCTCCCTAGGGGGTGAGAGCCCAGAGGATAGTCTAGGGCAGTGCCAGGAGGAGTTTTAGAGCAGGGTAGAGGGATCATGGCAGGAGGGAAGGAAACCCAGGTTGTGTACTGCACAAGAACAGGACCTCAGGGTTTGTGCGAGCCATTCTGACAGGGTCCCTTGCTCCCTGCTAGCCCCAGGTTACATCTGTCCCCTACTTAACACCCTCAGACCTCCTCACTACTTCTGGGCCTTGCACCCTGCTCTCCTCAGGCTTCTAGGATATTCTCCTCACAGGTCCATTTCCTGTGCCCTGGGTAAGCCAGTGCAGGGCCTGGCTTGGCACCACGGGCCTCAGTGTCTTTCCTGACAGTGCAGGTGGGGGTGGCAGGCAGTGGACAGCCAGGCAGAACCAAGTCCTAGATAAACCTGTCAGTCCTCAGGTGCAGTCTCAGGGGTGGGACGTGTGGCAATTTTGAGAGCAAACTCTGGGCTGTTTACCCACTGGAGCAGCTCCGGGTGGTTATTTACTTTTCTGTGATTCCAGGAGGGGGAAAAATGAGCAGGGGGGCCTCCAGGGGCCTGAGCAACCGAAGGAGAGACACCTCCTGTTAACTGATTCTGTCAGTAACTCAGCCTCCCAGCCTCATGGAGGCCATTGGCATGCATGCTGAGTCTTGGGAGCTTGGTGACAACACAGAAGGCCCAGCATTTGAGCTGCGGTGGGGGGTGGGGGGAGGAGGAAGGGAACTGAGGGGATCACAGTCACAGAAGCTGAACCCCCATCTACCACCTCACTGTCCAAAAGAGACACACCAGGAAGGGAAGGTCAGTTCTTGGAAGTCACACAGCTCAACCAGCGCAGAAACCGTGCAAAAGGCATTGTCAAGGAATACCACTTGAGAGATGGAGCTGGGAGCTGAAATCACCTCCCACCCGCCCCGGAAATTTACTCTAGCTGCTCAGTCTAGGGACAGGGATATGGCATCCATCTCCCTGACAATGAATGAAGTGAGCCTGTCTCCTTAACAAAAGCAAGGGATGGTATTTGTTGCCAATGAGAAATTTTTGAGCTTTCATGCAATAATTTGAATTTCTGGAAAACTTCCATCGCTTTCTATGAGCTTACAACTTTCCCATCTTTACAAGACTTTATTTCCAAAGAGCCAGGGTATGCATGGCTTCAAGAGTAACAAGATCTATTCTGAGTATAACATAGACTGTAGCAGAATAGGAAAAGTGTATATGTGTTTTTTTTTTTTTTTTATTCCAGACTTCAAGTAACTCTCAAAAATCATTTATTTAGGGCAGGGAGTTTGGCCTAGTGGGAAGAATTCTTGCCTAGAGTGCACAAAGACCTGGGTTCAATTCCTTGGCACCACATACATAGAAAAAGCTGGGAGTGGTGCTGTGGCTCAAGTGGTAGATCTCTAGCCTTGAGAAAACCCAAAGGATGGGGGGAAAGTAGGTATACTGGCTCACGCCTGTAATCCTAGCTACTCAGGAGGCTGAGATCTGAGGATTGTGGTTCAAAGCCAGCCCTGGCACTAAAGTCCGTGAGACTCTTATCTCCAATTAACCAGTAGAAAATCAGAAGTGGGGCTGTGGCTCAAGGGGTGGGACGGTAGCTTTGAGCTGAAGAGCTCAGGGACAGCTCCCAGGCCCAGAGTTCAAGCTCTACCACCGATTAAAAAAATCATTTAAGTCAGGCACCAGTAGCTCACACCTATAATCTTATTTATTCAGGAGGATGAGATATGGAAAAATTGTGGTTCAAAGCCAGATCATGCAGAAAATTCAGAGATTCCATCTCCAAAACAACCAGCAAGAAGCAGGGCTAGAGACATGGCTTCAGTGGTAGAGCAGAAGCTGAGAAAGCAAGCTGAGAGAGCTTAAGGAACTGAGTTCAAACCCTGGCAGTGGCAAAGACAAAAATGATACCAAACCTAAAAACAAAACAAAATACACACACACACACACACACACACACACATGCACGCACGCACACATACACACCTTCCATTTTGCTGAGGCTTAGCTTAATATAGTATTACAGAAGATAATGCACACATCAACTAAAGGGCTAGAATTTGCCTTCCACCAACACCAGATGTGGGCAATGCCAGATTTTTCTTAATCTACTTCAACCAAAACAACATATTGCCAGAGACAGAGGGTAAAAGCAGAAGAATCATGGCTTTGTACCTCAGAGATTGTTCTGGTTACTGAAACTGAGGGACTCATAGGAGAAACAACAAACAGCAAACTAGATATCAGAAACCAGAGTGAGCAGTTGTAACCACACAGCTGAACAATGATCAAAGAGCTGAGCTGCTTTGCATAGACCAAGGCTGTGGGATATTTACAGATCCCCGCCTTATGCCAATGCCATTGGTCCCATGCCCACCTGGCCCCAGTGTGGCCAGACCCAGAGTCTTTGGGCCATGTTGGCCAGAATCAGAGAAGGAGTAAATCACCAAGACTATGCCTGCCTCAGCCTTGTGCCAGGGCCTCATGCCAGGGCCTCCTTTCCGCAGGACTTGGTCAGTTTCTAGTTTGCAGGTAGCCCCTGGTCTGCTGAGAAGGGGTCGGACAAGGGAGGACTGGCCTTTTAGTGGTCTTCAGTGGGGCAAGGTGAGCAGGCCTCTCTCCAAGTCTCTCATACCCAGGGTCACAGAGCATTGGCACGGTGACAAGCCTCTTACTTCCCACTGTTACCAGCAAGCCAAGAAGGGTGCCCAGGACAACAAGGAGCACTCCCCACCCCCATTAAAGCCTGTCCCTCCTGAATATCCTCACTCCCACCCTCCTCTGCTTGGGGCAAGGCTCCATCGTCATAGCTGGCACAGAGCAGCTGCTCGGCCTGGCTGCTGGGAAGAAATGCCTGGGGATGGGGTGGGGGAGGGGAGCTGGACTGTGGACAAAGCCCTGGCCCCTCCTGCCTTAGGACTCCTCTGAATTCCCCGTGGTCCCCCCTGCAGGCTGCAGGGTGACAATCTCATCTGCCTAGTTCCTCTGCAAGAGGACTCCAGGGCTCAGAGGCCTCTGCCAAGGCCATGCTGCAGGGTCCCTAGGACTAGACTTAGGACCCCTGACTCTTGGCTGAGAAGCTCCCTTTAGCCATGCTCCTTTCCTTCTCGCCCAGGACTAGCTGTCCATGTCCTCTCTGCCTCAGGGGCACATCCCTCAGAGAAAGCTGTGGACTGCAGACCCTCCGTCCAGGTCCCTGCCCCTTTTCCCAGCCAGCTCAGGACAGAATCCAGTAAATAACATGCTGCCCATCGATCTGAGGTCACCAAGGCCAGGGCCAATCGATGGCCACAGACAGCTGGGCAGGCAGGTAATGAAGTGCCAGCTCCTTGGCGGGGGTGCTGGCTGGCCCTGGGATTTAATCCCCTTGACTCCCCCTCAAAGCTGACTCTGGTGACAGGAGGGAAGACAGATGAGACTCAGACCAGCAAAGGGCGGGGGAGAGGGGGCTGGGGATACAACTGCAGGAGTGTGTGTGTGTGTCTGTGTGTGTGTGTGTGTGTGTGTGTGTGAGAGAGAGAGAGAGAGAGAGAGAGAGAGAGAGAGAGAGAGAGAGAGAGAGAACACGCGCGCATGGGGCCCAGTTCTCTGAGGCTCCCCTAGGCTGTCTCCTCTCTTTCCAGTCTCCCCTAGGAACCCCCAAAAGAATGTGTACCCCTTTCCTTCTCCACACTCCACACAGGCACTATGCATCCCATTCCCTGTCCTTGCCTCTGTGGGTGGAAAGCTGTCCTCGTTTAAAAGGAGGTTTCTGGAAGGCAAGGAAGGGCATTAGAAGATGCCAACTCAGTATCCTGGGCCTCTGCACACGTCATCTTATTTCATCTTCATGCTGCAGAGTGATCAATCTTATTGCACTCACCCTGGAAAATAAGGAAAGAGACCTAGGTAGGAAGAGTTGCCCAACATGGACCAGACAGGTAGCCTCCTAGGTGGGGAGATCCCTGCCACTGAGTCATCAAGCGGAGGTCAAGGGACTACAGAAGAATTCCTGCTAAAGGTGGGCTTAGGACTAGTGGCCATGGTGTTCTCCCAGTTCTGGTTTGTTTGTGTCTCTGGGGAAGCAGGAACACTTCAAGACAAGGGCTGGGCCCCAGGGAAGGATGGCTAGTCCTGATATGGCCCCTGAGCTGGGACTTCTCCCCCATGTCTGCAGACCCTCTGCTCCTCTGTCACTCCATGGTCAGTACTAAAACAGTTCTTAAAAACTAATAGGTTGTCCCCTATGACCCAGCAGTTCCACTACTTGGCATTTACCCAACCATCCAGAAACTATGGCATACTAAATCCACTAGCACAACCATGTTCACTGCAGCATTATTCACCATGGCAAAGATATGGAACCAACCTAGATGTCCCTCAGTTGATGAGTGGATCAACAAGATGTGGTATTTGTACACAATGGAATTCTGTGCTGCTGTCAGAAAGAATGACATTGCCCCATTTGTTAGGAAATGGAAAGACTTAGAAAAAATCATATTAAGTGAAGTAAGCCAGACTCAAAGGAACTTAGGCTCAATGGTTTCCCTCATTCGTCATAATCAGTAGAAACCTTGGGCTCTACTAGCAGAGATCTGCAATAGAGCAAAACTTTGATACATAAGGCCATATAGTATGAAGCTAAATGAAAGGACCTCCAGGATATTGAAACAAAAGCCATATAACGAATGATTGTTGTCCTTAATGTACTATGTTATCTCTCATCTTCTTTGCTGTCTCTTGGGTATCTCATATTGTTACAGTATCTCACTTAGTTATCTGATATATTGAATTTATTTGTATTTGGTTATTTGAAATTTGATAGGGAAGGGGGAAAACCAAGACGGGGGGTGGAGGGAGTGGGGGGGGAGGGCCATGGGTACCAAGACATGTGAAAGGGTATCAATGTATGTGAATTAATGCACCTTCTATCTGGCAAATATCATGTAACCCTTTTATTAATTACAATAAAAAAAACTAATAGGTTGTCAGGCCGGGAGTTTGGCCTAGTGGTAGAGTGCTTGCCTAACATGCATGAAGACCCAGGTTCGATTCCTCCATACCACATACATAGAAAAAAGCTGGAAGTGGTGCTGAGGCTCAAGTGGTAGAACTCTAGCCTTGAGAAAGTCCAAGGACAGTGCTCAAGCACTGGCAAAAAAAAAAATACTAACAGGTTATGAGAGTGAGGGAAGGGGTGACATCTTCCAAAAAGAAATGTACTCTTGCTGGGTGCTGTGGCTCATGCCTATAGTCCTAGCTATTCAGGAGGCTGAGATCTGAGAATCATGGTTCAAAGCCAGCCAGGACTGACAAAAAAAGGAAAGAAATAAAAAGAAAGAAATGTACTCTTTACCTGACTCATATAACTATAATTTCTTTGTATTCAACCTTCATAATAACAATAAAAATTGAAAAAATAATAAAACTCTAATACAAAACCTATCAGGCTGAGAATTAGGTTACCTAACTTTCAGCCCATTGGAAGATTTGCTTCGGGTTTACCCACGGCTCAAATATATCCTGTAGCTGCTTTTTTGTTTTTCGCCAGTACCAGGCAAGAGCTCCACCACCGAGCCACACTCCAGCAATTCCAAAAGTGTCATTAATTGTGGAGCACTGCAAGAAAATGTAATGAAAGAAAAAAATAATCTCTTGGCTGGGAGTTTGGCCTAGTGGCAGAGTGGTTGTGTAGCACACACAAAGACCCGGTTCAATTCCTTGGTGCCACATACAGAGAAAATAGTTGGAAGTGGTGCTTTGGTTCAAGTGGTAGAGCTCTATCCTTGAAAAAGCTCAAGGATAGTGTTCAGGCCCTGAGTTCAAGCTCCAGGACTGGCAACAACAACAACAATAACAACAAATAAACAAACAAAAACCAAGCAAAAAAACCAAACCCCTCTCTTTTCACCCATAGGTATGAACAAATAATCTTGTACAACAAGAAAGCAAGCAGAGACAAAGGAGAGGAGAGGAGGACAGAGCTTGCACTGGCAATCCTTTCTTCTTGCTTTTTAGTCCACAAGCAGCCTGTTCTCACCTTATCTGGCCTTATTATGTTTTTGTGCTCCCTCGTGAGAGGGATGTAGCCTGTGGTGAACAGATCAAGTACATTTGTACTCATAGAAGATGAAGATGATTTTTGGTTTTTGGTTGGGGCGCTTGAACTCAGGGCCTAGGCTTTTATTAGTTGGGATGTGGGGAAGGTCTGTGAACATTTTATCCAGGCTGGCTTGGAGCTGTAATCTTTCTGATTTCTACAATTCCAGAGATTAAATGACAGCTATGCACCACAGAGCCTTTTCCAAGCTAGCTTGCATGGAGGGGCATTCAAGTCCACAGCCCCCGCTGCTCCTCACACAGGGGCTGTGGCTTTGGTGCGCCTATAATTGGTCTACACCTGTGGCCAGCACTGGGGAACTCTGACCAAACCGCTCAGGGATGGGGAAGAAAGGGGAGCCTTTGGGTCAGCTCCTGCCAAGGCTGGAGCAATACTGGTGGTCGTCTTTGGTGGTGATCATGAGAGGGCTCAGTGGCCTGGAGAGAAAGTCAAATGCAACACCAGACCCAGGAGGCCAAGAACAGGGGAAAGGACAGGTGAGGTTAGAGGCTGTGCTGAGAATGGGCCAATGGAACTGGCCTCCATTCCAATGGGAAATGCTCTTGACCCTGCTTTGCTGGCTACTAAAGAGGCCCAAACGTTGAGACTACCTCCGGACATGCCTTCCCTTTCTAGAATTTTCTCTGGGACTGCTGGGCTGCTAAGGCTTTCTTTAGCCCTGAGGATACACATAGACCTCACTCTACCTCTTATGGCTGTGGCTTTGACTTTCCTGGACTGTAGCAGGAGTTTGGGGGAGGCTGAAAGGAGTATTGGGGATCCAGATGGGAAGAGATGCCAGGGCAGGGGGCATGGGTTTGGGGAGATGGTGGGGAGAAGGCGGGCCCGGGTCCTCTCAGGAATCTTTTGAGGGGGCATCCATAGCTGGAAGAGAAGGGGAAGGAGAGACCCAGGCAGGAGAGGAGGAGATGCAGAGGAGGTGGGAGGGGAGAGAGGGGAGGGGAAGGGCAGGGAGGGCTTGATGACCCAGGCTAAGACGGTGAGAAGGGCTGGGGAGTGGGGACATACAGGCTGTCTAGGCTGGTGCAGCTGGCATGAGGTGGAAGCCAGCAGGCACAAGAGTGAATGAGGAGGCCAGGCACGGCGGGCAGGTATGGCCTGCCAAGGGCTAGGTTCTCCCCTTTGGCCATCCCAACAGCGGGGTTCACTGCCTCTCCGTCTAACCTTGTTTAATATGGCAATTAAATTTTAAAGGCCCATCAGCATGGTCCCTGAATGCCAGCTTCTTCCTAGACAGAAGTGTTTAATAGACTGGATGGCAACTCGGGGGTCCCGCCTTGGGCTATAGACCCACCGAAGCAGAAAATTAATAAAAACCACTGGCCACCCCCGCCCCGGCCCTCTGCCCCGCCTCACACCCCTTCTCCTTCCCGCACAGAGCTGGCACATTTCCCAGGCAGGGGCAGCTGGGAGGGTGGGCAGGGGAGGGCAACAAAACCTTGGTGGAGGGTCTTGGGGTGCGGTGGCTGGTCTCGGTTCTCTCATCCATGTAATGGGGTCACAAGATGATATGTGACAAGCTCTGGGTAGGATACCCAGCCTGTGGCAGGAATTCATAGACGACAACACGTCCCTTCCCTCTGCTCACAAATAATTGCACTTGGAGGGGCAAGGGAGGGGGAGAGCTGGGGATTCCCACAGTAGGATTAACCAGGCAGCAACTGCCTTGCCAGGTTGAGGGTCTCCTGATACTTGGGTATGTGGCAGCCAGAGGGAGGTCCCTGGCTCTGGCATGCTGGGTGGAAACTTGGCTCCTCAGGTGGTCTTGGTGAGGCTTCTTGGACTCAGGATACTAACCATAAAATGGGACAGAGAAGCAAATGGTGGGGTGCTTATGAGGCTTGTGGGAGGTGCCTTGAGGGCTCTGATGAGAACTCTCTGTGTGTAGGGGACAATAGCATCTAGGAGAGAAGGAGAGGGCCAGGTGTGTCCTAGTCCCGGACTGGGGAGGTGGTGGTGGGGGATTGAGCAATGGCTCACACCCAGTCTGGTTCCAGATCAAACACCCCTCTGGCAGGTTGGATCAGGATGGTAGCAGTCCTCACCCAGGCTCCGCAGCTCCCTAGCAAGTGTCAGTGAGTCCCTACTGAGTGCTCAGAAGTGACCACAACCAGGCATTGTGGGCTCACATCTGTCATCCTAGCTGCTCAGGAGGCTGAGATCTAAGGATACCGGTTCAAAGCCAGCCCAGTCTGCGAGACTTGTATCTCCACCAAAAAGCTAGAAATGTAGCTCTGGCCCAAGTGGTAGAGCACTAGCCTTGAGTGAACAAGCTAAGGGTCAGTGAGTTCAAGCCCCAAATGACCACAAAACTCATGGCGGCTTGGGCTGTGGACAAGAAAGGGGTGAGTGAAAGGTGGCAGAAGGGGGTTTGCTTTTACTATGGGGCAACAGGAAGAAAGGTGACACTGAAGCAAGGAGTTAAGTGTACCCTGGAGAGAGCCTCTACAGAGCAGAGAGAGAGGCCAGTGTAATAAGCCAGGAGGCAGGAGTGAGATTGGTTTGTATGAGGAGCAGTAAGGAGGAGGAGGAGAAAATACAGCTCTAGAGGGGGTGGGGAGAAGTTTGGGGTGTGGCCTTAGGTGCAATATTTTACTCAGGACGCTTCAGGGGCTCTGGACACAGCCATGGTCTCGGGAATTGTCCCTTGAGGCTCTTTCTCCTGTGCTCACCCAGCAGTGTGTGGGCCGTGGGGCCTGCTATGTCCCTGGGCTGCAGGAAGGGTGTGGAGGAGGGGATGGCCCCACAGCTGGAGCAGGGAGGGTGGGCTGTGGTCTCTGCCAGGCTGGAGACCCTGCAGAGGATGGTACACTGCTAAGATCCAGACTCAGAACAAGGGCAGTCTTTGGGAGAGGGGTCCCTGTGGGACCTGCTTACACTCCAGTTTTCTGCCTATACCTGGGTGCAAAGTTCTGGCATTCTTCACGGGACACCTTGTACCTTCCCTTGGCTGCATCCCCTCCCCAGTCTGTGCCTTCTAGGTTTGGCGGGGGAGTCCCAGCCCCCTGGTCTGCACACAGGTTCTGAGGCACCTTGGGCTGTTGTTGTTGTTTTAGTTTCCAAGCATTCATTGCTAATTTTTAGACATGGAGTTGATTTTTATATGCTGGCTTTGCATTCTGCCCCCTTGTTAAATCCACTGGCTAGTGCTTGGACCTTAGTTGGGGGTGGGAGGGGTAGAGGAATGGATTCCATTTTTATATAGACATCCATGTGATCTGCAAATAGTTTTCTTTTCCACCCAGTTTCATTTCCCACCGATACGTCTCTTATTTCTTTGTCTTGCCTTATTGCAGTAGTAAGGACTTTCTATACCTTTGAATGAATAGAAGAGATGAGACTAGACATTTCTGCTTGTTCTTGGTCTTTTTTGTGTACCAATACTGGGTTTAAACTCAGGGTCTTGAACTCTTGCTCAGCTTTTTTACTCATGGCTGAGGCTCTACCACTTGAGCCATGCTTCTAATCCTATGTTTGGGTTATTTTGGAGATGAAAACTCTTGGACTTTTCTGACTAATTTGGCTTCCAAGGATGATCTTTTGAATCTCAGCTTCCAGAATAAGTAGGATTGTAGGCACGAGCCACTGGAGCCTATTTATTTGATTTTGTTTGTGTTCTGTTTTATTTATAAATCATCTATTGAATATTTTACTGTTTCCCCTTCTCTCTCTCCCTCTCTCTCTGTCTCTCTCTGTCTGTCTCTGTCTCTGTCTGTCTCTGTCTCTCTGTCTCTCTGTCTCTGTCTCTCTCTGTCTCTCTCTCTCTCTCTGTCTCTTTCCTTCTCTATATCTCCCCCCTCTCTCATGGGGGATCTAATTATTACAATATATGCTTTGACTACACAGTCAACCTAGCAACATTTGTTGGACAAGGTTATTACCACATGTGAGATGAGTTAGAATTAGCAATGCCAGATTTAGCAAAAATACAGAATGATCCTTGAACTATTTCAAGGATTTCATAGAATTTTTAAAAGGAAACCTTAAATCATGTCCAATTAGATTTGAATTTCAGATAAATTATGAAAAATTATTTAGTAGATCTCACGCAAAACTTCAGACATACCATATTTTAGCGAATCCGTGTTTATCTGAAATTCAAACTAAAGTGGGTAGCTTGCATTTTCCCCTAGTTCCTGTGCTAAAATGTTGTTTCCGATGAAGGAGTCTTGGACTAGGGAGATGTGGTGGAGATGAGGCAGGGATAAATGCACTCAGAATGACTGAGGGGATCCAATCTAGAGGATTTGGTTCCGATTGGACATTGGGACAGGGAAGAGGAGTCCAGAACCACCTTGTGGTGTTGTTGCCTCTCACTGAGTAGAGACTGGAAACCTTACAGATTGGTGCTCATGATAGGTAGTTGGGGCTGTAGCGAGAGCTGCTAGATGCATGGATTTTGAGATGCCCAAGCAGAGGCAAAAGGCAAGCGGTAGGCCATCTTGGGAGAGGGAGAAGTTGGGTTGGTCCTGCAAATACAGATGCTTTGAAGCTCCCAGCAGAGACTGAGCCCCAGGGAGAGGGATACCCTCCTACTTGACCTGTGCAGCAAGGGGACCTTGGAGAAGCACCAAAGTCAGCTGGGGCTAGAATCTAAGCTTAGCTCTCTCCCTCCTTATGTGAGGGATCTCAGAACGCCTTGGAGGAGCCTCTGGCACTCTGGGGGTACAGTGAGCCTGAGGCTGGAATCTTGGCTGGGAAGAGAGTGGCACCTCTGTCTATTTGCTAGTGAGTTCTAACCTTTACCCTCTCCACTGTCACCAGCCTCATCTTGCTATTGTCCTTCCCACTGGACAATAACTGTAGTCCCTGTGACTGTGGGATGGCCTCTCTGCCTGGGGAAGATCTTGTGCCAGCCATGGAGGGGTGAGGACACAGAGCTGGGCAGAGCAGGAATGTGAGCTTTGATGTGATCCAAGCACCAGTCTCCGAAGTTCCCACTGGACCGAGGGGCATACCCCCTGGGCTGGGCTGGTGCTCAGAGTTATCCCACCTGGGGCCAGGGCTTTGGGCCTGTATCGCCTCACATGACAGGCTTGGTCTGCTCCTGACGGATGAAGACTTGGACTCAGCAGCTCCTTTGGCAGCCGGCATTGTCCACCTGGCATACATGCACATACAAGTCTTCACTGGTCCTGCTCTACCAGCTGTCCTTGCCTTAGCCCTTCTGTTTCCTCTGCTTAGAACTTGCTTCCTTGCCTCTTTGGGCCTGTGCTCAGCTGTCTGCTCTCGCCTTGCTGGCAAGCTAATGTGGAACACTGCCCCTGCCAGGGCTCCATCAGGACCTACGGCAGCCCAGTATCTCAGTGCGTGTCACCACCAGGCTCTCAGGTAGACCCATCTATTCTTAAGTGCACCATGCTGGCCCCCATCTCACTCAGGGGGCAGCACATCCTCCCTGCAGGGCACAGTACCTGCTCTTAGCTAAAGAGCAGGTACCCTCTGAGATCCAGAGGGTACAGGATTTTGAACTCTGCAAGTAATCGCCATGCCCCTGAAGGTGCTATGCTAATTGCTGAGGGGTCAGGGGACAGGCATAAGGGACAGTCTCTCACCAGCCCCCACTCTGAGGGGTCCTGGGGCTGAGGACCCATGGTGGGGGTAGGGCAGGTGTCATGGCGAAGGTGGCACCTGAATCCTGGCTGGACAGGAGCAGGGTAGGAAAGGGCCTTGGCAGCAGAAGCTATGTAGAGCAGAGTGGAGATGTGCTGCTTATGGGATAGGAAGGCAGCCAGGCAGGGATTACAGGAGGGAGGCAGGGAAGCTTAAGATTATCTCATGATACACCTCAGTCGGCTCAGGAAGAGCTTTGTGCTCAGGGCCTCCTGGGCCTGGAATGTATAACTTAAGCCACAGGGAGCCCCTGAAGTGTTAGGAGCCAGTGGGGACATGATCAGATTTGTAATTGAGAAAGATCTCAACTGCTGCTGTTCCAGGGAGGGAGAAACTAGAAATACAGAGGCCAGTTCAGAGTGATGGAGGCCATCTATGCTGAAAATGGGGCTCCCAGCCCAGGAAGCCATGTGTGTGGGGTGCTTAGGAGAATCTACCAGAGTGAAGGGGTGTCTAGGGGTGTTCACATCTGGAAGCAGGGCCTACCACAGCAAGTGAGGGTTGCACCTGAGTTCTGCTTGCAGTTGGTAGAAAGATAAACCCTGGTCCAGGCAGCCTGGGTCAAGAGCAGGGCTGACTATATAACATTTGGGGTGCAGTGCTCAAAAATTGTTTAGACGTTCAAGATGGCTGCAGCAGAGCCTCACACCAAACTGAAGGTCACCTACTACTAAGGACCTCGAAGGCTTGAGTTCTCCAATTCTATGGCAGAATGAGCAGCTCCAGGAAGCAGCTGAAATAAAGAAATCCAAATGCCCAAAGCCCACCAAAGCACGGGTTTTTTCTTCTTCTGACTCCCACTACAGTGTTTATTCAGGGGCCTCTCCACCCTGGGCTGGATCAGGGTGGGGTGAGCTGGACCCTGAGCAGGGGCTTGGACAGGGAAAGGGGACTCTGGCTCAAGGGGAGATAGTGAGGTTGGGTGTGCCTTGCATCTAGGCCAGTGACTAAGGCACACTGTTTCTCTGTGATTGGAGCTGAAATCCTCTCCCAGTCCTGTCTTCAGGGAGGGAATCCTGCCCTTAGAGAACTCTTGTCTGATGGGAGAATTACACACACACGCCTCCGCCATCTTGCCCCATGATAATGCGGGTACAGGTGCTTCAGGCCTACTAAAGCAAAGGAGCTACCACCTAGTGTGTCTTCACTAATCAAGGCTAACTTCCTGGAGGAGGTGGGATTTTATTATGGCAAGGGGATTGCTATTCACACAGAACTAAGAGAGGGTAAAGGGAGTAGGAAGGTACATTGCTCAGGCACTATGGGATCCATGAATGTTACCAGGCCCAGCTCCCTGCTGAAGAGGAAATGGCCAAAAGGGGTCAAGTGTTTTGCTCCGAGTTCCGGTCTTTACTCTCCAGCACATGCTCCTCTGACTCACATCTGGAGCCTGGGAATCTCAGGGTTCCCTGCTGCCCCCGGCTTGCTCTTGCTGGCGTCACCACACCATTATTTTCATTCTTGCTCGCGCAGAAATCCTGCCAGCATGTTAAAGACTGTGTTAATTAATTAACCAGGCACTTCACTGAGAGTCAATGGCGTAATTGTTGTTCGTGGTGGATAAATACTAATTGAATATTAAGAACATATTTGCGCAGAAGGAGCTGCTTCGCGAGCGAGCCGTGCCCTTTTGTCGGCCAGATGTTTGGGCTCGTTTTGGAGGATGAGTCATTAGCACGGTGCCCCGGCATTTGGGCTGTGCTGTTCCACATCTGAAAAGACAGGCAGTAGCCTGAGCCAGAAAATAAAGGAGGGATCTCCCGGGACAGGCTCGGGATGGCATGTAGCTGCATTCAGCAGATAACAAAGATGTGTCAAGTTGTGACCTAGGCAATGCTTCCTTCCCTTTAAACCTTTTCCACAGCTGGTTTAGGTTTGGCCAGGGAGGCAGGCAGGAGGGGCCACCAGCTACATTTAACCATGAAGGAGCTGACGCCCTAGGAGAACCCCAAAACCAGGCAACTAATGCAGCCTCATCCTCCTGTGGCAGGCAGAGTACTGGTCCGGTTGAAAGGAATCAGAGCCTCCTAAGCCTCTAGCTCGGTGAGTGCGGAATCCTGTCAAGGCAGAGAGATGGCAGAACTAGAAGGCAGGATTCTTGGCAGATGCTGGTGGCTCAAATCTGTAATCCCAGCTGCTCAAGAAGCCCAGGCAGGAAAGTCCATGAGACGCTTGACCTCCAGTGAACTACCAAAAACCTGGAAGAGGGGCTGTGGCTCAAGTAGTAGAGGGCTAGTCTTGAGCAAAATAAGCTCAAGGGCAGTGCCCAGGCCCAGAGTTTAAGCCCCAGAACTGGGACACACACACACACACACACACACACACACACACACACACACACACACGGAGTTTAGGATTTTGGATTCTTAGATTTTGGAGCTCAGCTTAATCTCTTATGTGATGAGAAATCTTGAGCAAGCACTCAGATTTACACTCATGTAGTGGAGATAGTTAATAGGTGATGGTTCTGGTTATAATAATAAACAGGGTTATGGCTGGTCCATACTGGGCCTTAACAGATATCAAGAAAAGCACCCCCTTCCTCCCCGCTGAAGGACAGATGTGTGCCAGGTGTACAGCTTCGTGATGCGAACATGGGCTGTCTTCATGGCCAGCTGACCTTGTGTCTGATTGTACATGGCAGCCATGTTTGCAGGGTTGGGACAAGTAAACCCAATATTGCACAGTAAACACCCAACGCCTTTTACTCATCTTCTATGGGTTTCTGCATGATTTTGCTGCCACACGTATGCTGCCGGCAGCTTCTTCTAGAAGGGCTGAGAGGACATTAACATATAGCAGGAGAGGAGACAGCTCTTGTCACAGCACCCATGGCAGCTGAGGTTTCCAGAGCCTGGCAACAGAGTCTCTCACATCTCTTGACTCCAGAAAAGAGGCAGAGCCCAGAGTAGTTGGACTCTACCCTCTATCCAAATTGCAGGTTCTTCTTCTGTTGGTTCGGCAGAGAGTAAGTTTACAAATATCAAGTTGGCACTCCTTGCAGGCAGGCCTGAGACAGGATACCCAGTGGACTGGATTCTGGCTTATTAGTGGGTGATCTTGAAATAACCCCACAACACCAGGAGGGGCGGAGAATGACAGGGAGGAGAGACAGTCAGCGTCATAGGCAACCGGTGCTGGGTCACGCTGAGATGTATTGGCAGATGGCACAGAACACGCCTCACAGCAACCCCAACCTGGGTGGTTGTCAACTCCAGGCTGTGTGTGGGAGGCAGCACAGACTCCAGTCTTCCATCTCAGGCTCCGAGAGACTGTGGGACCTTAAAGTTGAATGGGCGAATCCAGATGGCAAGGGCAGAGGGGACAGGACAGCATGGTGGAGGTGGGGGGGGGTGCTGCTCTGGGCAGAACACCATCCTCATCATGTATGTACCCCCCTCAAGCGAGCTGGGAGCAGAGGGACCCTGCCTACACAGGAAATGCAAGTAGACATTGAGGCCTGGTCTATTGACGGTCCTGGCTAAGACCCCATGTGTGATGTCCTTTCCACCTTGCAGGTCCACTTGCAGGCTCCTGCTCAGGGGAATGAGCCAGGGTTTCTGGCTACCTCAGAGGCAAAGTTACACTGGGCTCCACATGCCAAACTCACCAGGCTCAAAGGGTCCCTCCTATCTGTTTGTAGCCCGAGTGCTCTCCTTCGAGGACCCTGGAGGGCCCCTGTTTCTGCCAAGTCATGTTAACTGCCATCCTGGTGAAGCTCAGTGGCAAGTCAGGGAGATCAGACCTCTGGCAGCTGCCCTGGGCCCTTCTCTCCCCCTGGACCTTCTGGTGTCTCCCCGGAACCTGGTCCCCCCTTCCCCCACCTGGTTCCTGGTTGGGGTCAAGCAGCTTCCTTGAATTCTGCAAGGTCACCCCTGTGGGTCTCTCCATGTTCTTCCTGGCTCTCTGATGGCCTCCCATAGGTGGTATAGTTATGGAGGCTGGGGCTCCATCTGGGTGGTCTGTGGGTAATGTCAAAGCGGGGCTGGGGGGTGGGGGGTCCTTTGCAGCTAGTTGGGAGTGAAGCCCTAGGCCTCACAGCTTGGTGCAGAAGTGGGAAGAGGGGCAGGAACTGGCCCGGGCTTGGGACCTGAGAGGTGTCAGGGTAGTCACTAACACATCAGGGTCCCAGGTTCCTGCAAGGCATCAGCTGACCTCTGCTGGGAAGCTGATGACATCAGAGGTGACCCCAGGAAGCCACCGGCTCCCAGGGTGACAGACGGGACTATTTATGTGGAGGAAGCACAGCTCTGTCACCCTCTAGCTCCGAGATGCCTTCTGCTTCCCCCGCTCTGCTCCCCACTTCTCTCTGCTACCGCTGCCACTGCCTATATTAGGAGCAAGGCAGATGGAGGGAGCGGGACCCTCCCCTACACCCCCAGCTCTCCTCCTGTGCCAGCGCCACCCTGAGGCACGAGGGCCTGGCCCACCTTCCCCCAGCTCCCCATTCCCGCCTTAGACCCTGGCCATAGGGAACACTGCAGCCTGAGTCTAAGAAGACAAGCCAGAAGGACCCATGGAAGAGGGGAACAGAGAGAGCAAAATGAGCTTGGAAGTCAGGGGAAAGAAAGGAGTGGAGGGAACATGGAGACGGAGGAGCGGGAGTGAAAGGTTGAGTCTAGCGGGAGGTGTGGAGCCGGGGCAGCAGATGGAAGCTTCAGGGGCTCTCAGGGGCTGCCAGTCTCTGTGGCATCTGTGTGCAAATTGGGAAGAGGTGCCTTCTGCCTTAGATGAATTGGGGAAAAGGCATATGTCAGGGTGTCTGCGTGGAAACAAAGACACCTCTTCCCAGAGGCCTCACTACTGAGCCACAATACCCAAGCAGGCCCGCAGGGCCGGACCTGCGAGGGAGACTGGCAGAGGAAGAAGGGTCTGTCTTTGGGTCTGAGTCCCCCGCAGGGAATGGCTAGGTCATTCCCAGCAGTCTTGCAGATCCGCACAAACTTGGTGACCACCAGAGGGGTCCACATCTGGCAGGGTCCATGCTAGGAGGCCATGTGACTCCCTGACTCAGCCAGACACAGAGCCGTCAAGAAGACCTAGGGTGCTATGGCCCAGTCTCTTGCAAAGGCAACAGCCCAGACCTCCTACCCCATTGCCTGGCCAAGGGCTTCCCTAGGGTCCCAGACCCCCCCAGGGGCACCCAGCCAAGCTCCATGCTCACCTGGAGCCCATTGTCGGGCCACCATTTCTTTGTGTGGGGAGAAGGAGGCCTCAGGTCATCCTGGGTTTGCAGGTCCTTCTGCTTTGGTTCCCTTGTGTTCTGTGGTTTTGGCACTCTCAAGGTGTCAAAGACTGAGGTACGATTTGCATTTTAATAAAGAAAGTTGAGTTTCAGTCATTTGCATTTAAATAAGGTGCTGGCTTCCTCCCTCCCTTCCTCCCCTGCTGGCAGTGGCACCTTTGGGAGAAGGTGGCTCTGGTCTCCCATTCCCCCCCCCCCCCCACTACCAGCAGCCTCCTTTACTGGCTCTGTGATGGCATGGGGACAGCAGGTAGTAACCCTGCCCTCTCCACGGAGCATGCACCATTTGCATGCGTGCACACATGTACACACACATACATTCACTGCATGCAATGCACGTACTTGCACGTACCACGTGTACATGCAAACACACTCTGTAGGAATGTGCACAAGTATGCATGTATCTGTACACATGCATGGACCACACCTAATCCATGTGTGCATTGCACAAACAAAAGCACCCACAGGCATGAGCCACAAAGCAGGCAAAACGCTCACTTGCCTTGTGCTCTCCCAGCTGCCAGGCCTGGTACACAGCCCTTAGAGACCCAGGCCTGTGGAAGGACAACAGTGGCACCCAATGTATCCTTTGTCCTGAAAATCCATTCAGGCCGGGCTGACTGGAGGTAGTGTGGCAGGGATGGGAAGGGAGGGTTGCTGGGCTCCCTAGGCCTGGGTGCTGAGGTGAAGATGGCTGCCAGCTTCTTTCTTTCTCTGCCAACATAGGTTTTTTTTTTTTTTCAGGAGAAAAGGATTTGTTATTCGGAAAGCTGTCAGAAAGGCCTTTATAGAGTAGATTAAGCAGGTTATTTGAAGGGACATTATATGAGTAACATAGAGATGACTCTATACCATCGTTAGGTATCAGACTGAATAAGAGTTATCTGAATGATGCTGTGAAGTTATTAGAATATGTATTTTTTTATTGTACTGTGTAGAGGGGTTACAGTTATCTGCCAACATAGTTTTGCTCAACCTTATTTGGCTTTCCTGGTGGTCCCTGAGTGCTTGTCCTGATTACAGCCCTGGTTCTTACATCAGCAGTTGGCCTTGTCTCCCTCCAGTCCCCAGATTCTCTCAGTTTGCAGGTTCTTTCAGAAGATTCTTGCTGCCTTTGCTCTTCATACTCTCCTGGGTCTTGCCTCTCTCCTCCCCACAATGTTGTAGGGCCCACAGCCACATGGCTCAGTCCCAGCTGAAGTCCTGGCGTGCACACACACACACACACACACACACACACACACACACACACACACACACACACACCCTTCTCTATGTCCTTCGTCAGGAGGTGCAGAGGGGTGCAGGATAGGGTAGGGAGTGGAGTGGGAGATGCAGATGTACACTTCCCAGTAGCTAGGGAACCCGGGGCCCTGGATGGGGTCTCAGGTGGAAGCAAGGGGACTCAGGCTAGAGGAAGGGGAGCAGGGGCCCCTGGGCTGCCACAGGCTCTCCAGGCTTTCTTTCTGATGGCTTGTAAATGCTTCCAGCTCTGTCATCCAGAGACATGATTACAACCTCACGTGGGCCCCCTGAGGACTCCTGTGCAGATGTGTCCCCAGCTCCAGATAGTTCTCCAAACACGGCAATGGCCCAGCCCTGGCCAGCCTGTCCAGAGTGGGGCCTCGTCCCCTTCATAATTCCCAGACACGCAAAGGCAAAAGTTCTGTGGAGGGCCCTCACCTTTCTGGTTAATGGCCAGATCCATGGGCAAAAGACTAGAAGTAACTTGGCATTGCCTAAAAATCTCTTTTAGTTTCCAGAGCACTGGCTGTGCCTGGACTGTGTACCACCTACTCTGCTTTATCTTCATAGCTACCAGGTGGGGCAAGTATGTTTGTGTCCATTTGAGTATGGGCAGCGTTGGCTTCAAACCCAGGGCAGCCATTCAGGCTCTGCTCTCCCCACTGTGCTTGTTTGTTATGCAGCAGCTCCTCCCCCCAGTGTTTGCTGAGCTCCTACTTTGTGCCAGGCAGTACAGAGCTGCCCATATAGCTGTGGTGTGGGTTGTGCTGATGTCCACGGAAGCTTGTGGACCTCTTTTCTGAGTAATCTTTTTTTAAGGATGTGATATAAAATTGATAAACTTCAGAGGAAACCAATTATATTAAAGTGCAGTTATCAAAATATTAGGAAAAATGACAGAATGGCATATGTGCCTCTTTATGAAGGCACTAAATAATGAGACAGAGCAACGGGACTCGTAAAGCCGCCGTGGGTTTGAGGTAGAAACAGCGTAAGTGATATTTCAGATTTTTTGCTGCCATTTCGGGTGGAGCTGGAAGCTGTCTGCACTTGTCTTAGGGACAGTCACAAGTAAAGGGTGCTGTCCTCTGTCCTCACACCCAAGTGGAAGAGTGCCACCCCTGAGTGGAAAAGCTAAGCTTGAGCTGAAAGCCCTGAGTTCAGGTCCAGTATCAGCATAAAACCAAACAGGAAGTGGCACTGTGGCTCAAGTGCTAGCCTTCAGATGACAAGCTCTGGGACAGCGCCCAGGCCTAGGTTCAAATCCCACAACTGACATAACGAACAGACAAGCAAAAGAAATTCAGGGTAGCACACAAAGCCACAACTGGAGGAAGAGCCGACCAACTATCACCTGGGTCCGGAGGCCTCTGAGGCTCCACATCTACTTTGGGTCATCTGTGCCCTGACCCGGTGCAAAGGCAGTGAGGACCTCAGTCTCCCTCTGTCTCTGCTTACACTGCCCGCATCTGCTTCTCAGCCATTTCCCGGCTCCCACAGACCAGTGCTTGCTCTC
Organism: Megascapheus bottae; assembly: GCF_031878675.1. Taxonomy (NCBI): domain Eukaryota; kingdom Metazoa; phylum Chordata; class Mammalia; order Rodentia; family Geomyidae; genus Megascapheus; species Megascapheus bottae. The sequence continues at coordinate 12,808,481 of NC_143530.1, forward strand.
CTCATCCCAGGAGTCACATCTCAGAAAGTCCCCTTCAGATGCCAAGGACATCCCAGAGGCTCCGGAAGCCTGCATCACACATTGGCAAACTATGGCTCCGATCTGAGTCAGACCTGGCCCAGCTCCTGGTTTTGTGTGGTCTAGCAGCTGAGAATGGGTTTTACATTTCTAAAGGGATGAGGAGGAATCAAATAAGAATAATATTTTGTGACATGTGAAGTTATATGAAATTCAGATTTCAGCCTCAAAAGTTGGAGTGGAATGCATGTGGTTAATGGGAAAAGTCTATTACAGTCTTGGGGAACCCTGGCCTCAAGCACATGTGACCTTGGAGCCTGGGCCCGGGGTCGGGTCAAGGACAGGCCTCCCACGTCCTGAGCCCTGCAGGCAGGCGTGCCTGCACACCTGCAGTCATACTTCCTTTGAGGATCCCAGATCTACCGGCAGGGCACCTGGCACTATATGACAAAAGCTTTTGGAAACTCACACTGCAGCCCCTGAAAATGTCCCCTAAGGGGCAGTGTCACCCCCAGGCAGGTGTGGCACAGTTCATCCAAGGAAGTAAGTCACAGGACCACCATGGTCGGAAGGGCACCTTGGCCAGGGTATCCAGAGTGAGCTGCCTGGGACCCCCTGGAGCCCTCGCTGACATCAGGGTGGGGTGCCTGAGCCTCTGTCCCCCCAGGTCTACCGTTGGATACCCACCAGTACTCTCCTCCCTGGCTTCCCCAACCTACTGCATGCATTGGTCTCCCCGGCTCTGTTCTCAGGGCAGGGCTTTCTGGGAACTGGAGGCCCATCCAGGCTGCGTGATTGAATCCCCCCCTCCCACAGGCAGCTTTATTAATTGTTTATATCACAGCCTGTTAATTGGCAATAACCAGCATGCTGAAGTGTCTTTTAATCACCCCCTCTCAGAGCCTGAGGCTGTGAAGGACTGGTGGATTCCATAAGCGTGAAGGAATTAGCAGCCCCCCATCCCCTGCGTTATCACAGTCAAATAAACTGCCAACACCTGTCCAGAGACATAGCTGGGGAGCTGGAGGGAGGGGCAGGGAGAAAGTTACCTCCCTCCTAGGCCTGTAGGAACTTCTGTGATGAATGACAAGAGACAGGGCCTGGCCACACTGGGCAGTGTATGCACACTCAGGCACATGCATGGACACACCTACGCAGGCACACAGGGACACGGATGCTTCATGCCACCCATGTGTGCAGCCCTGGGCACATATGTTCACTCCTTAGCCATTTTCTGAGCACTGACTATAGGGCCTGTCACTGCCCATAGGAGCCTGGCATCCCCTGGGGAGACAGATCTCACACAGCCATATGACAGAGGTCTCTGCAGGGGCCTTGGCTGGCTAGAGGCTGGGGTTCAACTTCTGGGATGTAGTAAGGGGACCAAGGGGATCATGTCTATGACTGTGTCCTCAGTCTCTGAAGTTCCTTTCTGTCCAGAGTCTTGCTTCAGGTGGCTCTGATGTCCTCTTCGATGGTGGCTTGAGAGGGTTTTGCCAAGGAACAGAATCTGGGGCTGGAGCGCAGGGGTTATGGCCGGAGGCTTTGGCCTCAGGATAGGTATCAGGCCCATATTGTTGTCCTGAAGAATAATTGGCCACATCTCCCATAGCCAGCATCCTAGTCCCACACGGAGTCCTTGCGGTGTCTGGGCTTCATCTTTCCACTCACACCCTGTGTGACCATATCATCCTGCCCCCACAGCATCACCCCCAGAGCTTCTGGGGGAGTGCTATCTCCTTAGCACTATGCCCCAGCCCTGCACAGAGAAAGTAGGGCAGAGAGGATGTTTACCAAGGCACCAGAGCTAAGCCCCTCATTGCAGGATCCCAAGGGGTGGGCCATGTGCACAGGTGAGGAGGAGGTGGGAATCATCCATAGGAGACAGGGAGGTGGGGAAGTTGGGGGGGTGTGGTCTCAGGTTTTTCCACTCCCATATGCCTGTCTCAGAAAAGCCCCAGTGCCTCAGTGTCTCCAGGGCTTTATTCTGAGCCCTGAGATGAGTCAGGATTAGAATATGAATTCAATAGGATTAGGTTTGACTGGGACAAATGATCAGAGAATTAAACAAGATAAAGTGTATTTCTCAGTAGCGCCTTCCTAGCAAGTACAAAGCCTAAGTTCAAACCCCAATACCACTAAAGGGGAAAAAGTATATTTTAATTTCTCTCATAAAGTTCAGGGTAAATCAGTCCAGGAATGACACAGCAGCTCTCGATCAACACAGTCCTCAGAGACTTGAAGTCTTTGTCTTATTTTGGCCATATATGGCCTCTGTCCTAGGGTCACCTTATGCTTCAAGATGGTTACCAAAGATCCAGCAGTTTCCTTCTCCTTCCAACAGCAGACATGGCAAGGGGTGATTACCAACTGTCTTTAAGTGAACTGTTTGGGACAGCATCCATCTTTGGGGAGGGGGGTAGCGGCATACATGTTGGGGTGGGGACACTTGGTCACCATCAGTTACCCAAAGGGGAGTTCAGTGAGGCCTGGAGCACACATCCATCCCCCATTTAGTGACTTCCACCATTTCTGAAAACCCTGCCCCTAAATGAAAAGCCAGTAAATGAAGAAATATTTTCATTAATTTTAATGAAAAAATTACTCAGTGTTCTTTCTGGGGCCGAGACAACTAATTTCTCACAGACAGAAAAACATAGCGACTGAACAAGGAAAACGAGTTTCTGTAAGTAATAAGTAATAAGCAGCAAGCCGAAATGAAGCACTGGAGTTGGTAAGGAAAATGTAATACGAGGAAGGTTTGCTTCCCTGCAGAGGACCCGGCCCACCCTCAGGCAAGGGGGGGGTCTCTGAAGAATACCCCTCCCCTCCATGGAGGGAGGGCCTCTGGCGATTGTGAAAATTTAATTTTGAAACGCAGAATTATTATAGCACAGAAAGAATATCTTCAGGCAAGATGAAGGCTGGGGGCATGTCTTGCAGACAAAGGGGTGATGAGGACAGTCAGCGGAACCTGCTCACAGGCGCTGTCCTATAAGATGCAGTGCTCCTCTCACAGGATCTTCCCAGCAGCCTTTCTGATCCAGCCTTCCCTCCTCCTGTTCTTTCTTCCCTGCTCTTCCCTGTGGTCAGGCCCTGCTGGGACCCAAGCCTCTCCCCACAGCCTCTGACTTTCTCCCCATCTTCCTTCACCAGCCTTTTCGAACCCCATCTGTGCCCAGAGGATTCAAACCAATACATTTCCTATTTTGCATTGAATGAGAGGTTCAGGACGTATGTTACATCATCCTTCAGACCTCCTGTACATCGACTTTTTTTTTAATAATCAAGAAAAGATGTATTATTCTTTCTCACTTATGGCATCCTCTAGGGAAGGAGAAAGGAGACTCCAGGCTGATGTGGATTGATGGAGCCACCAGCCCTCCTGTCTCAAGCTGTTTTGACTTCATTCTTCTAATTACGCTGAGGGCCCTTTCGGTCTCCTTTTGCCAATTAGCATGGATCATCGTTTGGCCAGGTTTGTACTGGAGACTTCTGCAAAATGTCAGAACTTGTGCCAACCACCCAGTGAACACTTTGAATGAAAAATTTCTGGCCATTACACCCACGTAATCCTCCCTCCTTCATAAAATGAACAGGGCCAAGGCCCCGCCCAGCTCCCGCCCACCACGACTGATGATGGATTCCATGCCTCCCCCTCTACTCCCACCGCCTTCCTTACCAACACCCATGATTTCTGGATGTAATTCTTCTCTTCTGCATTTTATTATCTGGACCACACCGCGGCTAGATCCTGAGTACTCTAGAAGAATATTCTGGAAGAAATTGTGATTGATAGATGAGTCATGAAGGGACTCGACAGTGGTGCAGTAAGGTGCTGTAGGGGCGGGGGCTCAGGGGAATCCCAACAGGATATATTAATATTTCCTGGCCATTCCCTCTCTTCTATAGGAGGACCTGGTGAGGCTGGGAATCCAACTAACACTGTAATTCAGTGACTTCAATATCACTCTCCAAGTTTAGTCTTCAGCAATTTCATCTCCATGGCTATATGCAATAAGACTCTTTGGCATGGTCATGTAATGGCCTTGAATTTTATTCTGTACCTCGAGGCGAACATTTTGATTTGAGCCTGTCATTTTCTTGCTTTAAATTATCCAGTGTTAGGAACAACCAATGGTCCCAGCATTCCTCACTCTTTATAAATTGGTCCATGTCAGCTGCTAGACGTCCACTGTGGGCTGGCACTCAGTCCCAGGTGACTAAAGGGTGTAACACGATTAGCCACTCACCACTGTGCATCGTTGCCAGCCACTTTCTTACCCAGGAATACAAAGCTAAGTCCCAGATTTCTGTCTCAAGAAATTATGAAAATCAATTCCATGAAGCGCCCGTATCCCGAAGGGTTTTGTGTAAATCCCACTCCTGGTACTCATTTCTGAGTCAGAAGTATTGGTTGTAAGCACCAAAAATTTGGTTCTAAAAAAGTTAAATGAGAGCAGGGGATTTATTGATGAGCTAGTGAAGCAGGTCACAGGATGGAAGGAAAATCTGGATCATGGATCTCATGATGGATGGGAACCAGGGATGTTCCGTGGTCTGATGGCACAAGCAATCTCTCCTTGCCTGACACCATGATAAATGACACACTGGTGTCCCTGTGACTGACCGACTCACACAAGCAACACAGGGCCAGGGAAGCTGTGGACAACTTCCTTCCTTCCTTCCTTCCTTCCTGTCCCCCTCCCTCCCTCTCTAAAGTGGCAGGTACTCTACCACTTTAAACATGCCTCCCCAGTCTCTATTTAATTTTTTTGCCAGTCCTGGGGCTTGAACTCAGGGCCTGGGCACTGTCCTTGGACACTTTTTGCTCAAGGCTAGTGCTCTATCACTTGAACCATAGCACCACTTCTGGTTTTTTCTGTGAATGTGGTATCAAAGAATCAAACCAAGTGCTTCATGCATGCAAGGCAAGCACTCTACCACTAGGCTAAGCTCTCGGCCTTTCTGGATATGGCTTTGTGGTGTTTTTGTTTGTTGTTGTTTCCTCTGATAGTGTTTCACTAACGTTTTGCCTGGGCTGGCCTCAAACTATCATCCTCCTGTCTCCAATGCACCAATAGCTGGAATGCAGGCATGTACCAGCACACTGGGCTCCCTTTCAATGGTGAGCCCTTTCCACTCTATCTTTCTGGAGCATTCTGACCTCTTTTATACGTTGGCATGGATGTGCGCTCTCCATGGTCGGTCCCATGGTTTTCTGAGCCTGTGATCAGTGCCCTCCTCAGTGTTTCCACGACACTCGTCTGGCACACTGTAATGATTTCCTTTCTCTCTGGTTGTATTGAGGGCTCCGTGGAAGTTTGCCTTGGTCTGTAAGCCCCAGTGACACACTTGGTGGCACATGGCTATCTTCAACAGCTATTGGTTACGTGAGTTAAGGACACAGAGCAGGCCCTTTCACTGATGTGCCACGATGTACGGGATGGCCCTACTCCCCTCCCAAGCTTTCTAGTCTTCTTATTCAGGGAGCCGTATGTCTTGATCAAGGATCATTGGATGGCACAAAATAGACATCTATTTAATAGAAACACCACTTAAGGGGTGTTATGAGAAATCAAGTGTCCCACAGAGCCTGAGGGCTATGTGAGGAGCTGCCCCAGGAGCTGGCAAACACCAGGAATCATCACAGACCCTGGCTCTGGTGCCTTTCCTGAGGTCTGTGTTTGTCACTGTACTCCAAGTCTCTGCCTCTGTTTTCAGAGTACATGTCTTCAGGCCTTCGGGTTTCAGGATAGATATAGCCTGGGTGATTGAGACAGAGCTTATCATGGGATGTTAACCAGGGCTGGTTCTCAGGCTCAACCCTTGGGAGGGGCCATGGGAGGGGAAAGGTGGGAAGGGAAGAGAAGAGTGCAGCAGTAGACAGAGAAGATGGTAAATTATGGCATCACCCTCAAATGCCCCTTTCTTAGAGTAAGCTTGGGGCTTGGGATAGTAAAGGGACCATAGTATTTAGGGTCACACAGTGCCTAGGCATAGGACACTCCTAATAGCATTAGCTACGCTGGCTATTGTGTCCTACAGTGACCCCGCACTACCGGAGGAATTCAATAATTCCACCGGTAGTGTGGGATCGCTGTGGTAGTGTTGAAGTGAAATGTCTGATGGCCCCGTTCCTGTTGGGAAGTTGAGTGACAGGGGGTGTCCTGGGTCAGGATTCCACTGGTGTGGGTCTTGGGGTGTGGGGATGGTGTGGGGGTGTAGGTGTTAAGCCTGCTGCGCCCCCTCTGGCTGGGAGGTTTTATTGCAATGAGAGAAACTGGCCAAATGCCTCATTTCTCTACTGTTAGGAATCGATTGTGAGCAACTTTAATAAATCAATTCAATTTGGTGAACAAAAAAAAGGAAAAGAGAGGGGGAAATATGTATTTCTCCCGACACAGGGCCAGCAGTTAATCTCTGCTTCATAACCCTGTTCCGCTGGTGGCTTAAATATCAGTGCAGCAGTGAAGGGGCCTCAATTGTGTCAGTATTCTTAGAGGAATCAGTGGCCTGTGTCTCCAGCCCACTCTGCTCCTAGGTGAGCAGTCCCCTCTAGGGCCAGATAGGTCCACCCACCAAACCTGCAGACATGTTCCTTCCCTGCATGCATGGGCACACCCCATCTCACCCACACCCAGATATGGAAGAGCCCCTCCCACCCCAGCATGTCTACCCACCCCCATGTGGGACCATCCTCAGCTCTAACCTATGATGGCTTGAGAAGTTGTTCCAAACACCTCTCCATGCCTCAGTTTCCCCATAAGTCGTCTGCACATTGTACAGGCCTCTTGAGGATCCTGAGATGAGGTAAGCTCTCAGGGTAGCCTGGCCTTGTGTCAGGCTTGCCTCTAGGACTCTTTATGCCTCTGCTCCCTCCCTATGACTCCAATCTGCTTTACTTACTCTCCGGGAAAGCCTCAGCCCATGGCCCTCTAAGGAGGACTCCCTGCGAGTCAGACCTTCTTGCCACAGGTCACTTTCTCGGGTACCAGCAGAACCATTCTGGAGTCCCTGCTTGCTTTTGTGCATTGTCAGGAACTTACTCCACCTTCTGTGCCTCGGTTTTTCATCTGTAATTTGAGATAGCATTGTTGGCTCATGGCAATTGTGTTGTATGTGTGTGTACACATGTGTGTACATGTATGTGATAGTACAGGGGCTTAGATTCGGAGCCTGGGAACTGTCCTTTAGCTTTTTTGCTCAGGGCTGGTACTCCACCAATAGAGCCTACACTGTCACTTCTTTTTTGCTGGTTAGTTGAAGATAAGGGTCTCATGGACTTTCCGGCCTGACCTACCTTTGAACTGTGACCCTCAGATCTCGGCCTCCTAAGGAGCTAGGGTTACAGATGTGAGCCACGGGGACGCATGGAGCTGTGCTAAGCTGATAGCGAGCACACGGTTATAGTAAGGGTTCTTATAGCAGAGACAAGGGAGATGAAGCTGCCCTTGGGGTAGACAGAAAGTACCCGGGGTCCTTAACAATTTCAATACATGTCGGGGTCCTCTCTCTGAACACTCAAAACCAGGATCTCAGCTGGGCAGAATTATCCGGGTTATTAAGACTCTCCCGGTAATTTTGAGATGAGAACCACTGGGCTAGACAATTTCCAAGAGGGCAGTAAGTCAGGGTAGGCACAGCCCAGTGGATGCCATCTGGCAAGCAGGCTTCCTGAGGGACAGGCAGGGGCTGAGGGATCAGCTAGGCCAGGTCCTGGAGCCTGGTGCCAGCTCCCCCAGCTGCCTCTGTACAGTGGCTACAGCTCCTCTTCTCCTGAGGCCCCTGTGCTCCAGCTGGCACCGCCTCGTTAATAAAGGCAGATTGCTGCTCAGCTCGTCCCTAGCACTCCTGACGGGGCCATTAATATTCCAGGGAAGATTAAGTCCCCCTCTGCTCCTGCCCTGCTGCTGGGCTCAGCCTGACAGATGAAGGCCTCAGGCTCACACTGGAACTCAGGCTGGGCAGCTAAAGTGACCCCTGGAAGCTAGGCACCTTTCTGCCTCTCAGGTCTCCCAGGTTCTACCTGTGCATGGGTCTATGTGCGTGTGTGTGACAGACAGAGAAGTTGGCATAGGTTGGCAGGAGGCCCTGGGCAGCCATGAGCCTCTGGGATAGAATTGTAAGAGGCTGTTTTCAGTCCTTCCATTTGGCACAGAGCATGCACGCGGCCTGCCTGCTGTCACCTGACACGACTAGAACACAGGACTTCCGGCCAAGTGGTCTTTGCCCACAAGTCTCCATGCCCCACACCCTCCATGGTGGCTTCCTGGCACCAAGTCAAGGTATAACTGAATGGCAACAGGGTCCTGTCCCCAGGAGCCCACTTTGCTGTAAAGCCTTTGTATGACCACACTGATGTCGGTGAGTGGGGACCAGGAGTCTCAACCAGAACCCCACTGCTTGGCTCCTCCCGGAGGTGGTCTTCTCTGCCTGACAGCAGCTAGGCAGGGTGTGAAGGACACACGGTGCTGAAAAGGAAGAGTCAGGGAGGCAAGAGCGATCCTATCCACAGCCTGTCTTCAGACATGAGCCATCTTCATGTTCCACTGAGTCTCCATCCCTTCCAGCTCCCTCCTGTGTGATTGGACACATGCCAGCACACGTGTGCACACACCCCACACCCCACACCACCAACTCACCTGTTCTTGAGTTTAGCACTTACACACTTGTGACCAGCTGCTAAGAAAACCAAAAGGCTCGTGCCTGTCACTGGTCCCAGGAGCACGCTTGGCATCTCGGGGGTGCTGAGGTCTTGCGTGGGGGATGGATGGTGGGTCAGGCATGGGTGGCCTGGCAGACCCTGTATAGGGACTGGACTCTCAGCCCCATCCTTCACACCTGGGGATGGAGGTTAAATTCAATTGCTGATGGCCACGGTTTAATCCTTGTACCTACAGAACGAGCTTCGTAGACAGTATGGGGGCGCTTCTGGATTGGTGGACTTGGGGTTGAAAGAGCATGGGGTGCCCCTCCTGGCCTGTGCATCTTTCCATTGGATCCACCAGGGCTGTTCTAGCTCACTGTGCCCAGGACAAGGACCTATTGATTACTTTGCCCTCCACCACAGTCCTGGCTGGCTCAGGAGTCCCCCAGCCGTTTTGGCTGCGTCTGGAGTCACGTGGCAGCCTCAGGACTCAGACCCGGTGAACTCCCATGCCCTCCTCACCCATTGCTCATTAACTCATGTTCACAGTGGCTGTCAGCTCTGACTCCTGTTCCCCTCCTGCCAGGATCTTGGTGCCGATGCTTAAAATCTCCTGTGGTATAGTCAACTTAGTCCACTTTAAAAACCAAGGACACCGACGATTAGACAGAGTGAGGGACTTCCTGAGCATCTCAGAGGCCAAGCTAAAACACCGAACCCAAGTCAGCCTCACTCCGTCTGCCTCCCCACACTGTACCCCAAACTGCCAGCCTCCATTTGGGTAGCATGTGTCCTCCCTCCTCACACTCATCGCCACACAGCCCTGCATGCGTCCCGGCTTTTCCTTGGCCCTCTTTCTCTTCAGAATCATTGCCACATGCTTGCAGGTGGCTCACTAGAGAAAGTCTTACCAGTTTTGTGTAGTGAGTCAGCTCCCTCAGAGAGCCACATGGTCACCTTTTCGGGCTCCCTGGCCTTCTCTGTGCTGCTGTTCCCCATCCCCCAGGGGACTTCCCCACCCATTGCATCACTGGCTCCTCCTCAGCTGTGAGGTCTCAGCTTACATGTCACTTCCCTGAAAACAGATAACAGGATGCCTTTGGACAACTGTGCCACTGGTTTTCCAGAGTTAAAAGCAAGCCAGGTACTGTTGGTCAAGCCTGTAATCCTAGCTACTCAGGAGGTTGAGGATCGCAGTTCAAAGTCAGTGTGAGCAGCAAAGTTCATGAAATTCTTGCTTCCCAGTAACCAGCAAAAATCCAGAAGTGAGTTGTAGAGTGAGTGGTAGAATGCCAAACCTTGAGCAAAAGAAGGTAAAAGACACTTCTCAGGGCCTGGGTTTGAGCTCCACTACTGGCACAAAGATTAAAAAAAAAATCCCCAAACCAACAAACAAAACATCATCACCACATGACCTGTCAATTCCAGTCCAAGGACTTGATCCAGGAGAAATGGGAATACATGTCCCCTAAGCTTTGCATATGAAAATCCCATTGCATAACTATTCCCACCTTTGCCTATGATGTATAACATTGCTATAGGCATTCACTAGTAAGTTGTTTTTACAACAACTGGGTGATTCAGGCATTCTATTCTAATAATTCAAAATGTTGGAAGTAGAGATAAAAAAATCTTTAGATTTCAGCCTCCTGAGTAGATAGGATTACAGACATGAGTCACTCAGGCCCAGTTTGTAATTTTTTTTTCCTCTGCCAGTCCTAGGGCTTGAACTCACAGGCTGAGCAGTGTCCTTGGGCTTTTATTTTTTCCCCAAGGCTAATAGTCTGCCACTTGAGCCACAGCACCACTTCCAGCTATTTTCTATGTATGTGGTATCGAGGAATCAAACCCGGGTCTTCGTGCATGCTAGGCAAGCACTCTACCACTAGGCCAAACTCCCAGCCCCTTGCAGAACTTTTTGATGGAGTCAGCCTGATGAGTGTCAGGTGCTGCTTCCTTGGGGCTTTGATTTGCATGTCCCTTACGGTGAATGATATTACACACCCTTTTGTGTTCTTACTGGCTATTTGTATACCCTTCTATGGGAAATGTCTACTCAGATCTTTTGCCCACTTTACTTTCTTTTGGTTTTTATTATTGAGTTTTAAGAGTCCTTTATTCTAGCTACAAATCCATTATCAGATGTGCAATTTACAAATATTTTCATCTATTCCTTGAGTTGTCGTTTCACTGTCTTGGTAGTCTTTGAAGCACAGAAGGTTTTAATTTTCATGAAGTTCAGTTTATCTGTTTTCTCTTTTGTTGTTCTTGCTTTTGGTGTCATAGCTGAGAACACATTATTGAATGGCTTTCTGTCACTACAACAGATACCTGAATTCCACTCCTTGGCATCTACCCAATAGAAATGAAAGCTCAAGTCCACACAAAGAGAACATTTACAAAGAGAAAGTTTTATTTTGGCTCATGGTATGGGGTGAGCCAAAATAGTATTTTTACGCCTCTTTTGGAGGGGACATCATATCATGGTGAAAGAATACGGTGAGGCAAAAATCCTTCCCTCAAGGTCTAGAAAATGTGGGTCCTTCTCCCCTTTAGTTGACCATAAGACCTCCTGCTAGCCTCCTCCTCTTAAGCTTCTACTGGCTTTCCATGAGGGCCAAATTGGACCTAAGACTTGATGTAGAAGAGTTCAAAACTCAGTTGGCCTAGCTGGCTCCATCATGCTAGGATATCCCAGCTGATGTTGCAGGAGCTAGCCCATGGCCCAGGGAAGCTTGGAGAAGGCAGATCAATACCCTGTGGGAGCCACAGCCTGGACCACACATTCATTGTATGGCTTAGGCTGATCTTCTTCCAACCTGGGCCTCAATTTCCTCATCTGTACTAAGAGGAGATTGGATGGGGTGGCACCAGGTCCCCTCCTAGTTCTTTATCTGTGTTTTTGCCATCTTTTTGTGCCATTCAGACAGAAAAGCTCATTGCAAGTATCTATCCAGCTCTCAACACACGTTACACACATTTGCACACACATATTTTACACACACATTCTACATGAGCACACACACACACACACACACAATTATCATTTACACAGCCTCAAGTCCCTGATTCAGTCCATTCTTCCCCATAGCCTCAGACATTTAGAATTCTTATCCTGGCAAAACTTCCAGAAGATATTTTTAGGCACACCATTGGATTGCCAATATTTTGTTTGGTCAAATATGACATTCAAAACAGCAAATGTTACCACCTGTTACAAGCATTGAACTCTAAAGGAAAGAATAATAAAGTGCACTACTCTTGTTTTGTAGGGAGGCTTGAGCTCAGGACTGTACATTTACTAGGCAGATGTTCTACCACCCGAGCCATGGCTCTAGCCCCTTTTCACTGTCATAGGTCTTCTACCCAGCCAGACTGAGTTGCAACTCTCCTACTTGTGTTTCCTACAGTGTCCCCGGGGACACAGGTACACACATCTGTGCCAGCTGTTGGTTGGGATGGAGGCTAGTGGCTCCCCCCACCAATCTATAAGTAGCTAAGATTACAGGCTTGCGCCATTGGGCCTGGCTTAAAGCCTTAAACTGCCTATGACTTTGCTGAAAGGCTTCCCCAAGAAAATCACTCTGACACTTGGTCACATGTAAAGGGAAAAGCTTCCACGAAGGCAGAGAGATGCAGCTGGGTGGGCAATAAGCACACTTTTATAGGGCTGGGTTCATGTAGAATGTGAAAGGGAGAACCTGTGTTGTGAAGGGGTTAACATTTTCAGTTGTAGCTGCCCAAACAAGGGAGAAGGAAATCTGGGAAGGGGTTGCCATTTGAGATTGCAGCTACATTCAGGGAAAGGCAGTGTTGCCAAAGGTCTAAGGTAGCAGACTGATAAGAAGATGAAGGAGGAAAGGCTAATACTTGGAGTCCCTCATTTCATGAAAACTACTGGACAGTTGTTATTCCTGGTTTGGGGAGCGGCAACTTTTTCTCTGGCTTTAGTTCTTGTGAAGCTGTAAATACAGTCTGAGAACAACTGCACCTGGACACACAGGACTGGTGGGCTCTCGGAGTGGACAGCAGGCCAGAGGGGAGAGGGGGGAGAGTTCACCCAACCCTAAGAAAGAACTAGCGCCCCAAGGTGCATCTAAGCTAAACAGCTAAGAAGCTGCTTCCTAATTGTGCTGTTCCTTCAGACACCAGTCTGGGAGGAAGTGCTGGAAAACTCATGACACTTATCAAGTGAGACATGAACTAGACATCTTCCCTCCGGCCTTGAAGCTGAGTCTTCATACTTCCTCAGCCACCTGATTTCTACTTGTAGCCATTTTCACCTCAAATGTTTGCCTTGAGCCTGTGCATGCGTACATGAGTGTGTGTGTGTGTGTGTGTGTGTGTGTGTGTGTGTGTGTGTGTAATGGGAAGAGGACAGAGAGACAAGATTATAGCCACCACAGGTTGTTTCTGTGGAAGAGAGAAGTCCAATTCTAGAACAATGTTGTGGGTCTGCTCTCCTCTCTCTCTCTCTCTCTCTCTCTCTCTCTCTCTCTCTCTCTCTCTCTCTCTCTCTCTCTCTCTCTCTCACACACACACACACACACACACACACACACACACACACACTATTTTAGTGTCACAGGACATTGGTAGCTCTGTCTTGGCTGCAAAAATCTGCACTTCAAAGAAAGAGTCTCCCTCTCACCCACCTTCATTCTCCTAGGGTATTACTGTGCACTATTGCTTTAAAAAGTGCTCCTGTGCTATCAGAAAGAACCAATCAGGGAGCAGAGGGTGGAACTAGTTGGGGGGGCCTGACCACTAGTTGAGCCAATAAAGTAAAAGTCTATGGTCTCCTCCGGTGAGCCTTAGGCCTAGCTGCTTAAAGGGACTATGCTGCAGAGGCGACTGCTCATATGGTATAGAATCAGAGCTTCTGAACTGACCAACTCTCCCCAAAGTGGCTGCTGTCCTACTGGAAGATGAGAATTTACTGGGAAAGATGAGTGATTTATCTGACTAATTGGGCTTTTATTTGCATTTTAAATCATGCTCTTTTGCTAAACTAATGGACCCCCTATTTATAGATGACTCCAACACAAAGTGACTACTAATTACTACAATTAATATCACGTTAAGGGCTTGCCAGCCAACTTCACAGCAACTTGTATCGCCTACTCATTTTCAATTAAGGCACATTGACAGGGAGAATACGTGGTTATTAAGAGCAGGCCCTGGGGTGTAATTACTGCTCACGAAGGTCATTAAGCTACACCCCTGCAGGGTTGGCACCTTGGTGCCTGGGGGGTTGGGGGCCCGGAGCCATGTGTTACCCTGGGATTACAAAGGCTGGCACCCCAGGCTGCAGGGCGGATGGTGAGCCTGGCTCAGAGCCTCCTGGAGGAGGAGCCAGCAATGTCAGGATGCTTGGCTGAGGTGGCAGTGCCAGGCGGGAGGCTGAGGAGGTTGTTCCCTCTTTTCTGAAGACAGCAGTTGTAGCAGCCACCAGAGAACTGTCAGAAGGCAGCCTCCCTCCAGGGTGTTGGCAGTGGGTGTGGAGACTCCTCTGGGACAGGCAGAGGGTTGGCAACAGGGACACAGGGATGAGAGCCCAAAGAGAAGACAGCTGCAAAAGCAGGCAGCACTGTCTGCCAACAGAGGGTCGGGGGCTTGGGAAGTGGGGGGGGGTAGATGCTTCTGGGGTAGGAGGGAGACCAGATCTAAATGCTGGGAAATGGCTGCCTCTCCTGGGGGGGGACAAAAGTCACCAGAGTAGGAAAAGGCCTGTAAAGGGTGGGTCATGCTTGCGAAAGACAAGGGCAAGACACATTTCAAGACATGGGCAGGTGTTGGGCAGCTCACTAGCTATTCAGAAGGCTCAGATCTAAGGAGCGAGGTTCCAGGGCAACCCAGGCAGAATCTGCAATTGACTAGAAAAAGAAAACCTGGAAGTGGAACTGTGCCTCCAGTGACAGAGCGTCAAGCTTGAGCTAAAACAAAACAAAAAGACCCCATGAGTCCAAGAAACTCCTACCCCAATTCATCAGCAAAAAGCCAGAAGTGGAGGGATGGCTCAAGGGGTGCCAGTCTTGAATGAAAAAAGCCAAACAAGAATAGGAGGCTTGGAGGTTAAGCCTTGATAGCAACACACACACACACACACACACACACACACACACACACACACACACACACACACACATGTAAAGGTATGCTTGTGACCAGTCTCTCCTGAGTCTTCCTTACCTTGGGGTCATAGGTTTCCTACCATGAACCAGATAGGGGTGGTGGCTCCAGAGTCCAAGCAAGCCAAGACCAGACACTGGGCCAAGACCCCGTGGTGGGATGCAGAATTGAAAAGGGAGCTGAGTCACCATAGCACTGAAGTTCTGGGTGCTAGCCAGGGCCTTCAGAGGCTATATGCTTGGAGCTTAGAATCAGCCACAGTGGAGGACTTAACGCCTTGAATACTATAAACCTGCAAACACTGTAAGCCAAAGCTGGTCCCCTGGAGAGCTGGTTGTTAAACATTTGCCAGAACACTGCTGTCCTGGGCCAGCATGTCAGGGCAGTGTGCCATAAGGATAGTTTATTTCTTAGCACTTGATCCTGCGTGTGTGTACTGTATACAACAGGAGCTGAAGAGAAGGCCCAGGGGAAGCCCGCTTCGAAAAAATGAGCCACATAGATGGGCTGGCAGGAGCTCAGCACGCGTCTGCCTTTCCCTCTCCTAGACCTAGGAAGAGCCATACTGCTCTGGTTTGAACATGGATGGTGTCTCCTAGAGGTCTATGCTTTAAAGGCATAGACCCCAGGGTGGTGATACGGGGTGACGCTGTGGGATCTTTAAAGGGTGGGCCTTGTAAGAAGACTTCATAATCTCTGGGGTGTGTGGGGTGGGGAGGGAGTGTCCTGGAGGGAAATCAGGCTGCTCACTCTGGGTTTTCTGTCTCTGGCTCCCCCACAGCCCTCTTTGCCTTCAGATCTGGTCTGGGGGGCCTCAGTGCATGGGAACAGTGGGAGAGCACAGGATGGTCTCACACAGCTGACTCTGTATCCTGCTATCAGACCCTTCCTCACCTCTCTGCAGGCTTTCCAACCTCACTCTGCATTCAGCAGGCTGCTGGGAAGGGGCCTGGAGTTGCATCCTCCGCTGAGCTCAGCTGGGGCCGGGTGGTCTGTGGGCAAGAGCACTTTCCATGGCTGTCCTGTGCTCAGGCTGAGCTGTCCCACTCAGAGCAGTCCAGAGCAAGTCGGGAGAAAATACGCTGTTCCAGCCTGGATTCCTGGAGAGGGAAGTCTGCAGTATGGACATGAACGTCTGGTTATTTCATAAAAATCTTAATTTTTCCATTATTTACTTCTCTTAGCTTTTTAAAAATATTATAAAGGTTACGCACAGAGGGGTTCTATTACATTGCTTTTTAGACAATGTCACCCTTCCCTTCCCTTGCTTATAAACAAATGTAAACCTTTTTTTTTGGTCAGTCCTGGGCTTGTGTGTGGTACTGGCAAGGGGAGCGGGCCTGCACATGTGCGCCCACAACTCCTTCCTTCCGGCTGATGTCGATTCCACTCCACCAACATGGGACCTGTGCTCACCCCAGCTGGGTCCCTCCTTTCACCTGGGCCAGTGCTTCTGACCTCGTGCTAAGCCCCTGCACTGGAGGCAGCCAGCCATCTTCTTAGCCACATCCCATATCCGTGCAGCCCTCAGTCCAGTGCTGACCCTCTGTTATCATCCAGCCCCCTCCAGGGCCCCTCTCCCAAGCTGCTGGGTGGGACTGCGGCATCACACATCTACCCACGAGGCCTTAGGAAGCAAGGTGGCCCTTGGTGAGTCCCCAGGCAGAGCAAGTCTCTTCTTGTCTTCAGAGCTCTCTGTCCTCTTGGCAAGAGGCCATTCATTTTTTTTCATAGAGAAACGATCCACTGCCATAGAGGAACTCAGCTTTCCTCATCCTCCCCTTCCCTCCTCTTCCCCACTTACCACCAGCAGTTCCAATCCCACTGTCTTCCTTATGCTTAGAGAGGCCCCAGGTCTACCTCCATCCTTTCTTCCAGACTCCCCACGGACCCCACTGCAACAGGACCTGCTGCTTCCCCTTCACACCTACCTGACTCCCCTGTATGTGGTCCAGCTTAGCTTCAATGAGTCCTGTTTGACCCTGAAGGGAAAGGTAGCTGTCCCTTCTCCTGCAGCTCTGTCCCAATACCCTTTGGTTTCATTTCCTTTGTTGTGCCCAAGCTCTGGATATCACATTCATTTGCTGTGCATTTGTGGTGTCCCTTACCTTTTCAGCCCAGGAGTGCTCATTTGTCTTACCCATGCAGGTATTCCCAATGCCTCAGGTGTGTGACTGTGCAACGCAAAGAGACCTGATCCATGATAATCATAGCCGATTATTACCCTGATTTATAGTGAGGAAACAGGAGCAGCCTGTCTGGCCCTCATGCCTTCAAGTTTCTGTCCATTCTATCTGTTGCTGTCACTGAGCTTTTCAGCCCCAGAGGCCCCATTTACTCCGGGCGTACCTCTTACAGGATCCAACCCCTCACCCCCACCCCATCCATGGGACCTGCGGGGGGTTCTTAGTTGGAAGCTCCACATTATTATGCATGGGAAGAAACAAACCAGTTCTGGGAAGTGGAAATGTTGTTTTTCTTTTCTTTTTGTCTTGTTTGGCTCCTTTATCTGTCTTTGGAAGGGAAATAAGAGCACAGAAATGGAGGGACAAAGAGTAAAACAAATGTAGCAGTGGTACTCACTAGCTCTATTGAGAATGAACTATACAACTTGTGGCTGGAGATGGGAGGGAAAAACTGGGAGATTTGGAGAGAAGGTAATAACATTGTCCAAAGCAAAATGCACCCTTTATTGGGTGCCAGTGGCTCATGCTTGTAATCCTAGCTACTCAGGAGGCTGAGATCTGAGGATCATGGTTTGAAGTCAGCATGGGCACAAAAGTCCCTGGTGAGACTCTTATCTACAATTAACCACTCAAAAACCAGAAATGGAGTGGACTCAAAGCCTTGAGCAAAAAGGATAGCACCCAGGACCTGAGTTCAAGCCCCATGACCAGGGAAGTGGGGGGGGGGGAAATGTACTGATTACATGATTTATGTAACTGTAACCCTTGTGTGCATCACCTTTATAAGAATAAAAATAACACTTAAAAGTAATAAAAACCAAACAGGTCAGTTTAAGAGAAAGGGGCTTTATTAAGATAAGCCTTGTAGTTCACATGTTCTCACAGAAGTCAATGGTACATCTCAGGACAGGTCAGGAGGTGTCTTAGGACAGACCTGTTATCTCAGGATAGGCCTGGGGGATCTCAGGCCAGGCCAGGAGGTGTCTCGGGATAGACAGAAGCCATCAGGGACATGCTTAGCCATGTCCCTCTTCCATCTTGGCATCTTGAGCATGGAAGAATAGATTCCTGAAGCTCGATGTGCCATCTTACTAATTAGAAAACCTCTTGTACTCTGGGAACAGAGCTTCCTGGAAGAGCCTCAGCACCACCTTAGGGGAAAGAAACTCGGGTTACTTCCTCCCCCTGGCTCTCTACCCCACAGACGGCTGAACTCATGTGGGAATGCTCCCCTGCCTCCTGAGTCAGAGCATGATCAGTGTGGTCAAAGCCCAGCACAGGGATCTGCACACTCCCTGATGGTTCTGGGAAAAGTCTGAAGGGCTCTGAGATACTGCTGCCTCCTCCCCAGCCACCCTTAAAATCTCTTGTCCAGAGCCTACCCTCTGCAAAGCCAGGGCCCTACTGGCACTGGAGACCTGAGGGCGTAAGGTGTCAAGTAATCTGTGGGTGGGAGGGAGGGAGGGAGAGCCCAGGGGAAGGGCTCCTGTGCCCCCTCCCCTCCAGCCAATCCCATGACAGCTGGGAAGTGTTCCATTGCACATCCCTTGTCGTTTACTTGATTTGGGTGACAGGATGGTTTGCCTCTGGCCATAATCTCTGCCCCTGTGACATCTCCCAGGGAGGTGGCTGGATCTCCAGTGTGGACTCTGTTAGCTTTTGGAGCAGACACTACACTTTGTCTCTTCCTCAATGGGCCAGGGCCATGAAACTGTCTCTTCCTCAGACATAGCCTTTTGCTCGATTGAGCCTCTCTTAACTCTCCCTTGGTGAAGCCAGCCTTACATCCGTTGTTCCCTGCTAGCTGTTGGTGCTGCCCCTTTTCTTCAGCCTGGGAGTGGGGGTGCTGTCTTCCAAGCCTCTCCATCTGCTTTTTCAGCATCCTTTCTAAGGTCAGGTCTCTTCTTCCTGCTTATGTGACCTCAGTCATTTCCTCCCTGGTCCTCTGCCTCCAATCTGCCCAATATCACCTGTAGGCTGAGGCCTTGTTGCAGATAGTTTATGGCAGACCAGCCCCTGCTCACTCCAAGGGCTGTGAGCCCTGGCCATGCCCACTTCCTCTTCAGCCTATCTCCCATTCCCCCCTCACTCATTCACCCTCTGGTACCCATTTTGTGTCCTCTGCTGCTCTTTCCTGGCCTGGTCTGTTCTTGAGGTCTTAGGATGGTTTGATCCCCTGGAAGCTCCCCTGTCTGCTGCCCAATACAGACTGTAATTCCTCCTGCCCTGTGCCCTCTGCTACCCCAGCCTAAGAATTATCACACTGGGCTGCGAGTTTGGCCTAGTGGTAAGAGTGCTTGCCTAGCATGCACAAAGACCCGGGTTCGATTCCTCAGCACCCCACATACATAGAAAAAGCCAGAAGTGGTGCTGTGGCTCAAGTGGTAGAGTGTTAGTCTTGAGAAAGCCCAAGGACAATGCTCAGGCCCTGAGCTCAAGCCACAGGACTGGCAAAAAAATAAAATAAAAGAATTATCACACTGCAGGGCCTACTGAGACTGTCCATCCTGCTCCATCCCTACCCTCAGGAGAGACCCACACCACATTTCAGGGAGGAAGTAGAGACTGTGTAGTGAAGGAGGAAAGAGTGAGGAGACCACCTTGGGAGAAGCTAACTGAGGAAGAAACTGTGTCAGGATATAGCTGGGTAGACTCTGGCTGTGCCCCAGATCCTTCCTCCTCCTCCTCCTCCTCCTCTTCTTCCTCCTCCTCCTCATAGAGATGCTGTAGGAGGCAGCTCTGGCTGATGAGATAAAAACAGAAGGTTTCAGATCTACAATGGCTTCAGCTGCTCACTGGGCCTTCTGCCTGTTCTCCATGGTGGCTTGGGAGCCTAAGTACCTTGTGACCATGAGATGACATCCTCAGAATGGCAAAAAGATGGGCAAGGGCCTTGGCCCTGAATGCCTACCTCCACATAGCAGGAAACATGCTTCCATGGCCCACCATGGAAGACCTTTGCAGAAGACCCCTTGCTTCTGGGATGCCCACCAGGAACCTGAGGCCTATCCCACCACCGCTGTCCTTGTGCCACCATTTCTGCCAATAGATCTCTCTAGGAATACTCCTATGTGGAGAGCGCCGTCAGAATGTTCCAGGCTCTTTGCTCTTTGTTGTTCCATATTGTAATCTGCAATCTCAGTTGGGGCTCCCTCAGGCCTCTGTACTCCTAGACAGAGGTTCATGTGTCTATGTGTTGCCTGTCCTATGACTCACGACCCCAGGGCCACCACAGACACTCCTACCACAAAGGCTCATTTCTTACCCCAAGAGCTGCTGTCCTGACCCAGGTCATCTGGACCCTTCAGGACCCCTTCTCCCCTCACCCCAAGTCAGAGTCAGATGTCTCAGTGTGTTGATCTGGAACCATCTCATAGGACATCTGAGAGACCCTTTAATGCCAGTACTTAGTTCTTTGTTGCTGACATGAATGACCTTGTGTATACTTGGCAAAGGACCAGGGAATGTGACAGCCAAGGCAGATTCCTCCATACTAGACTCCTTCATTCCTCAAAATCAACCATAGTCACTGACACCAGCAGGACCTCAATCTCTAACCAATATAATGGCTGTGCAGAGAAAACGGCATTTCTTTATTTGGTCTATAGCTTAAGAGACATGGCCCAAAGCTCAATTTGGCTTCAAGTTGTGTGTCATTCAATAATAGGAAGTCTCACTCGTGTGTGTGTGTGTGTGCGTGCACGTGCGCGCTTCTTTGTCCTCTTGCATGTAAGGTGGCAGTATCCCCCACCTTTTGTCTTCAGCAGCACTTCTATCTGCTGGCATTGTGGTCCAAACTGGCATCTACACTGATGTGATGCTACTACACAAGGATATCTCTATAGCCAAACACCCAGAGTTTTCTGGGCCCTGTCTACTGGACATGTAAACCAAGGAAGGTTAATGCGTTACTCAGCTTTGCGTCACTGTGACAAAATACCTAAGGCAAACAACTTAAAAAAGAGGAAAGATTTATTTTGGCTCACGATTTCAAAGCTTTCAGTCCATGGCTGCTTGGCTGCATCGCGGCGGGGCTGTCATGAAGGAGGCACATGGTAGAGCAAAGCTGTTCACTTCACGGTGGCTGGGAAGCAAAGACAGCTCACTTTCAGAAAGCCATCCCCACCAGCCTATTAAGATCTGAGCTCATTGGGAGAGTAATCCGTTCATGAGGTCAGAGCGCTCTGGATCCAAACACCTCTCAAAGGTGACTGGTGATTTGAACACGTCAGGTTTGGGGGACATTGAAGAGCCAGACAATGACCAAGACCTCCTCAGTGTCCATGCAGGGGCTGGCAGAGAGGGAGGTGATCAGGTGTCCAGGTGGCTACTCACTCTTTATTTCGATTTAAGGGCTGGGATCTGGAAGAAGGCAGGGCTGCTTTTCTTCTCCTTTTTCCATCCTTTTTGCATCTTGATATCACGTATGTCATAGAATTGCAGCCTTGCTTGCAAGCTTGTCACCTCCACCGATTTCCTTCATGGCCTCTTTCACGCTTTCTAGAGGAACCCAGACTGCTCCTTCTCCAGCCTCAGTCATCAGGCCAGCCCATCTCTCGGCATTTTAATCCTAGATTCCATCCTTTGCTACCAAGTGACTCTTTGGCATGGATACTGACTAGTATGGTGATTGCTGTCACCCTAGTCCATGAATTCCAAAGCCCCGTATCTCCCCTCTCTAGCTCAAACACACTCTCTCTCACTGCTCTTGTGTAGCGTCTGTTCCCAAGAAGTTGAGCCAAGTAGAATGTAAGTCTCCTCTGGAGGCCAAGGAGTGTAGCCATCCTGGAGTCTAAGACCACGATCCAGACTGGCCCCAGGGGTATTCTGGATTCGGAGAATACAATTGGCTCCTTCAGATTTCCAAGCTCTCCTGGCTGGGCAAACAACCCTTTAGTTCCCATCCTGTCCCCAGCCAGCCCCATGTCTTGGGAAGCAAATCGGGCCTCTCTCTGCTATCTCATTCTGCTAACTTCCCATCATAACCCCTCTGCCTTCTAGGTCTCAAGCACTGCACACAGTTTTCTGCTTTGGTGGCTATTTTGAGCTGACCCTTAACTCCTTATCCCAGCTCCATGTCACTTTACTTGAGCTATACTTCCTGAGCCTATGAGTCCCCTAAAAGCAGAACAGCGAGGATGCTTCGCTTAAGAAACCCTAGTCCCTGGGCCTTGCAAAGAAGGAACTCCTTACAAACATGTTTGTAGCCAGATACCACAGCTTGGATCTCACTGCCCACCCCCGGGGGGGGGCATCTATGAGCCAGACTATCAAAAGTAGGACCCAAACAAGGAGTTCCTTCATGGAAGGACTTTAGCCTTGAATTATTGCCTGGAAAGCCCCCCCCCTTTTTTTTTACCTCATCTGGGGTTGCATAACACCCTTCGCCAGGTCTTCTCAACCTAAGGGGATCCTCAGCTGCCCAGTGCTGAGCTTCCCTCTAAGCAGCCCTTTGCCTCAGCTCCCACCATCTGGACTAGCCAGCCTTCCTCTCAATGCAGGTGGGTATTCCTGTGCTGCTTGAATGGAATGACTTTGACCCCTAGTGACTGCCTGTGGCTTATGAGTCCATATATAAAATTCAAAAACAAACTACATCTCAGTTGACCTTCAGGAGACTCAAGAAAATCCAAAGTGAAGCTAGAGCCTGCAGTCCCGTGAAGAACTCAGTAGAGGGGAGACTTCTCTGCCCGTCACCTCACTGGCTGTTAGCGACAAATACCCAGGATCTTTTCTGATCTCTTAAACACCCTTATGCTCTAGGCTGCCCTCTTCTCTGTTCTCAGCACAGAGCCCTCAAAATAGACATAGTTCCCATGCTTGTCTGAGAGGAGACAAGGAAACAGGAAGCTCAGTCTCGTCAGCAGTCACCACTGAGGATCCGGGAGAATTAAGCTCAGAAGGTAGGACTGGTGTTTGCAGATGTGAAGGTAGGAACCCAAGGCTCTGGCATGAAAGAGGAGCGTGGAAGCAGAATGAAGCCTGACTGGCAGGAGTCCTGTTGCAGACAGAGGGAAGATCAGGGACAAGGAACGGGAAGGGAGTGGAGTCAGGAGTTGAGGATCACTCAGTGGGCCCAATGGATACCTTGCTCGAAGGGGACAGCCATGTAGGACTCTAGACACCCTTATTTCCACGCCAAATGGACAAAGTGGAGTGTCCAAAGCCATGGATGACCATCATCTCCTGGGCCTGGATGCTAAGTCATAGAGGTTCCTGGAGACTCAGGCTTGGCTGCTCTTTGGAGATGCTGCAAGATACAACTGGCCGTGTTCCATCAGAAGTAGGGAGAGCGCAGGGTGGGGGAGGGGCAACCTGCCCCTTCCTTAGGGAATTATGCCCAGTAGAGACATTTGTATGAAAAGGATGCTGGCTACTTGGACCAATGTCAACTTGCGGCTTCTATCCCAAACTGAAACAAGCGTTCTCTTTTAAAAATGAGTGGAACGCCCCAGTGAGTACAGAGAAAAGGAATCCTGTAGAAGAGAGATAAGAGGTATATCCCATTCTACTAGATATCTAGCGTCAGGGAAAAGTACATAAGGTCTCTAGGAGTGCTCAGGCCTGCCCATGTGTCCACTAGCCCATAGCCCCAAGCCCTCAGGTGAGGGATCTTCCAGGTAGAGCAGGGGCATTTCAAGGTACCTTCTTTGCCTCTGACTTCTCATCTCACTGGCTTTGTTGGGCTGTGGTCACGCAGCTTGGCCTGGAATGGCTCATGGGAAAGCTGGAAAAAGGTTGGGTATAAGCCTCCAGCCAAAACGTCCACTAAGGTGGAGGCAGAGTAAGATAGCCCACCCTATTTCTGCTCCTGATACAAGGCCCCGTTTTCTTTGGAGACTGGACACTGTCTCCCAAGGACCCCATAGGCTCTCGCGGGCACAGTGCCCCCAACATGGCCAGTCCTGGAGAACCATGCCTCTCCTCCCCACCTGGAGCTCCCCAGTGCTGGACCCCCAAGAGCCAATATAGTCAGGGACAGAAGCAGGAACGTATTTTTTTCTTTTTTTTTTGGTCCCTTCTTTTCCCTACCTTGGGGGTTCAGGATCAAATAAAACCGGCCTAACATCCCAATTCTCAAATGCTAAAGCAAGCTGTCAGGGTTGAAGAAGTAGGGCTGGATTAGGTCCAGAAGATTCTCTCCCAAGGCCCAGCAGGCCCTGTCTCCCAATGGTAGATCCACCAGGGGAAGAAGGGGTCCTGGAATGAGAGTCAAGGGGGATCGATATGCCCCTTATCCCCTTTTAGTGCCTGGCACTTTTCCATCTGTTGTCATCCACCCATTCATCCATTCAACAAATACTCATTGAGGCCCATCTATGTGAACCCTGACCTACAAAATGGGGGGATTATTAGCAGGGTCAAAATGACCAGACTCTGCCTGCATGGAGCTTGCTTTCAATGGAGGACAGACAGACCATCCGCAAGAGAACTAGGAAGGACAAGATAAATCCAGATAATGATAAGTGCTATGAAGAAAACCAGATAAGAAGGGCTCAGGACAGCAGGGGATGAGGGATGGGGTGTGTGAGGAAAGCATCTGGAGCTGTGGAGCCCAGAGAAGACTTTTCTGAGGGCCCATTTGAGATGAGCTGGAAGTACAAAAAGGAGGCAGCAATGCAAAAGAAGAAAAAGCATTTGGGGAGCAGCCAGATGCTTTCTATTCTGGGAACTGCTCTGGACCTCACCAGGTAGGTAGAAGAGAAGATACTTGGAAGGCCCCAGGGCGTCAGGAGTGGATGGCAAAGCAGAGGCCAGCTCCAGAGGAAGCAGCAACTGGGCGTGGAAGCTGTCCTGGGACCCCCTACCCCCCACCGCCAGCCATAGCCTTAGCTTTCCTGGATTACTGGAGAGGCTTAGGCAAATCCAGCGGAATGGGGCTTTGCAGCCAATCACAACTGAGCTCTCCCCACTCCTTCTTCTGCTCTGTCTCCTCCCCACACTGGCCAACTACCGGGCTATGCCCTTCCCTCAGCCTCCCAGAGTATGCCCATGAGACCCAGCTTCAAACTTTGCCACTTCTCCAGCCTCTGTCTTCCAGGCTGAGCTGGCGGGGATGAGAGTATGTTCTACATCACCATACAAAGCGAAGGCTCCCACGCTCAGCCGGATCACTGAGGTCAGTAGGTCTGCCTCAGGGAACTCCCAGGATTTATCTCCTCAACCAAGTTTTCATACTCATATCCTTCCCTTGACAACCTCTCTGAGTCCCTTGAGCCCTCTCTACGTTCCTGGACGGTCCTCAGCACCAAGTATCCCCACTTCCCCCCATGCAGCTCCAGTGAGGGCCACAGCAAGGGGCAGGCCCATTAGTACTGAGCCTTTGGACATTGCCCCTCTCCTTACATTGCAGGCAGGTAGACTATCAGTGTCCCCGATCACTCCCAAAGCTCTTCGTTTACTTCAAGATGGAACCCTATCCTTAAGGAGTGTATCACACTTCCCAGGAAGAGAAAAGCACATCTATGGAACTCTTAAAGGATTAAAGCTGGCAAAGCCCTGAATGAAGCGTAAGAAAAGATGATCCATACATAATAAAAGCCGTGAACTATTACTGGCTTGTCCCTGGGTGTGGGAAATGAATTAGAATAACTTCCTGGCAGGCTTGGGAGAGGTTGGGAACGGTAATGACAATTGAGAAGTTGGATGCTTCTTAAGACACCAAAAGAAACCCTACAAACCAAAATTGCCACAGCACTCTTTAATGATTCTGTAGCATGTCCTTCTAGGGCCAAGGACAAATGAGGACCCTGGTGGGAGGGAAGCTCCGTTCCCTGCTGGCCCTGTAGCTTTCCACAAAGTGTATAGAGGTGAGGCTGGAGAGGTCTGGCAGCTGTCCCCCTTTCGCCTCTCTGCATCCACATCAGTGGAAGGATGGGCACTTTTAGAGATGGACAGCCTCGGTGGGGAATGAGCCCTGGCCAGGAAGGCCTTAGGTTATTTGGATGTAGGGCTTGTGGGAGGGAGAGACGAGAGGCATCTCTTACCACCCAGGTAAGAGGCTCGTGTTGGCACAGGTAGGCAGTTGGGAGGTGAGAAGAGAGCCAGAGCACAGTGAGGAATGGACCCCAAACAAGCACCCAGTGGTATGCAGAGACCAAACAGTGGCTACAGAAAGGGGTTTCCAGCAGGTTGCCATGGTAATCTGATTGGCCTAGGAAGCCAAGCACCATCAGTAGCCAGTGTGATATCAAATGAGATTAGGGGAAAAACCAAAACCAACCAAATTTAACCACCTAATCTGACAACAGACACACTCAGGGAGTAGTGGAAAAACAAAGACAAAAGGTATCTAATTTTTCACACGCTATGCATAAAACTGGTGACTTGGAATGGTTAATGAGAGTCTCAGTGAGGAAGCGGCGCTGTGGTTCAGGGGGTAGAGCGGTAGCCTTGAGCTGAAGAGCTCAGGAACAGAGC
The DNA here is from genome assembly GCF_031878675.1 of Megascapheus bottae. Taxonomy (NCBI): domain Eukaryota; kingdom Metazoa; phylum Chordata; class Mammalia; order Rodentia; family Geomyidae; genus Megascapheus; species Megascapheus bottae. The sequence goes on from NC_143530.1 coordinate 12,834,887, forward strand.
CCAGGCCCAGAGTTCAAGCCCTAGGACCAACCAAAAAAACATAATTCTCAATGAAAGTGGGTGGAAGGGACTGTGTGCATGGCAAACTGAGTAGGAGCAAAGACAGATGAATTCTACAAAAAGGAAGAAAATGAGGGGGCCTTGTCCATGGGCTAGTAAACAGATGACTTCTACTGTCCTTGGATAAGCAAACACTTGTTACAGAACCATAATGCCCTTGTTTGCTTTTGAGAACATCTTCTGACACTTTTATAGCTAACGAGTTCAATATGTCCTTCTCATCTGTTGCCATGCTCTCCCCAATCGCCTCTGACTGCCAGAAGGACCAAACACTGAGACAAGGCTTTGAGTTAAGATTAATGACAACTTCCTCAAATTCAGAGTTCTCAGCTCTACAGAGAAAGGAAATCGACTGGGCATATTCTCCAAAATGACAGATCCTGGAGTGGGAGGGGACTGTGGAGTGACATTGTAGCACTTATAAGATTTAGTGTTTTGGTGGTAGAAAAAAAGGCCCAAAATATACCCCCCTATTTCTTGGGTTTTCGTTTTCAGGTAAAGGAATCATGATAAAATGGGAGAAAATAAAAAAGTGCTGTTTAAAAAGGAAAAACCCTACTGGTGCTATGACTCAAGGTGGTAGAACGCTAGCCTTGAGGGAAGCAGCTCAGGGATGGTGCCCAGGCCCTGAGTTCAAGCCCCATGACAGACAAAAAATAAAGTAAAACCCCCACAGGAAGCCTTAGAGAATATTTGAAAATGGAGAAAAAAGCATCATACAATACAAAAAAAAAAAAGGTGGCGGGGGTGAGGGTGGGCAGGGGGAACTCATGACAGGTGAGTACAGGAAGCTAAATGTAGAGCTTCAGAAAAGCCACTGAGAGCGAAGTAGAGGGGTGGGGTAGAAGTGGCACACAGCCCTTTCCTTGAAGGGAAAGCAGTACTCACAGTCGTGTAGAAATGAAAACACATCGCTAGTGCTGGAACCAAGGGGATCACACAGACCTCAGACACATTTTACAAAGTAAAGACAGACAGATCTAAATAGACCTATCTAATGGGTCAAAGGCACAGAGATGAAGAAGACCATGTGCCCAAACCAGCACTCTAATAATAAATGCCGCAGGGAACCACAGGACCTTGGCCAGGCAAGATGCTCCCTACCCTTCTTGTCAGAATTTGGCCATATCTGTCACAGCCAATATGTACACAAGGGTGTGAGACACTAGATTGCTCCATACCTATCACAGGCACTGTCACTATTGTGGCTGTAACACACTTGTCAAACCTTCAAATTCCTGTTTGTCTGGGTTGTAGAGAATTAGACCTCAAAGAATATTTGTTCAAAAACCCTTGGCAGGGCTGCTGAGAATCCACTGGCACCTTTGGGCCTAGGAGAAAAAGGTGTCTTCCTCTGAGTGGAGCCAGACACACATACCTTGCACGGCTGGTATGTGGGGCTGGATCCCTGTCCCTAGGGAAGCATCCCATGCTGGGTCCCCTGGGTCCCCCTCAGAAGACTGCATTTAGGAACCAGGCCTAAAAGCTTGGGCTTGTCTACAAGAGATGTGGTCTTTAGTAGTTATGAAGCAAGGAATGTGAAGGCAAGACCAGGGACAGAAGCAGGAGCTATCATATCTGAGCAAGGGACAGAAAGCATTGCTGCTGCTCTGACATTTGCTAGTTCTGGCTGGCCAGGAGGAGGGCCGATACCTGCTAGAGGTGATATCAGAAGCCACTGGCCTTGAAGCTCAATGCAATCATTTCACATTATTACGGTTATTTTGAAGTCTACTTTTGATGGAAATAAACACAGGCCAGAATATTTCAGTTGTTGAATGGGGCCACTTGATTGGCCACCTAGACCAGCAAACACACAGTGTCAGCCACCACCCCTCCCCCAAATCCCTGTGTACCCTTCCCCAAGGACTTCTCTCTTCCTAAAGGGTTGTCACTTGTTTGAACTTAACCTTCATGAATTATTTTTTCCTGCTTCTTGAACTTTACATAAACGATTGCAAATAATACATATGCCACCCATTTCCATCTGGAATCTTTTACTCAGTGATTGTGCATTAGAGTTGTGTCCCATCCACTTTTAGAGATATTCTACATTTATCCATTGTACTGTTAATGGGCATTTAGACAGATTGGCTCTTTTTTATTGCCTTTTTTTTCTCAGATGACAAAGACAAAATTGCAGGAAAGCAAGTTCCCCCTTTTCAACCTTTTAGTGGGCTCTGGGACCAACTGGGTGTTTGTATTCCTGTGGCATGGCCTTCTTGCACACTTCTTACTCAGATGCAGCCCTTCCTAAACACACAGGCTCCCGTCCTACAAGAATGTTCCTCATGGGTAGCATTAGACATCCCTACTTCTCTGTCCTGCCCTGCTTGGGCTCTGGGCCTGTCATTCCCTTAGCTTTGAGGGGCATCTTTGCTACTTTTAAACCTTTTCCCGACTTTCTGCAGCCACTAGCAAGATCTCACAAAAGCCCCCAATAGCTTTCCATGGAAGAAAAGCCTGGCATTCAACAACCTTTGCCCACCTGCCTGCCCTCCCATATTGCCTGCAAATCAGTCTGTCTGTCTCCCAAGGCCTACACTGGACTCCATGCTCCCCTCCCCCCACATGCTGCTCCCACACAACAGGACCTGAAACCTTCAGATTTCTCCTTTCAGCCAGAAGTCCCCAGACCCCTCCTCGCAGGGCCATGCTTTCTCAGGATGCCCACCCACTTGTCTCCACAGTGGCTACTCAAGCTGAGCTCACCACTCGTTTTGCTGAGTCTTCAGCATCTGCTCAGGCTTCCAGCATGCAGCATTTGGGGTAGCATGTACCCTCCTCTCCTGTAAGCTCTTCTCCCAGCTGCTTCCTGACCCTTCTTCACTCCCCTTTGCTGGTTCTCTTCTCAGGCCCACCCCTTAAACAACTTTTCCCCATGTCTTGGGTGGGTTGCCTCCTTTCTTGAGCTTCTTTCTGTGTACAGTCACCAATGTTGGTTGGTCATACCGTCCCCTGATTTTAATCTTCCTATCTAGCCATTCTGTCTGGAGTGGAGGTTCTAGAAACAGCTTTATAAACTCAGGTACCTTTTGAAGAAAAGCCTATTTAAGTTTCACGTGTAGAAGACAAGCCTGAAAGAGTTTGCACAGCACAATCTCCCTTGTATTGCTCAGCAGCCCTTCAGCTGGGAGGCACAGAGCAAGCCATTTGCCACCCTAGGCATCTGAGGTCCCTGGTAAGTGGGTGGCTCCCTCTCTTGTGCCCCAGCAGGTGCATCAGGCTTACACGCTGAGCCTGAGACCAGTGTGCTTACCAGAAGGAAACCTGGATTTAAGAAGTGGAGAAATCAGACTGGAGGCAAAGACTGTGTCACACAGGGAACAGAAATCCTGGCTCTACAGGTCGTTTGGGTAGAAATCAACTCTACCATGGCTGCTTGTGGGGTATGCTTCAGTAAGAAATAGCAGACCTCAAATCAAGGGAGCACACTTCCAATGCCCAGAGCGGGTAACAACCAGGCTAAGCTATGCCACCCCTGAGCAGCACAGCCAGGGAGAGGTCTCAGGCTCCATTTTCTTGGAGTTTCAAGTGTCCTTGGTACAAAGCTGAGGGGTCTCTGGAGCGCAAGCAGAGTGGGCTGGGAGGGAGGTGGAACATACTAGTCACAGGGTCTCTCTGGGGACAGGCCACAGAGACATCTGTGAGGAGTGGCAGAAGCATGGTGACTAGTCACCTCCACCTGGGACACGAGAGAAGCAAAGTCTCATCACTCACACTCAAAGGGAGACTAAGAGGTGCTCCTAGGAGACCCAGGAAATTCCTGGAGCTCTGGTCCCTTCCTCCCATTTGTCCTTCTTTTGTATGGTCTGCAGCCACTGGCAATTCAGCTCTAACTGCAGAAGACCCCAGTCTGTGCCTGTCCCACTGCAGGCAATACTGAGGACAAGGGGAATGTGCCAGGCAGGTCCCTGAGGGCTGGGTTTTAAGGAGGAAGAAATCTGAGACAGAAAGATGTGTCAAAAACTTACATAGATAGGAGAAATGGATCACTAAAAGCAAACTCAAAGGCAGAGCTGAATGTAGAAGAGCTCTTGTTTAATGACCAGAGGGCAGCTTGGAATCTATCCTATTTAATGCTGCTTGTCTGGGGGGGATACAAAAGAGAGGAATGATACTCAACTATTGTCACTTTCCTACATTCCTCTCTCAAGAGAGAGCCTAAGTGAGGGCAACACATGGTGGGTTGGCACCTTAGGCAAGGGACAGAAGGAGGAAAGCACTAGCTGAAAGCAGGAGAGAACCCTGCCTGACCTGAAGCATGGGGTTCCGCTCCAGAAACTGACTTGCTTGGTTAACTCGACCTTAAGTAAGATTTCATCACAAGGTTTGGTGTTTGTGGTTGTTTGTTTTCTCAGACCCTGAGTCCAGGAGCTCTAGGAGGAAGATGGTGAAACACAATTGTGCATCGTGTCTATTTAGTCCTAAAGGACCTGTTGGTAGAGCCTGTGCCTCGACTTGTGGCACCACTTAATACTAGCATACAGACCCACTGAGAAAGCATGTGGTGTCTCTATGGAGACTTTCCTACGCTGAAAGCAAATGGGCAGGGCAGCTGAGGCAGAAGGCAAGCGTGGGGCCTATGGGAATAAGGGGGGCGGAGCTTAGCTTCGGTGGACCAAGCTCCATGCACTACCTAGCCAGTTTTTGGCACCATGGCCCTTGGCATAGGGCCTGATGGCAGCATTCACAGCATTTCTGCACTCAGTGTTGTCATCTCTGAGCTCTATCCTGTGTGTGGTGAATGAAAGATGGGTAAGGAACCAGAGTGGTTTCCAGGCAACCATCCACCTGATGGGCTCAGCAAAACCCTCAGCGCAGTGAGCTGCTGAGCTCAAGGCGTGGGTATGGCCTTGATCAAGCTTAAACCCAGTGTGCCAGGCTGGGGGAAGGGGTCAGACAGGCCATTCGTGGACCACGGCCCAGTTGGCGGGGCCATTCTGAAAACCATGGTCACAGAGAGCCCCTGCATCCACACAGAAGTGAGGAGACAGAAAGGAAGGAAACCAGGAAGCTGCCGCCCTAGGTTTCCTACCTGCCTAGCAGCAGCAGCAGCAGCAGCAGCAGCAGCAGCAGCAGCAGCAGCAAATCCTACCCAGGACTCCCTGGATTTTGCTCTGCCACCCGGCCTTCTCCCCTCCTGCTACTATTCCAGGAAGTGGTCCCACAGGCTGCCTGCATTCTAAAGGCAGAGCCCCCTCTCAAGTACTCCTGTGCCTTTCCCAGTCCTCTTTGGCTGGCTCCTGCATTTTACTTCCTGCTCTGCTTCTCTCATGCATCCCCCCTCCTATCCCTTCTTCCCCCCCCCCGCCCCCCAGTTGGCTTTGTCTTCTTTCTGCAAAAGCAGCAATGATGGAGCCCGGAGGGAAAGAAAGCAACACCACCTGGCCAGGCAGAGGGCTGTCCAGGTCACTGCTCAGACTCCCAATGAGGGTAAAATGAGCAAAAAGACATCCTTTAGGGAGCCCTCTCTCACCACCCTGCACAGTGCCCCTATCTCCAGCCATTCCAGAAAGAACATTCCAAATTTAGAGCATCTCACCTATCAGTGCAGAATCGTCTCAGCTTTTTGGAGAAGCCCAAGGCTCCAGGTCCTCCTGCTTTAGAGATTCATCCCCCCGCCCCGGACACACACACAAAGCATCACTGGCTTGTTACTGCCATACCATAGCCAGATCGTGAGCACGTGGAAGACACGTCTCACCCACCCTCATCCCTCCTGCTCAAGGGAAGGAAAACAAAAACCAGGAGACGCAGGTCAAATGACAAGATGATTTGGGCCTGGGTGAGAATAGGAGCAGGTGATCCCAGCGAGTGGAGCCCAGTCCTGAAAGAGGGCTGGCTGGGGTGTTGTGCTGAAAGGGAAGGCGTCTTCCAGGAGATCCACGGGGTGACCCTGAGCCCATCCCTGCACCTCAGGCCCCCACCACTATCCCTAGATTCCATGCTTCAAGGTGACCTGAGGACAAAGAAAACCCCATCACGGGGGCCTTTGCCGACGAATCGAATCCCCTGAGATGTGGCGGCACGGGGCAGGTCTGGCGGGGACTCCCATGGCCAACCTCTCATTTGGGTTCTGTTTCCCAGTGTTGTATGTTTGCCTCTTCTGTAACCATCCACTCCTTCCTCCCAAGGAGATTTTCAGATTTCTCTATTTTACCATGTCTGAGATGTCTCCTCTTGGCCTTCATCTTCTGCCATGGCAACTGTTCCGTTTCTCTCTGGCTCTTCTTGCTTTTCTTCTCTCTTTTCATACTCTAATGGTGGGCAGGTTACAGAAGAGCCCACAGTCTTGGGGCTGCAGTCTCATGATGTCTGAGTTAAGTCTTGTTCTGCTCTTTCCCTTTTCATTCCCTGCCAGCCCTTCTGTCAGAACCAAGGTGTTTGGGATAATAGGCCGTGTTACAAAAAGGAAGCTGCCCCAACACGTGCTTCCTGTTGCACTCCCCCTCACCACACTCTGCCTCCAAAGCATAACCTCTTCTTAAAACCCGAAAGACAATGGCTCTTCTTGGCCCTTTCCATCCCAGGTTCCCAAATTCAGGGTAGAACCAGAGGTAAGTGCTCTCTTGCCTTTGACGTCTCGTCTTCCCAGCCCTTCTACCTCTCCCTCCTGGACTTCTCCTGTCGTCCTGTCGTGCTATTCGACCCTCTTCTTCCCATCTTCATCTATCAGCAAGCTGATATGCTTCCACATTCACCTTCCCATCAGGGCTTCGAAGAATGCCTGGCACATAGTAGGTGCTCAATAAATATTTGTCGAATGAATGAATGGAGAGCTGTGATCATAGACTCGCCAACTTTATCTCTGTTCTCTCCAGACAGTTTAACAAACTCGACACCCCCTCTCTTTCCGAAGCCCACTCCCAAAGTCAAATCGTGAGCCCAGCATTGTCTGAGTAGATGACTTCTCTGGAAACACGGCTGCGGTTTTTATCCCAGCTGGAAGCTCTGGTTCCACATCATATTCTTTCTCTACCCCAGGGTCAACCCCTTCACAGCCCTCAGTTCCCTTCTCCAGCTTTTACTTTCTTCACTTGAATGTTATTAAGAAAAAGATTCAGCACTTCTAGAATATTCCACTATGAACATATGGCTGACTACCCTGTGACTACCTCTGTGGCTACCTACCAGCCAGTTTGCTTAACACACTGACACTTTTTTTCCCCACTCCCAGAGTTGTTGCTCTCAAACCCTAGCCCTTGCCATCCAGTTGCAGTGAACCTCACCCACCTTGTCTCCCTCCCCAGGCCATGCCTGTTCTACCTCTGAAAGCCTCCTTGCTCCCCTCCCCCTTTTTTAGAATAATTCATCTGCCTCTTTGGGGCCCAAGACTTTCTGCTCACTCCTAAATGATGCTCCAGCCAAGTGCCTTTTCCCCAGAGTCTTGTTCTGCGCTTGCCTACCGCCCATTAGATAAAAACCTTCCCTCCACCATGGGCTAAGCCTAATTCTCCTTCAAAAGTGCCCTTCTCCATGAGACTACTGGATCTTCGAAATCTAGAGACGACTTGCTGGCCCTTCTAAAGACTCTGCCTAATGAATCTGAGCTCTGGGGTGGTGGAGGGGGGGGAGGATTTACCTTCACTGCCACATCCTACAACCTTTCCTTTTCCTTTTTATTACAGAAGAAATACATGCTGATTCAAACAACACTAAACAGAGTTAAAGAGTGTGAATCCCTAATTGCATGTACACAGAAGTTCATTTAAAAAAAAACCACACGCACACAAACAGGATTGTTGTAGGATACACATTGTTCAGAAAATTGCTGTGTTTCAATTAAGATGTCAACACAGTTCTTTGGTTGACCCAAACGGCCACCCTGTCACACTCAGCGGGGGCTTCACTGTTACCCATTTGTGGCTGTGCCATACATTGAGCCATTCCCCAATTAGTAATGCGAGGTAACGTGGCAGCCCTTCCGCAGAAGTTGTGTGTAGACCCTCGCCTTCCAGCTGACCATTCCCACAATGCAACACTTGACAATTAAAATTCCTCCAAACAGGCCGCAACAGGTTCTGTGTACCCCACAGCTCGCCTGTGGGTGCCTGAGACCCATATCCCCATGGCTGCTTTCAAACGCTGCCCCTACCCCATGACAATTTTTTTTAAGAGGCCTCCTGTTTTCTTGGTACTCCGCTCATCCTCTTTACGGCTCCATTTTCCTCCACTTCCCTTAGAATATTGTTTCCTGTGTTGGCCTATTTGCCCCACCCACAAGTTTTCCTTAGCATCTTGGTAGTCTCTGTGCTAATGGTCCTCAATGGGTCTCTAACCTCCTCTGAAGCTCAACCCCTCCTTGGTGGAGACCCAGAGCCAACAGGCCACTTGAGCCAACTGCCCAATGAAGGAGGGTTACACAGGTGAGTGTGAGGAAAAGGGGAACTCATATTGACCCTTTCATTCATGCATTCTACAAATATTTATTGAGTACCTATTAAGTGCCAGAGAGCCCGGGAAAATAGTGAGACAAACCAGGTCACGTTAGTGGTGGGGATGGGTGGAGATATTAATCACATAATCACACAAACCTATCCCTGGCTCCTGGATGTGCCCCGGAAGGGATCTGGGAAAAGTGCTCCCACAGGGATTGGCATTGGAATTGAGATCTGGGAAATGAGCAGGGATGAGGCGGTGGCAGAGGGTGAGGAAACACAGGGGAGGAGGAAGGCATGCCAGTAGCCCACACCAGATCAGAGTGAGATAATCTCATATTCCAGAGACCTCCAGAAGAAAGAATGAAATTTGATGGTTAGTTGAGAGCCTACTGGGTCCTCCTCCACACAGACAGGCAAAGCAGGTGGGGGAGGGGGAAACAGGTTTTGTGAGTTTCTTACTCTTGATCTTGTCTGCATTGCCAGAGAAGAAAAATAAGAAAACATTGTTTTCCCCTGTGAAACCCCAGCAGCTTAGATTTAGCTGGGGGTAGGGGGAAGGGGGATTGAGAAGTACCCTCCCCCACCCCACCCCCACCACACCCTTTCCTCTTCCGCCTTGGTTACATCTCTATCCTCTGCACCTGACACACTCACAGCAAAAGTAGATGAGTCAGTTGGGGCAAGCTTGACTTTGGACCAGTCCACTTTTCTGGTTTGCCAAGCCCACCTTGGCTTCCAGAGACATTTCCTTCCCACCCTCTGGGGTCTGTGCCAGGCAAGGCTTGTGTCTGTGGGGATAAAGAGGGTTTCTTCTTTTGAATTCATTGACAATTTCTGCTCTTGGAACCTGAGAACCTGTCAGTATAACCTAAGAAATACTGATCCCTTGCATCAGAAAACAAATTTTTAATCAGAAATGCTGATAAAAACAAAGCTATGAGCAACTTGGCCATTGGACCCAAGCCCCATCATCCATATAACTTAAAGTCTCTGCGGAGACGTGTCTGGCCACTGGCTGCCCTATATGGTACATGAAAACTTCCACAAGCGCCATTCCAAATAGCCAACGGGTTATCCTGGGCATGGGCCCCACCTGGCTACCAACCTTTCGCTTTCCATCAGGCTGGAAGACACACTGGTCTCCAGTTCAGGGGACCCCTGGTACCTCCCTAGGAAATCTCCTGTGTTCTGTCAAATCCAAGAGATTCACATCCCAGCCCCAGTGAAGTTTAATTGTTTTTTCTCTTCACAGCATCTGGTTAGGCCCCCTCCCCCCAACCCCACCCTTCCCTGGCCCCACACTTCAGATAGCTGACTCTTTCAGTTCACACAGGAAGCTTCAAGGTCCAATATGCCATCTTTTAAGTGCCAGCCCAGGGCTGTGGCATGGGGACTTAAGAGTTTTCCAAAAATGGTGCCAATGGCTTTCTTTCCCTCACATGTCATAGCCGCCCTGCCGGCACTGGAGAGAATGCAATGTGCCAGCCCTCCGGTCCTCTCCGACAGGGAAGGCCAAGGTGCTGGGCTAGGTCAGAGGTCTCACTTTTAACCTTGCAGAAAAGAGGGAATCCCCAGGAAGAAAGAACCTATTTGGGAACCCCCAACTGTTCTTTTGGGATGCGGGGTTCTGGGATAAGGGCCCAGATGCCTGAGGGACCTCCATGTGGTTCTGCTCCATTTCAAAGCCCTCTGTTCAAAGGGGAAAATACCATTGCAATAACAGTGTTGAGAGATTCTCAAATGAAGACTCAAGCCAGGCCCTTTAGGAGATCGAAGCTTTAAGGAATTAGAGCCTCCCTCATTTCCTGGAGAGGGTGTGTGTTGGATGAGCAATTTCTGGACTCCTACACCTGGGCAGAGACTTGGCTCCCTGACTAGTTCTCCTGCCTGATGCTTCAGTTGCCTTGCTCCCCAACCCCACTAGGGACCTTATTCCAGCCCAGCCTGGGTTCTTCCTTAGTCCCCAATGGGCTAAAGCACCAATGAAGCCGGGATTCGGTAACCTTGGGAGACCCCTTCTGCCTGAAGGTAGAATCCCTTTGAGAACACTGAGGGTGCAGGTTGGGGAAGGGGGGCATTCAGCAGCTTCTCTTCGGGCCCCTTAAGAAACGTTTCCACTAGTGAGAGTAACCACAGAGGTCTCAGAATTATTCCTGCACACTTTCAATCCCCGTTAGTCACTGTAAACCGAAAACTACTCACCCAGGGAGCTGTGTCTAGCAGCATCAACTCCCTTCTGTCTCCAGGAAAATAGAACAGGGGTGAGCCCCTCACTTTGTCCAGGAATGTAAATGCAATGCCACTTGGCGGGGTCCCCAGAAGCCCTACTCTTTCCAAAGTTGAAAGCCATGATGATCTGCTAAGGAAGCCGAAACTCCAAAGGAAAATGCTGAGAAGAGGCAGCAAGGGTCTTGGGGACTCCCCCGCCCCCCTACAGTATGGAGGGCTGCTTTAAGGTAGGAAAGATGAGTATCTCCTAGGAGGTTCCTCTAAGACCCACTTATCTCTGACACCTGACTTCTACTTCATTATCCAAGATATGTATGCCTCTCTGTGACGCCCCAGAGAGAGAGAGAGAGAGAGAGGAAGGGAGGGCTCGCTGGGCCTCGGGGCGACAGCCTTAAACAAGCTCCCTGCTCCTGTGAAGGGCTGAAGGAGAGCCTGGGAGGAGCCGTGGGCAATGAGCATGGCTGGGGGCAGGGCTTGCTTTTGACCACTTGGACTTAAAGAGGAATCCGTGGCCATCCTAATGGTGACTGTGGCTGTGTTCTCTAAGGGACATATTATCTGGAGCTGGGAGTCACCATCTACCACCATGCTTGCCAGCTGGGGGACAGAGGTAGGGTGAGGTGTGCAGCCTGTGACAAGCAAGGGATGGGAGAGGAAGTAGAGTTGTTGCCAGTGCTGCTCCTGCATCTGGGTATGGAGTGCATTTCTTGGCCAAGAGACATCGCAGGGTCAAAGCTGAGGTCTCTTCTCCCAAGCCTTCAAGTTACTATCTATGCGGTGAATTAGTTATTGAGAACAGATGGTAAGAGTTTAAAGCGTGTTGACTAGAGATCCTCTGCGAATCAAGTTATTTGAGCCGGTTTGTGTCTTTACTGCAAATGAAATCAGAGATGTCCCGGCCCCCGGAAGCCGGGTGTCCCTCCAAGCCTGTGTTGAAGGTCCTTCCTGCTCTCGACAAGCCTGCGGGGTGAGCCCTCAGCTCTACCCCATCTTGCCCGAGTGCCTCCCGCTGCTGGCATTGCGATTTCTCCAGAGAAAGTCTAATTCTGCCTGGAGATAAAAGTATTACGTGTTTTTCTTCAACCAGAAAAGACAACCAATTCAAGGAGGTGGACTAACTCGCCTCTCAGTGAGGGGAGGGCATGTCCTTCCAGGCTATGGAATAGTACCGCTGCCTGGGTGCTAGTCAAATATTCCTGGACAGAGAAGATGTCAGAAACAAAAACTGCAGGACCCACTGGTCCCATTCCCGCCCTCTCTGGTGCCCATCTCCCTGTGCTGAACTCCCATAAGCTAACCACTTGCTACTGAAGACTCAAGTCCACAGCCTGCGAGAGCAGCGTGAAGGATCCACACAGGGAAGAGCGTCACTCTCCACAAACGCTGGCCAGGCCTGCATCCGCATGTTATTCTGTCCACTCAAGGGAAAGAAAGGCAAGGGGGAGCTCTGAGCTCCCAGGACTGCTTCTTCCCTGCCTTTTGCCAGCCTGGGGGCACCTGGGTTCTGAACTGCTGCCGCTGGCAGAGCCCCTTTTAGAAATCCATGGGGATTCCCCTCCCCATCACAGCCTGGTCTCGTGTGCCAATAATTGCTCTCTGGCTCAGTGGATCTCTAGTACAAAGATGGACCAGAAGTCATAGAGGCACAAGATGGTAAGTCATGCCAGGAACGGCCTAGTCTGTCCAGCTTCCCCAGTACCCACCCCACCAAACCCTAGCCTAGGACTCTCCAGTGGCTTATACTGTGAGGTTCTGCAGGTCCAGGGGGAAGTCTCTGTTGGAATATTTGGGGACAAGGGAGTAAGGAAAGCCAAGGAATGTTAAGGAGAAGTTATGAGAGGGGTTGCTTTTGCCTAGATTCCCAGAGCTACAACTGTTCACAGACTTTCTCAGTCCTGTAACTTCTGTCCTGTATTTGTGTGCAAGGTTCATGTGGTCATTTTGGGGGGATGGAGGGTGGTCAGGGAGACATATCTCCAAAGAAGGAGAACACTGGACTAGTTGGGTGGCCTAGCAACCCACCAGAGCGAGGCGGCCCCGGAGCTCTGTGCAGTGCCAGCCAGCCAGGGCTCATAAGACTACATAAATAAGCAAGTCCTACATCTCAAGTCAGTTGTCCCCCAAGTTCTCTTTCACCTGATGCACAGGTAAGGAGGCATCACCTACTTTTTTTGTCTTCCTTAAAGGTAACTCATACTCCTAAAGTTGAAGGGAGCTTCCCCTGCTCTTTCCAGAGTGAGCTATGACATAAACAGGTAAGGCTGGGGCCCCTTTCTCTCCTCAAGTCTAGGACAAACTATGATGTTAGATGTGGCAGGGCTTCCTTTGCCCTTATTTGACTGTTATGACTATCCGTAGAGAGCTCATGAAGAAAGCAACAATGGAGCAGAGATGCCTCTTTACAACAATTATCCAGAATTAGATGATAGTGCTGCATTTTTTTTTGGAGGCCTAGATCTGTAGTTCCTTTCCTATTCCTGGAGGAGAGCTCATCTTGTGTATGTGTGTGTGTGGGGGGGTGCAGGGCAAACAGTCCATTGGGAGGACTCGGCCTTGTCCTGTGCCTGGGCCAGGGGAAGCTTCCATGGTCCTCGCCTATCCACAGTACCACCTTCCGGGAAGATGAAGGAATATGCCTCTGAAGATGGTCTGATATTTATGCTGCCTTGTGGTGTGTGTCTTTCATCCTCAACCCACTTCAGGGACTCCCAGCTTCACAGCTCTTAAAACCATCCTAGTAGCTGAGTACTGGGCACGAAGTTGTCTCAGCTCGAATTCCTGAGCTCTGCCATAGCCAACGTGGAGAACAGAACAGCATTAGGGCTGACAAGGGCTCCTGGGCAGAATGGAGGAAGAGGTGGCAATTCCAGACAGTATTATACCTGGGAGTCCCTTGAGCAAAGGGTAGGATTTTCAGCTCCTTCCAAAAGCTAAGCTTTCCTTCCTGTGGAGAGCATTGCATACATACTGTCATTCCACTTCAAAGATGGTCCCCTTTCAACTGTAATTCTTCGGGCCCAACAGCCAGGCTCAGGGCCTTTCTGGTCCTTTTTTTTTGGTATGGAAAATCAGCGCAGGCTGGAAGATGCAGTCTCCATACTTTTTTGTTTTGAAAGGTATTTCAGAGGGTGGGGATTATTGAGTGCTCATAGACCATTCTTTTCCCTCTCCCAGAAACCTTTCCTGGTTCAAGGGGAAGGGAACTTTTGGGGGTCTCTTCTGTTCCTACAAGTTAGAACTTGTCCCACTGTGAGAGCAAATGAGATCTGCTTAGACTCTACTCTGTGGTAGTTGAAATTCATATCTCCCCATCTTCTTGGAGGCATTGAGTTCCCTCAGTTCTGCATCCCTTCCCACCCCACTGCTGATGTGGATCTTACAAAGTTCTCGATGGCTTTGGCCTTTAAAACCCAGTAAAGTATGTGCAGCAGTGCATCGCCAGTACCCACTGTGGTACCAGCCCAAAGCTGGGAGCTATACGGAACCCCCAGGGAAAGGGGCATTCATTCCTTGCCCCCAAGGAAGTCAGAAAAGCAGAGGAATATTAAGGAGAAGTGTTGCCTTATGATCCTGCACATAGGCCACTTGAGCAAATCTGAACTTTGACCTGATGCCTCATGATCCTCTCAGAACACCAGCGGATGGGGGTTCTAGCCAGAGGAGGGAACACTGAAATGGAAAGAGTTCCTTTCCAGAGGCTCGTAATGGAATAACTAAGATTGCTGCTGGATCCAAGCCCTACATACCTAACCCTTTTGGAGTTCAGGGTCAGACCCAAAGATTTTCCTCTGGATTAATCTGTGAATGAAAGACATTTCTTCTAGGTATCTTAGTAGGGACCCAATTAACATCCCCTCCCTATACTATGCTGACAAACAGATGGAATGGTCAGGAAATGTCTCCCAAATGTAGTGGGTACCACTTCTCCCCTTTCAAACTCTCCTCCGTTCTCTTATCGTAAGACACTCCATCAAGTCCTTATTTAATAGTTCTGCCTGGCATCTGCCCACCCCTCAGGGTATACCAGCATGGTTAGCTGATCCAAGTCCATTAATTTTCCACATTTCAGCACCTCTCATTGTTAAGTGTGATGAGTTGCCACTGACTTCTGCTGGGTAAGAGCATGCTATAAGTCTATTCAAAGTATCATCACACATTTTCCTTTATTCCTCTGGCCACAGATCCTCCATGCCAGTATTCCAAGATGCCCACGGTGGCTCCTAAATTCCAAAGCAGCCCCAGCAAGTGACATGCATAGGAACCAAGCTCTAGATCGATCTCAGACTGGTAAGGTGCGAGATTCCCCACTCATAAAATATCGAGATGTTAAGCCTGGGGGTTGCTTTTCATTTGGGGCCCAAATCCTGCATGCCTGGCTGAGCAGTCTCCACCCCAGCATACACGACAAGGTGACCGCCCTGCGCTGGGCCTTGTCTTTAAACCGTCCACCCTGGCCTTGCCCGGGCGGGCGGTGAGGGAGGCGCAGCCCCTGTCTTCTCCCTTCTGGGCCAAGCGCCCCCCTCCCTCGCCCGCAAACCCACAGAACCAAGGCCTCTCCGTGGGTTCCTCACTCTCCAGGAAAGACCCTGCAAGGCCCCGCTTGCTCCTGCACTCAAGGAAGGAAAGGTGACTCAGAAAAGTAAACGACGTGCATGCGGCAGGAGGCAGACGGCCGTTGTGGACGGCAGTTACTTGGAGGCCTCAGCAAGGTGCGGGGACCTCAGAGGAGACTGCACTGTGGAATGGGCCACGTGGTTCTCCGCGCCCCGCCCCGGGCCCCGCCCCGGGCCCCGCCCCGCCCCCCGCCCCCCGCCCCGGGCCCCGCCCCGGGCCCCGCCCCGCCCCTGCCTCTCAACGGCCGCTAGCCGAGAGCTGGGGGTGGGGTCACAGGAGCTCGCCTCTTCTCTGCGTCGCTCCAACTGCCGCTCGCCACGCCCACTGCGGCCACGCCCACCCCGGGCCACACCCACCGCGCGCCCCCCACTCGACTCCCCCCGCCCGGCGTTCACTCGGTGGGGGAAGTTCTGGGGACTGGGGCGTGGCGTCCACCGCCTCTTCTCCGGATCAATCCATCTAGCGGTGGTTCCCAAGACATCCCTGATTTCAAATATTCTGTCCCGTTGTCAGACCGAGCGCGGCCCCGAGCCGGCACCTTTCCAAGCATCTCCCATTGAACTGCGTAAAAGTGATTGAGGGTTCCTCGGGAGCCAGCTGGGGCCCTCGACCCACCAACAAGGTGGAGGAGTGTTCCTTCCAGAGTCCTTGAGCTTGAAGAGGAGGAGGGAAGGTTGACTGGCCGGGGTTTTGAGCGGGGGCCAGTGGGGGAGGAGGGAGGGCGAGAGGGCCAAGCTAAGAGGTGTTATGTTCAGGTTCGCCAGCTAGACTAACACCCTTGCCAAGAAGTTTTCCAGCACTTTCAAACCCCGTTTCTACCCCCAAGCCCTCCTACTCCTTCCTGTCCACCTCGAATTACCAGGACCTTTCAACAAAACCAGCCGTCTCCATCCCCAAGGGCGAGGCAGGCTTCACAACTCTCCTTATTCTATTCCAGACAGTCCTGGATTATCTTTCCACTCCTGGGAGCCCCTCCTCTTCCACCCACTCTATACTTCTTGGCCACTCAGGTCCCAGCTTCTCCCAAGGAAGAGTGGAGAGGTAACACAGAGGCAAAAAGAAAAAAAAAAACAACCAGCCTTTTAGGGTAACAGGTACCCCTCATGGAACCAGGAGGAAAATACAGTTACAGACAGATGATGTGTCTTCCATCCCTCTCTGCCACATCCCAAACCATCCCTTTGGAAGAACTGAAGATGTATATTTTTAGAAAAGCATGAACTGAACTATTTCGAGACAAATGGGGGAAGGGGCTGGAATGATAGCATTTGCACCCGTGTAACCCCATTAAGAGAGTTTATAATGATCCATGTTTTCACCCACTACCCCCAAATCCATCGACTGTTATTAGTATTCTCACAGAAAGCCAGGGGAAATTGTAAGGAAATAGACTCAGAAGAAGAATGAGGAGGGAAAACCTGTTTTGAAATAGGGTTTGAACTTCAAAGCAGAAGTCGGAGGGACTAAACTTCTAAAAAAAAAAGTATCCGGTGTGTGTTATGATGGTCTAAAAGGGAAGATTCTCAGAGATAAGATGGAAAACATTTTCCAGGGTGCATATTAGTTGAAGATGGCTCTACTCAGCTGTGAGAAAGCCCCACAGGAAAGAGAAGGAAAGCAGTTTGGCCCAGGCAGAGGAACTATGATAAGCCTGGGGCTAGGCTGGCAGGAGAATCAGATCTTGGAGGGGCAGCCTGCTGGTTGCTGGCATGGAAGCCAAACTTCAGCAGGGAGCCAGGGACAGGTAGAGAGGAAAAATTCTAGTTTCTTTTTCCCAGAAGAGCCCATGTTAGATCCATTCCTAAGCAGGCGTGTCCTTGTCCTTGTCCTTGGATACCGTGGTTCCTATTCTAACTTTTTGAGAGGGCTAACCAAGCATCAATACTGAATAACCAAACATAGAGCATAAAGTCATCAGGACTGGCTCAGCCTTTTGGAGGGTGAGGGGCAGGGTGAGTCCCTGGAGAGCAGTGCTTAATTCCAGTAACACTACTAGAAGGAAACCAGAAGCTGTAAATTAGGAGCCAAGGCTCAGGAAGCTCCAAGTGCCTATGTCTTGAGATCTGAGTATTTCTACTTTCCCCGGCTCCTTTATTTCTCTGTAGTTAAAATGCTTAAAACAGCAAGGAAGTAGAGAATGCAAAGAACCCACATCCCAAATCCCTCCGCCCAAAGAGGGAAGAGACTGAATCCTTAGAGGCAATGATAGGTGGTTGATAAAAGAGTAGAAAACCCCTGGGTGATGAGCTAGGTTACCGAGGCCCTGAATCTCGACAGAGAAATCCAAGAGGGCTTTGAGGTCTGGGGGAGAATGGTGTGGGCCTGAGACCAGCTGAGTTGTGATGGAGTGCAATGAGATTCACTTCTGATGTATTCCATTTGTATAAACTTGACTTCCCCAACTAGACCAGCCAGTGCTTGGGAGCTGGGGCTGTGCTTTTTTCTATACCCAAAGAGCATTTAACTCAGTGCCTAGCACACTTCATTGAATTTTACTCATTTACAAGTCCATTCTTCCAGATCACAGTTCATTCTTTTGCTAGTAATTTTCACAGGATTTCCCAGAACCTCTGCTGGCTAATGGAATTGACTTCATAGCACTTGAATCTTTCCAGAATATCAAGAAATGAGACTTTTACTGACTTAGTGGGCTATTTTATTTAGCGTTAGCCTTGTCTCCTATGTATGTGAACTTACAGGAGTGGGTAAAGCTTTACAAACGAGACTAATTGCTTGTCATACAGTGTCTTAGATTATAATAGATTATTCTCAGCCAAAATCAGGAAGACTAAGTCAATATAGGTTGCTTAAAGGAGAAGGAAGCCCAAAGAGCCAAAGGGAGAGTTTTGCCCTAAGGTTTACAGCCAGAGAAACCTAGCTCTCAAATCAGGCAAGAGAGGGGAGCCTTACCTCACTCCTAGGGCCAGACTTTGCCAAGACAGGCTTCTCCCCAGAAAGCTCTCTTCCCTGGCCCCCTCCTCAGATGTGCTGTCTAGCTCT
Source organism: Megascapheus bottae (assembly GCF_031878675.1). NCBI lineage: Eukaryota > Metazoa > Chordata > Mammalia > Rodentia > Geomyidae > Megascapheus > Megascapheus bottae. The sequence goes on from NC_143530.1 coordinate 12,853,174, forward strand.
GTAGTACCCACGCCCACTGTTCATCTGGGAAGCACCTGAGAATGATGATTGCAGGTGAAAGATTCATTTGCTCAGGTGAAGATAGCCTTGCTCCCAGCGGCTATTAAGAATGTGGCTCCGTAGAAGCTCAATGAAGAGCTGCTTCTATTAGGGCTTACACAATGATGGACCTGTACTCACATCTTGATAAATTGTAAAATGCCTCCCTCCCTTCTCCCTGCCCCCTCACACATACTTTCCCCTTTATAACTTCTGGCAAACAGCCCTTCAAAGAACTTAAAAAAAAAGAAAGAAAAATGTATTGCTTCTCAATGTCTCTGAATGTTAAACACATACACACGCTATGCAATTTGTGTGTTTATTAGGGGTATGGCAATGTGAGGAGTCGTACATTGGTATGAGATTTAGGGGAAATACAAGCTGAAATGGCCTATGTATTAACTTGAAATAGATGTTAGCATTGTCCTCAAAAGAGCTATTCTGTCTTCTGCCTGGCCTGCTGTATCACATCCCAGAGTATGGGGTTGTGGGGGGGGCGGGGGCCCTCTAAAACTCTAAGGCTCACTGTGAAGGTTGTACCCTTTTGGTTTTTGGAAGGTATTTTTTTTCTAAACAAAACCCTGTGAATAGCATCCTATTAGTTTGTTGACAAGGTTGTACCCCAATCTCCATAGTTGGGGCTACTCTTCTGAAGTGCCACAGAACCAAGAAACCCTGTTTCTATACATCAACCATCTCTCCTTTGCTGCCTGCCAGGATCCTAGCTCTATGACAGAGTGAAGGCACAGCCCATCTAGTTTAACCCCCTTATTTTACAGATGAGGAAACTGAGGCCCAGAGAGTGCTGGCCCTCCCCATCTTGCACCCTCTACATTTTTCTCTCTACCTGTGTCTCAAGATCTTCCAGCCTGAATAATACCGCCCCTGCTCCCCTTCTCCCTCCTCCCATGTCCTGTGCTTTTCTTTTCTGGATATTTTTTAAGTAGGTAACCAGCAGTTCTCTTCATTTGGGCAGATTACTATAAAGACAGTCCCCATTGGGGTCCTTTCATTTGTCATAAACTCAGTGTATAGAGCTTTTTCCCTTGTCACCTCCTATTCTCAAAGCAAGCTGCCAAACAAACAGGTTAGAGTACGGTTATGGGCCATTTATAACAAGAGTTGTATCAAACACAAATCCTCTTCTTGTTGAATAATGACAGGAAGGCGGCTTTGCCATTGTTTTGCTTTCCTCTTAATTGGGATACAAAACAAAATGTCAGTTAATTGATATTCAAGGCTCAAGAACATCATTCAAATCTTCCCCACCCATGGACTTCATTCAGAGAGCGGTTCATTCAAGCCAGAGTGTGTGTGTGACACCCGACAGGGCATTCATTGATAAGTAGACACCTACTTACCTTGACAGTCAAATGTTTGGATGTCATTGGGGTGGGGAGAAGCAGCCTGGCGTCTCTGAGGGAAGTCAAGGGAACTGCTTGGCTCTTTCGTTGTGAAAACTGACATGAGGTGAGTACTAGCCTATGGCTAGTAGTAGAACTGGGACTAGGGTTCAAGGCTCACCACCCCCACCAGGACCTCCGGCACCAGCCCCTCAGGAAGGTAGAGCCAAAGGAAGTTGACAAATGACCTGGAAGGTCTTCCTAACGTACTGGAAGTCTGGGCCTTCCCCATCTCCAGGAAAAGCTCAAGACCTTGAAGGATCTACCATCGTGCTTGCTTCCTAGCGGAGCGCCCAGCCCTGGCTCCCAGGAGGTGAGGCCAGGCTCCCTGCCCAACCTGGCAGCTCCTCAAGTTTTTGAATGGCACACTGCCCACCTCAAGATGGGAAAGGAGGTCTGTCTGCCCTGTCCCAGTGCTTGTGTGCCCACATACTCTTGGGCACCCTGAGTGTGACATCTAGCCACTCAAGGGGGGAGGTAGTGGACGCCCCAGTTATCTAGTGTCACCCTTCAGTTTCTGGATCTGATACTTGCTTGGCCAATAAGGCCGCCACCTTCCACTCCCAGCTTCGCAGCCAGTCACTAAGGTATAAGTTGTGGGCAGAGAAAGAGAAAGACCAGGATACCGTTTCTAACACAGTTGGCCCAGGGCAGAGAAAGTAAATCGTCAGAAACAGCCTGGAAGAGACTATAAAAGAGAAATAAAGCAGGATGGTAATTTATGAGGTGCCATAAATGATGAGACAAAGCAGAAGCAGAGTGGCCAGTGAAGGTTCATTTCCTGCTCCTCAGGGGGTGTTTCACCACCCTGATCAGGTTTCTGTCCCATCTAGCAGCCTAGGAACTTTGAAGAACTGCCCTCAATCTTACACACACCACTCATCAGTGTGAGAAATAGGAAAGAGACACCCTTATAACTGTGAGGCACTCTCCGAACTCAGCGAATGGTCCACGACCATTTAGAGTGATGTCCCTTACAGATGTGAGGTGCTTTCCCACTAGTTTTTTTCATTTGATCCTTACAGAAACTGGAGGCAGAGAGCTTCAAGGAGATACTTTAGGGGACTGGCTTAAGGTCACACAGCTAGTCAGTGGCAAATCCAAGACTTAAATCTAGGACAACCTATTTCAAGATCAAAGTCTTTCTCAAACCTACCCCCATTAGCCTTAGTTGGAAAAGAAGACTTTGAAATTCAGGAAGGCCCACTTTATTTGCATGCAGATGTCCAATACCCTCTACATGCAGAAAGCTCCAGGGGCTGGAGCTAAGATCCAGGCTAGAGGGCTCTCACTGACCTAGAGGGTTTTGAAATGGAGAGGGCCAATTCTAGAAGGAGGCTATCAGAATTCCCTGGTTTCAGAGTCTGTGGACAGGATGGGGTCCAGGATGCCAGTCTGACATTTTCCTATGCCATGAATATCAGGTCACCCGTAAGTCACTTGAATTGGTGGAGCACTCCAGCTGTCCCCTCCACGTGGGCAAGCCAGGAACCCCAAGGCCTGAGCTTGGGGAATACCTCTTGTTCCATGTAGGGAGGGGAGAGCTGGTGCTATGCCCCTGCCTCTCAATCTACAAAGTTCAAAGGTAAAGGCAGGTACCAGCTGGTGAGTGTCCCTGCAATATATAATACTCTAAGCTAGATTTGGAATGTGCTTGGGTATAGAAAGAAGTGCCTGGAAGCCGAGAAACTCTATAGACATCCTCATATTTTTTATGGATCTTCCGTGGGTGGACTTCCCTACGCAGCTGGGTAAAGCTCTTCTATTGGGCCAAAGAGCCCCTCCATCCCCAGCCTGGGAGGAAGTACTGTTATGTTTTTCAAAAGTCCAGTCTGGTAGCAGGCTGCTTGCTGGGTCAGAGCCTTCTGGAGCTAGAGACATACTCTGGGTATTGACATGAAGCCACCTGGCCACCTGGCTAATAATTCTTTGTCCAGTCAGGGTCCCTATAAAAGGGGTTAGCTTCAATTAAGGAGCTGTTTCCAGTGCACTCTTCCCTGCCCCATTTAAAGGGAAAAAAGAATACATTTTCAGAAGGTTGCTTACCCATAACAATGCTTTAATAGTATTTTTTTCTTTACTAAGATTTCATTTATTATATTTGCTATTTAATAGCAAGTTCTGTTTTCGAGTCTTCTCTGGGGAGATATTCTGCTAGGTGCTGGGTGTAGTGATTTAAACAGAATGGCCAACAGGTTGTAGAGGAAAAGGAGATAATCACTAATATTAAAAGAGGAAATGCTAGATTTTAAGAGAGTTTGTTGCTGGAGGGTCACCCACCCAGATACCGTGGGGAGTTTTCCCTGAGAAAATGGTTGGTGGGCAATGAAACCTGAGTGAGCCTACAGAAGTGGCAGCCATGATAGTATGTGAAGCAGAGGACAAAGGATGGAGAGGTGAGGGGGAGACACCAAGAGTCCTGGTACCTTGTAGGCAATTTTTAACATGTTAAACCAGAAGACTGATCTGCAAAACAATGTTTTCAAAAAAGATTTAATGATATACCATATTATACAATATATTTTGAAAATCAGTATATATACATATATATATATAAAATCTACATATATATAGGCACACACCTATAGTCCCAGCACTCAGGAGGCTAAGACAGGAGGATCAGGAGTTCTAGGCCAGCTGGGTGACATAGTAGAAAATAAACCTGTCTCAAAACCAAACAGTAACCAAAAAAAAAAAAAAAAAAAAAAAGAGGGGAGGCCATTCCTGTTACACTAAATTTTTTTAGAAAAAGAAAATTTTGTTTTAGTAAGTTATTAGGAGTGGTTTGGGGGCAGGTGGGCCACTTTCCCCTTATCTCCTTGCTCGTAGTCCAACCTTGGTGGTGGTGGGGAGGAGCCAGAGACCTTTGGATTCTCCTTTCTCTCGGGGTATTAAGGCGGGTGGGGTAGGACTGGGTTGGGCTTTATGCATTGGACTGGATTTCTTGGATCCTGATGATAGCGGTGGGCCCTACAGTCTCCAAGGCAGGAGCCATCTGTCCTCCTCAATGCGCCTCTTCCTCATCTTCAGGTTGGCACTCATGTCCCCTGCAGTTTTTTGAGTGTTATAGTTGGTAGCGCACAGCTGATCCAACCAGAAAACCCAGTTTCGTTTCTGTGATGACCCTTAGTGGTACCTCTTCCTCATGTCTTCCAAGTTGGTGGTGATGTCCTTCTGGAGTTTCCTTTGCTCTCTGTGTCAGTCCCACCAGCACGATTCTAGTACGTAAGTAGAGGGAGACAACAAAGCTGAAAAGGCCATTTAGACTTCCTTTCATCAAGGATTCCAGTTGAGTTTTTAATAGTATCTAATAGTGCTCTAACAATGCTTAACTTCTGTCCTAGTGTCCCAGAGCTGGCACTTACTTTTTCTTACTGAATTCTGCATGAAGCTTTCTTCCATAACTTCTTCCTACCGAACAAGGGCTTTGTCCCTAGTATTCCCTGGAGGCATGAAAATCTCTGGCTGACTATTTTAAAGTTCTTTCAGAAGCCAGCTCTTCCCAGGGCAGAGGAATCCTATATCATCATTAGGTTAGCCTGGAATCGTTGAAGTCTGGAGGATAGAAACGTTCTCAAGAGATTAAGGACAGAGCCAACGACCCAGAAGTGTGGAGTGCAGATCCTACCACTAATTCATTGAACACCCTCAGAGGAGTCACCTCTCTGAGATCCAGTTACCTCTACTTGCCCACCTCAAAGTACTTTTGGAAAGTGTCAATGAGATAGCGGCCATGACAGCATTAGAAAATCATCCAAGTGACCTTGACTTGTTGGGTGCTGTAACCATCACTGGCTGAGCGGAGAGACCACCATCAGGGCTCATTAGATCTACATCAGTCTTTGAGGCCCGTTGCTGCCATTGTATCCCCTGCCAGGTCAAGGGCCTGCACGCCCTCATTCCCTCTCTGCAAAGCAAGCCTAAAACTCAGGGAAAACAATTGTGACTTCATCTAGGGCCAAATAAGAGGATCTGAGGGCTCCTGACCCTGCATGGGGAGGGAGGGCTTCCTCCTTAGTTTTAATTCATCCTTTCCCCATGATCCTCCAGGAGACAGGAAGTCTTTGATCGGAGATCTACTCTGCTCCTAGATCTATTCTTCTCCCTGTTCATCTGCCTGAAGTCTAAAGAGCTCTGAAAGCCACTCATTCTTGAGAACAAAAATCCCCAGGATCCTCAACAAGGCCCTCACATCTCAAATTGAGCTTGTTTGGCAGGTAATTGGCAAAAGGTCCCACCCTATAAAGCTCCGAAGCCTTTGTCTGACTCTTCAGCAGCGGTTCGAAGCTTCCTTTCAGTGTTAACTTCCATATCTTCAGAAGCATGGCATCTTCTGCCTGACTGGTCCCCGATTTAACTCAGATGTCAGTGAATACTAACTTGGAGGACAATTCATTGTCAATACAGAGGACAGATTTCCCAAAATGACTTTCCAGGGGGAAAATCAGCTATCATGGCTCTACTATCAATCCCCCCACCACTATCTTAGGCCACACTCTTCTCTTGTTCGATAGACAACTAAGCTCCTTCTGTAGGACTCTTGAATGTCCAATCTCAGCTGACCAGTTGCCAAAATTGCTTCTCTTTTCAATTCTGTAACACCCCCTCCAACCAACAAAGCTTCCATTCCTTGGAGTGGGTTAACAGAAGCTAGTAATCAGGTATAAAGGAATCAAGTTTTGAAGTGATTTACATGAGAACTTGGGGACTGAGGGAACTTCCCAGAGGACGAATCAACCCCGTGTGGTCTGTTGGGGAAATCCTGGCATGTTGTCATGTTCAACACCCCCTGAGAACGCTTACCCGTCTGTCTCTCCCTCCTACCTTTTTAAAAACAGTCAGGGGATGTGTGAGGGAAAATCAACACTAGCACTCTTTTCTACACCTCTTCATAGCAGCTAAGCTATAGGAAGCCCTAAATGATTACACTGGCTTGGGCGTGTTTTTCCAAACTCACCAAGAGGTAGGACAGGCTTCTGTGGGTGGAAGCACAGAAATAAGCTGCTTGGAGCCTCTGCAAGCCTGGCTTTTTGGCATCCTGCCAAATTGCCAGGTCCTAACCATGCTCCCATAGTGACTGAGAGGGGACCCCACCAGATACTCATTCCCTGGCCTGGTGTGGGTGCCAAGCTGATGATGACCCCAGAACAAATGATTGGCTTAGTTGAGGCAAAGTTCTTATCACTCACCTCGACAGGAAATTCGACCTTCTGACCTCCTCTTGGGACCCTCCCTCCTCTTCCTCTACTCCACAAAGGTCTCCATCTTGTTTCTCCACTTGTTGACTGTTGTGCATCCCAAGCCAAGCCAGGCAGTCCCTTGGGTACTGTCACACAGAAGCACCAAATGTTTAACTCAGGCCTCCTGCTCCCAGTTCCTGTCCTCCTTATGGCATTTACAACCCGATAAGGGACATGAGACAGAACAGCCCCAAGAAGTTTGTGGCTGGAATCCCTCCCCCAACACATCTGTGAGGAATAAGCAAACCCAGGCAGGTCTGGGTAAAACTTCTCCCCAGCCCAAGAACAAAGCCAGAGCTGTGTGGAAGTCAGATGTGAATGGCAGTTATTGATTAGGGAGGCTGAGTCAAGTCTTTCTCTCCAAGTTGACAGCCAGTAAGGTGCTCCGGGGAGCTGAGCTCTTCCCAGAGGGGTTGTCTGCTTTTCTTCCTTCCAGGGCCCATTTAGCTCCCTGCTCCCCTCCCCTCCTCTTCTGTTGGGGTTCTGGATGACATTTCCATTGACTTATTGATCTCCATGTATTAAGTTGTATTTCTTTTGAGACTACGCGCTGGGGGCAGCAGGCAGGGCGGGGCAGGAGTGGAGAGAAGGAGCTTCAGCTTCAGCTGTGGGGCTGGAGGGTATTGGGGTGGAGCTTTTGATGGGAAGTAGAGGAATGGTTGCCTGTAGGAACAAAATTGGGCAGGATCGTTCCCTGGATCCATTGAGTTATGACCTCCATGGCTGCCCCCAGGGGGTGGAGACACCCCAAAAGGGGAGACAGTGGGACACTCTACTAACCTAGGGTCTTTTTACTCTGATCCAGGACTAAATGGGTACGTGGCCCATCTGTCCACCTGTGTAGGGTGGCTTTTATTCTCTTTGCCCTTTTGCCAATAGTTAAGGGTCCCCCTTAACTATTGTGACTTGGGACTGTGTTTTAAAACCTGTGAAATACTAAAGGAATGAAACTGTTTAGCTGAGGGCAGGCCAACAACGGGTTGTTGCTTCTTTGCCTTTGACTTGTCTTGGCTTCCTTGCTTGAAATGGTTCCTTTCCAGGCTGTCCCTAGAGCTAGAGGCGCCATCCGTCCTCAGCAAAGCAATTCCCCTCAGGGGGCCTCCTGCAGGCCTTCCGTAGATGGTAGGGAGCTGTTGCTTGGTGAATATGTGTAATGCAATGAGACATTACATTAATTTGTTCTTGACACCGTCTGGAAGCCTGGCACATTCATGCACATAACCTGGCAAGATGTTCGCTACTTGCAAATAAGAAATATATGTTCTCATTAGGATGGGGGCGAGAGGTGAAGAAAGGGCGTGGTCTTAGTTATGACTCACCTGCCTGGATCCCTGAATAAACACTCAATCTCCCTAAGTTCTCATTCTCCTCCCTGGTAGGATTCCTGACCTTTCATTGGGATCTTTTTCAGTTTTGACCTTTCAGGGTTTAAAGGACACCTGAGGACCCTTTTGTCATATTTCACGTCAACTCCATGTAGAACCATCCACGGAGAAAGATCCATGGAGTCTCCGCATGGCCCCTGTCATGCCTCTTCATGTGTGTTAACCCCGAGGCCTCATCCTGCAGGTCCTGGGTGAGCAAGAGAAGCTTGTGCCCACCATGGCTGGCATTGGGTAGGGAAGTGCTGACAAAGGAAAATATAAGGCTGGGCTCAAAGCCAAGCGCTGTTGAGGAAAAGGAAGATAAGGCAGGGTCCGAGAGACATGTTGCTTCACTTTGACTTCCTCTGCTCTCCATCAGAGCCCTGTAGCAGGGCCTGCATGTGTGTATGACTGAGAGGCGGGCCTTCCTGCTTAGGCTTCTGATCACCACCTGACTCCTAGGGCCTCTGAGTCCTGTTTCACAGAGGGACCTGGTCCCTCTCTCCACTCCCCAGTCCTCCCCTACATGCTGGCATTTATTAATCACCTCCTTACACACTGGCCCCTTACCCTTCTCCAGTGTGGGGAGGGTCTAGTGTGAAGTTTTTTAAGGGCCCAAGGGCTATGCGTGTGATTAGCCGGGGTGGGAAGGCAGCCTTTCCCTTCTTTACCCCACCATCTGCTTCCTCCACATCCTCTGTCCTGCCCTAGCACTCAGACCGAGGAAGCCTGCTTCCTCCCCAGCGCCTCCTTCCCAGGCCTGGCTTCAACAAGCTCAGCGGGCCCTCTGTCCCTCATTCACCCCCAAACCTTTTCTTTTAAGACCCCAAGCCTGTTAAACATAGGTGATGTCACTGCAGAGATAAATAAGTCTCAAATCTCTCCAAAGGTCAGACCTATCAGTAATTAAAAATAATGCAATGTAAAACTTCTTAGGGGGACTGCTCTGAAGACTGGGGGGTTGGGGAAAGCTTGTGGGGGATTGGTGCCAACTTGGATAGAGAAGGAAGGGAGCTGCAGTCTGTTCAGGAGTTCCCAACTGCAAGAGTGGTTGGTCTGGCCAATCTTCCCATTCTGTGACTGGGAAGACACTGAGTGAGTGCGATGCATGTCGTGCTTGGCGGCCCTGTCCTATAACCAGAGCTAATCCGGTCAGCAAAGGATTGGTTGGGCCTGGATGAATGGGTTGGCCACAGTGTGAGAGAAAAATTTTGATGTCTAGGTGACTGTGCTGTTCCACCTTTTCTTTTTGGGTGTTCTGAGGTCACCATGGCAACAGGGGCATCATAGTTTAGCCAGTGTAGGCTCAGGTCAGGAGACCACTCAGACCACTCAGACCACTCAGTGGCGGTGGCAGCAGGCCTAGCTCTAAGAAAGGTGCCCTGCTGCCGTGAGGGAGGTATAGAAGCTGGAGAAGAGTGAAGAAACCTCGGTCCCCAGATTATCTCGTGTCTATCCCAGTCTTCCTAGCTGTCCTAACCTTAGAATATATGTATCGTTAGGGCCTGTTGGGTGAAGTCCTTGTGGGAAATTTGACCAGGGTGGGGGGAGGGGGTGGGGGGGAGGGAGTTTAGGGAAGGTTGTGACCTAAGGTAGCCAAGATGAGGCGAGAGAAGGGGCTGTCCTAGACCACCAGAGCCCCTCCAGGAATTAAATGGGGTGGAACTGGAGCAATGCCCTGGCTCTTCTCAACTGCCTCCCTCCCTGAGCAGAACTGGAATGAGAGAAGGTGGAGGGGTGAGGCTTTATTTATGGTTACAGGGGACTTAGAAGAAGGCCCTGAACCCTGGCACTCACTGGAGCCAGGATGGCAGAAGAGCCCCCAGATTGTTCTTGTTTCTGCTTTGTATTCTCCTCAGCCCCCTCCCCCCATGGCCCCAGGTTGTGCTTGTTTGTGCTTTGTACTTTCCTAAGCACCCCCTGGTTGTAGAATTGAAGATGTCTCTTTTTTTTTTTTCTCGATTGGGCTGAAAACCTAAGTGGGCATCCTGCTGAGATTATAATATCCTTGGTTGGAGACCCAGCAACAAAAGCACCCGGACACAGAAGGGGAGTTCTTAACCATTCCCCTTGATCTCTGAGTCCCATAGGTCACCAGCTTACTCCTGGCCTCACTCTGCAGTGGGGAAGTTGTCCTGCCAGCTCCAGCCCTCTGAGGAGCTTTTGGAGTTTGCTTTGATGCACTATTATCTCACTTGTCCCGTGTGGTCATTTAGCCTTTGAAGTTGGCCAGATTTTGGTCTGGGCCCAGAATGAGAAAGTGCTTCTCTGATTTTCCTCCTTCCCAGTCTTTCTTCTAGGGCTTTCCCTGAAAAAGCAGACTGAAATGATGGGGATGGGGTAGGGGTGACTCTGAGAAGCCATAAGCGATGCTAAGACAGGTGGAGAGAGGAGATGAGGGTCCCTGGGTGAGCCACACCTCCATCCTGGTCATTGAAAATCTGTTCTTTTGCGACAGCACAGGCCTGGTCCTGCTTCCTCATTGCTTCTGTTTGTCTCTTCTCTTCTTTACCCACCTCTGCCTCTTCTTGCCAATTATTCTTTTCAGCTTTAACTCCCATTGCTAAGAACCTCACACGCAGATCAGTCTTCTGAGATGCCGAGTCCATGAGTTCGGGGTGGTCTTTCCATCCTAGGCCACCTCTCAGGATGGTTTGCCATGAGGGAATGACGGCAGGTGAGCTGGAAACGTGGCTTAGCAGAGGTAGAGGTAATTGTGGTTTTTCTTTCTCCCTCTCTCTGTCCCTCTCCCTCCCTCCCTCCTCTCCCTCCCCTCTCTCCCTCTTTGTCCCTCTCTGTCCCTCTCTGTCCCTCTCTGTCCCTCTCTGTCCCTCCCTCCCCCCCCCCTCTCTCTTTCTCTCTCTCTGGAACAGGCCAACTGTCTTTAGAAAAGAGCCAGGAGAGTGGCAAAGTGGCAACTGGTATGTCCACTCCATTTTCGTTAACTTGATAGATATCCAGTGAGTGCTAACCACATGTCAGGCATGTTCTAGGCCGCATGTTCTAGGCCGCATGTTCTAGGCCGGCTCTAGCGTACCACGAGGGCAGGACAAGCCTAGCTTGACCTTCTGTCATTCTTTCCTCAGGGCACAACCCTGTGGAGTTCTCTAAGAAACAGGAGATAGGGTATCTAGCAGAACAAGGACCAACCATATCGTAAAGGAGGAAGTGAGGCGAGGAAAGGTGGCATAGCCAGAAGTCCCACAGGCATGGTGGTGACTGCCGGCCACCGCTGGCTTGGTCTGTCTGCATTTCAGGGGAGTGGCCTCAGACTACTCCCTCAAGTTTGCAGAGTGGGAAGCATTAATCTCTTGATTCTGCAATTCTTCTGCTCTTGCGTTGTTGCCCCTCCTCCACACTCCCAGGACTGGGTGTGGGGAGGAGTTGCATCCAGGCTCACCTGATATTGGTAGGGCATAGTGGGGAGGGTGCCTGAGAACCAGGAGTGGGGGCAGTGGCGGGGCAGGGGCCGGGGGCCTCTGTCAGCCAAGCAGTCCCCAGCTGACCCTCCACTTTGGAAAACCAGAAAGGCCTCTTGAATGAGGCCCCTCATCTCAGGCTCTTTGAAAGGCACACTTCCCTCTTTCTGCTGTGGGACCACTTCTGTCAACTGAGTTTCTAAAACAACACCTCCTCACACAACCCACACAAAAAGATGGGCATCCCAGGAACATGGGCTTTCTGCTTCTAGGATTGGGTCACACGTGAGCGAAAGTGCTTCCATGTGAATCAAGTTGCTTTTTTTTCCAAGTCCTAAATCTTGGGCCCAACCACAATCCAGCCAATTCGTTCTCATCTGCTGCATTTTATGCTCCCAGTCCAATCCTGCCTGCGTTTTGTGCTCAGCTCTGCAAATGCCGCATCCTTGCTGCAGGCTTGTCCCTTCCATCTCCCCAGACCCTCTGCCTGCCTTACCTGGCCATCCAGGCAGGACACCCCCACTGGCCTCTAGGACACGACAGCAGATGGGAAGAAAGAGATGAGGCAGGGAAGAAAAAGAAGAGGCTGGCTTGGTCAGGGAAGTGGAGGCTCAGGCCTTGACCTGGCAAGGCTTTAGGAAGTGGGCCTGTATTGAGTCCTCAGCAAAGCACATGGTGGTTGGGGGAAAGGATTGGAGCGGGAGGGAGTCACCCCCTCCCAGCAGTCTCCAAATAATATACACAAACATTAGAAGCATGAGGAGATTGCATGAGGAGCAGTTGCCTGTAATTGCTATGAAACTTTTGAAAAAAACATGAAACAACAAAGAAATAGAAGCAGTAGATAATTAAGTACATAATTGTACACACCACTTGTTAATTAAGCTTTTACTCCTAAAACCTGACAGAATCTGCTTACAAGGTGATAGCGTGAGGGACTGTAGCATATGGCAAGCCATCTGTAATGTGACTGCTTTGTCGGTGGAAACTTCCCTGCCCCACAGAAAGAACGAAAGGCTAAATGCAGTTTTCCCAGAGCAGAGTGATTTATCTTCATTCCATGCTGAAAACGAGTTGATGGCACAGAAAGTACAGATGAAAGGAAGAGCCTGTGGTTCCTCCATCCTCACCTCCTCCTCCCTGGTATCCCAGCTCCACAGGGGTGGATCCCTGGCTCCGAACATTCCAGAAACCCCTTTGGTTGACTTGTGTGTCCTTTAGGAACATGTGAAGACTGGTGCCTCTCTCACATGCTCCTTCCTGGATATGCTGAGAGTAAGAAGGCCCCATGGAAAAGAGACCCAAATGAGACCTGGACAGGGTCCTGGCTCTGCCACAGAGTCCCCGCACACCCTCCCACCCGCACTGAGCGGTCTCAGAGACCCTTCGCTCCTCAAGCCCATTTCCTCAGCTGTAAAATGGAGATAAATTACCTACCTTGGTGACTGTCCTAATATGATATATACTAACAATACGTGGACTTGTGCAAGTATGGACTTGTTTATAAGCCCTTGAACTGTGTATGAACTCAGACCTCCACTGTCAGCTAACCCTTGACTTGCACCCAGAGTGGCAAGCCGGGCAAGCCTGGCATGAAGGGCTGGATCTTAGCTCATCCTGTCTTCGAGGGGTGCACTGGAGAAAGTGGATCTTGGAAAGGAATAACAGCAGGAAGGAGAGCAGGGTAGGCGTGTGGTGGGCGGGGCATCTGGGTTCCCTCAGGACTGGTGGTCTTTAGTGGAAGGGCCTTCCCAGTTCTGCTGCCTGATTTGTGAACAGGACACGGGCTGCCCCGGGGGCTGCTGGGGCAGTTAGAAGGGAGCTTCATCAGAAGATATGGAGGCTTAGAGAAAAGAAGGGCTGGGCTCAACTGCTCGAGACATTAGTTGGGAAAGCAGGTCTGAGCATTCTTCATGGTTAATGGTTGAGGTCTCTGCTCTCTGCCTATTTCTTCTTCTCCAGAAGGCCAGGCTTCCCATCTCCTGGGCACTCCAGCAGAGCCCTGCCCAGCCAGAAAGGGCTGCCTTTAGCCTCCAGCTGTGGGAGGCTCCTTCATGGCCCCGTTTTTCAGACTGTCCTCTGCGCAAACTCTAGCCAGGATATGTAGCCTTTTGCTGTGGCACCCGTCCATGGAGGAAAAAGCCCCCACCGCTGCTGGGAGACACTTCTTGTATTCATCAGTGATTGTTTCTCTCCATAAGGGATTCCAGGGAATACCTTTTTGGTCCTTTGAGATAGACTCCCTTGCTTTCTCAGGCCCCTCCCCTCTCACTCCTACTGACTATGGCAAGGTTTGGCGCCTTCTACCTTTCCTCTGGCCAGCATTTCTCCTAGTGGAAGCCCAAGGCAGCCTCCCTCCATGGGCGCACCCGCTGCCAGTCATCTGAGGAGGGCATTGTGCAGCGGGTTACCCTAGCACTTCCTAAGGGAGGAGGCTACAGTTTGGGTCCCCAAATTGGTGTACTGTCTGAAGTGCTAATGATCTCTGAGAATCCTCAAGGGTTTTCTCTATGGGACACATGGCATTTCATCGACAACCCTAGAGAGAGACAAGAGCGAGAGCGTGGCCAGGCAGAGGAACTCTGAGCTCCAGGCAGGAATGTGTCACAGGCAGATATGTTGATGCCACACCTCTGGCCAAGACCCTCTCTTCCTTGAAAGGGGGCTCACTCAGAAAAGAGGTGTAGCTCTTTATAGTCATCACCTGGCCTTCCTCCTCCTGCACAGCAAAGCCTTCCTCTTCAGAATGTGCATCCTCACGCTGGGTACCCTGTTTCGGGAGGCTTTGGGCTCCACTGGCTAGTTGATCTATTATGGCTGTCTCACCAACCAAACCTTTTTTTAATATATATATTGCTCATTATGAGAGCTCCTTTGAGGCATGCTTTTTGTGACCAGTTGTGGGGTCTTGGGAGAAAACAGTAGAGGGTAGAAGATAGCAAATAGGGGCCAGAGAGGGAGAGCCCAGGCGAAGCTCAAATACAGCCACAGTCTCCACGCAGGTGCCCCTTGCCTTGGCTGTGGCTGTGAAGAGTAACTGAGGAGACCATTCCTGGGCTCCAGAGCCTCTGTGCAGGCTGGGTAGGATTTGCCAGTGTAATGGAGCTGCCCAGTTATGGGGATAGAGTTGAATCAGCACAGATCTTGGGCCAAAGAAGCCAAGACATCCAGACATCCAAGACCCTTCAGACCCTGCAGAGGGAAAGAAACTCTGACTCCAGTACCTTGGGTCCTCTTGGTTAGGAACATGGCAGAAGTTGCTGGAGTAGTCTGGTTGTAGAGTGAGAGCAGTGGCTGGGGAGGTACAGGAGGTAGGGTGTGGAAGGAGGAGCAGCAGTCTATAAAGGTATCCACCATAAAGGAAATGGGAGAGTTGACAGGCCTGGTCAAGTGAGGGATCCCTGCTCCATGTTTGGAACCCCTGGGCCCCTCTCATCTACCTCATCTGTCCTTTAGCCAGTCTCCACACACGAGGGGCCTCACCTGATAGGCAGGTGCCGATACTGAATATCCACCAGCCTGTCCAGCACCCCTACCCCATCCTGGGGGTCAGCCTGCCACCACAACTGCAGCTGGAGATTCGCCCTATATATGGCCTAGCCTAGAAGTCCCAGCACTCCGGGTCCCCTTCTCCAGAACCCAGTTGATGTGGGCTGCAGGCTGGGCCCTCAGCTTCCTCCCTAAGCCCTTCCTATCACCTAAACGTCTCCCAAGCCAGCCTCCTGGGAAAGGAGGCTCTCCGTCCGTGGTAGGACCTCTTGGCTGTCCCTCCATTGTGACCCCTGCACAGGGGAGTACAGAAGGAACAGACACAGGCCTTGTTCTCAGGGCCACCTGGCCCTACCCTGCTTACCCCACTGCCACCCCATATCATTTCTCTGGGCTGCTGCGACATGCGGTCCTGTTGTGCTTTCCAAATCCCCACAGGCTCCTGACCTGGCTACCACTGGTCTGTGGTGGCCTTGCTGCTGGCTGCTTGTCTCCCTTCCTCTGTGGAAGCAGGCAGTATAGGCCCTGAACACAGGCCACATCTAACCCCGTGGGCCTCCTTCAGGCCAAAAGGCTGCTGTGCCTGAGTTTGGGGTTGGGACGTGGGGTCTGTAGGTCTCCTCTGTCTTTCTCCTGCTGAGCAGGCATAGAGGGGCTGGGGTCATTGGCCAGTGCAGTATTGAGAAGAAACTTCTCCAGTGCTGTACACGTACTCACTGGCGCCCATCTGCAGCATGGCAGGCCAACAGTGGACAGGGGCGGGTGTCCAGTGAATCTCTGAAGATCTTGCTCAGGAACGATGTCAATTGGTGATCTAGGGATAAGTAACCAGATGGACCACTCTATGGTACAACTTTGGTATGTCACTTTTCTTTGTTAGAAGGAATGAAATTGAAAAGAACTTTCAAGTTTCTTTCCTTTCTCTTCATATGTAAAGGGAAAAGAATTTGATCCCTTTGTTAGATCCCTTAGAAGAGTATATATAGGATATGAAGACCTGCCACTTTCTGATTGCCCACAGTTTTGAGGCAATCTTCAGAGACTATTTCCAGAAAGGGACCAGAGAAGTTATCTTCCGTATTCCTTAACCTCCCACTCTAGTCCCCTAAGCCTCACAAACAAGACACAGTGGTATGCACAATAATTTTCAACACCTAATCTTCATTGACCCTAATCTTTGCCTAGACTGCTGGGCTGGGACGTCAGACTCTCCATTCATTTGTTCATTCATTCATTCATTCATTCCCTCATTCATCCATTCCACAGTGGAGAACTGTTAGGTTCCCAATGTTAAGCCTATGGGCACTAAGAGGCAGGGCCTGGAAATTTCCAGAGAACCCCAACTGATTTTTCTTATTCCAATTTAAAGTGATGTTTTGATAAATTCCTTCGTGAACTTGTTTTCAAAGCTTCATATGAATTCAGTCTACAAGTTCTAGTTTCTGCCTCCAATGTGGTGACTGAGGGAAGGCCCCTGTGCCTCTGGAAGTAAACGCACTGCAGACTCAGGCATAGGCAAGAAGAGGACAGAAACCAGCCCGCCTAGGACTGGTTCATAGCTGTGGTCTCTAGAGAGACCACTTTTAAACTCAGAATGACTTCCATAACTGTCACAGAGACCAGAGTTGTACGGACCCATGAGCACGTTCTCCCTGTGGATTATTGGATGTAGGAAGGTGACTCAACTGAAATCTTTTTTTTTTGCCTGAGCACTGTACTTGAGCTTTCTCAAGGCTAGCACGCTACCACTTGAGCCACAGCACCACTTCCAGCTTTTTCTGTGTATGTGGTACTGAGGAATCAATCCTAGGGCTTTGTGCATGCTAAGTAAGTACTCTACCACTAGGCCATGTTCCCGGTCCCCTGAACTGGAATCTTAGGCAGAAGTCAGGTTGGAGGCAGAGGTGCTAGGAACTGCACACATACAGCTCTTTACTGAGAAAAATGCTCATCACAAACCCAACAGTTATGGAAGGGCTATGACAATCAGGCAGGGGAAGTCTAGGCCACCATGGGGGCTGTTGGCTCTTCTTTTTGACTCCCAGCATTGGAAGCTCTTCTTATGCCCAAGGAACTCTTCCTAATAAGCAGAAATGCAACATAGCCGATATTTACTTCTTTGCATCTTGCTCTGCACATGCCCCAGGCCTGGAGCAGGGAGCCAGGGTGGGAGAAACTTCCATTCCCCCCATGGCAGTTAACTGCAACCACATCCCATTCCAAAAGGCAGCTGTTCTGACAGCAGCAGCCTGCAATTTCCCCTATTGCCAGTCACGCTGAGCAAACCGTAAGGCTGAGACCTGTGGGGGCTGCTGGTGGTATCCTATGAACCAGCAGGGCCACAGAATTGTGCCCAAGTTTCATGGACAATTACATCCACTACTTGGTATCTTTTAATCAATTTCACTTCGGCTCAAATCACTGGAGTCCCTCTCTGCAACTTGCCAATATGAGTCCTACCTGCGCCTGGCCTTTGACATGGCCAGCTGTCAGTTGTCCAGCATCACAGAGTGGATTGTGTCTTCCTGCCCTGCCTTAGGGGTTGTAGCTGAGAACTGGTAAATGCAGAAGGGGCCCTAAGGCATCTTGGAGATGGTAGGCCAAGAGAAGAGGAGGCTTCACACAAATCAAGACCCCAAGGGGCGGATTTATGGGAAGAGCCAGAACACCAAGGTCAGTTCTATTGACCCTTTGGGCAGTAGAACTAAGAATGGCTTTCTGGGTCAGGGACGTGGCCCTAGTGCTAATGTGTCATCCCTCAGACCTGGCTCTGAGCTGACAGCAATAGGGAACAGAAAAATGGACACTTGGCAACAGTTACTTGTTAAGATGGGAGAAAAAAATGGAACATTACAATTATAGATATAATGCTATTAGGAACACGATTCCAAGTGTATGCAAACATTATTTATATTGATTTATTCCCACAGCCATCAAGACTCCTAGAAAATAATTGAAGTTGACATTTCCATTGCTAAAGTTAAATGTTGATATCATATAATGAAAATTACATGCTTGGGATGGGTTGTGCTCTTAGAAAGCATTAAAATAAATATCTGCAGAGTCCCTTGCCTCATCATTAGTGGCCCAGCTAGTTGTCAATGGGCAATCTTCAGAGCTCTCCCCCCCCCACCCCCCACCCCCGAGGCCTCTGCATGGGGCCTAGACACCAGCCACTGAGGCTCTCGTAGCTGACAGGGTATGTAGCAAGGACCAGAACCCCAGGGCCTGGGTCATGAACCAGTGGAGGCCAACTAAGATGCTCATGTAGGGGTAATGTAGCTGAACTGCTGCTGGCCTAAAGCCTCATCCAAACCAAGAAGAAGAATGGAAGAAAAAGAGAAAGGGAGATAAGAAGGAGGAAGAAAGAAAGCAGGGAGGCTTTCCGCCCAAGCTTGGGTAATTTCCTCCATGCATATGATCTAAAGCTGTGACTTAGGCTGGCAGCTGAAGGTCAGTCTCCCCTCTTCTTGAGGCAGCCCAAGGGCCTTTCAGGTCTCCATGTAGTGACAGATTTACTACACAAGCCAGCTGTCATCTCCAGGGTTCGTAGTTCATCTCTGCTCCATTTCTCAATCAAACTATACAACAGGTGGCCTCTCATGGTCCATCCTTACAAAACCCTGGGAATGGCTTCAGAATGATATTTCCCAAACAGCAAGTGGGTGAAGATATTTGGTGGGTAGTAAAAATCAATGTTACGGGCTGCAAGCAACCAGCATGACCAACAGATATAAATTAATCATCATCATATATATATATGTTATATATTTGTATGTATATATGTAAATATATAACAAGTAGACTATATCCAAGTATATAACAAGCTTGATGTAAGTATGTGAACTAGATCTTATATAATGTTTAATTTTTTGAGACAATTTGAAGGCTGCTTGGTTCTAGTGTGTTGTGTGAATTTTAATGCTTCCTTATCGGCTTCCGAATTGACCGTGGTAGGAAATGAGTATGCTCAACTCTGCTACTCCAAATGTAGGGAGGGGAAGTAATGGGGGCCACATGAAGCCACAGCCCGCTCTCACAGTACACACTCAGAATCCATGTTTAGTTTACATTGTCTCTGAACACCCCCTGTAAGAGAAGTTAGTCAATAGAACAATCTAGGTACAAGTTTTGTCCCTGCAGATAAGGACAGACCCATAACAGACTTTGTCTCTTGGGAACCTACATGCCCAGGCAGGATGCTGGCCTGTGCTAGTCAGTAGGCCTGAAAGTGGAGTGGGCTGAGAGGAGGATAGGTGTTGGGAGGGGGAGAGGGAGAAGCTAGCAAGATGGCACACATTCATTAGTACTTGCTGCATGTCTCAGAAGCCTTGGGTCACAGGACCATGTTAAAGGCTGAGGAGTTGAAGGCCTGACTGCCCTCCTCTGGTGTGGGATGGGAAATAAGGACAACGCAAGTTGTTAAATGTAATGAATGCTTCCCTTGGGTTCTGGCAGAGGAGGGAAAGGAGGGTGCAAGTTCCTCTCTGATAAGGAATAGCCCCTGACATAAAGCCCCAGGGTGAAGTATGAAAGGGCACCTCGATGAAGGGCAATCGAAATGGCTCACTGGGGGAGAGGCATGCTTTCCTAAGTGTGCTCTCTAATCCCACACCAAGTTTTGTCATCTAGCCCTCCTTACCTAGACCCCCCCCCCCGTCTACATCACTGGCGGAGGGGGTACAGGCGGCCCTCTATACTCAGCCTTCACCTCACGCTGGGGCAGCGGGCCGATGGAGAATCTAGTGTGGCTGTCGCATTCCCATGAGTAGGGGGACATTGGTGTCTGAAGGGCCCTCTCCCCAAGGATCTGGGCTCTACCTTGATGTCTTCTCACCTATCGGCCAGAGGAAAGGCCTCTGAGCACCTATGAAGACCAGCAGTGCTTTTCCACATCCTCTCCCCTTCCTCTTTCTTCCCTCAAGCCTCTACTCCCTTCAGACATAGCTTGAGGTCCAGGAAAACACCTCCCCTCTTGGGAAGAATACAGCTGAGGGATACACTTGTGAATGCTGGGTACTGTGATTGGATCACCCTTACCTATCCAAAAATGGGGTATCTTAGAACATTGACTAGGAGTGCTAAGACCCAGACTCCTTCCTAAAGAGCACAAGTTCCCTGCAGGACACAGCCACTAGAGCTTCAGAAGCCATCTTTGCAGCATTTTCTGACCTGAATGTTACCAGCACTGGGAGCGGAAACCCTCCATCTTGGGCCCTTCCACATTTCAGGGGGTGGCTTACCAATTTGTTCAAGCTCTGGAACCTCACTTGTGTCTTGCCCAGGTCCAGGCTTCGGGGTATGCCCTACATTCTGAGAGAATGAGTAGACTTGTGTGTGCTGTTCTGTCTGCTCTGAAGGAAAGGAGAGTGGTCCACAAGGCTTTCCTCCTCAGCAGCTCTGCCCTGCTAAGCAAGTTCATGTAGGAAAGTCCAGGGTGCCGAACCACAGGATCTCTTTATGGCCCAGTGCTGGGGGTGGGGAGGGGACGGGGTGGGGGTTAGGAGATTCTGGCACTGAGGGATGTGGCCCTGCTAACACGGGTATGTTGAAGTATGCCCAGCCTCCCTGAGAAATCCCTATGTGAAAGATGCGTGTAGAGAGTTTTGTGCTGTGGGTCAAGATACCTGTGCTGCCCTGAGTCTGATAAGGATTTGAACCCCAGTGGCTTTGAGCAAGTTCCTCCCTTTCAGGAAACAATCTGGGGGCTGTTTGGCAAGCATTTTTGTAAGTTGATGTTTTGGGTGATGTTAGTGGGCTTAGCTGGAAAAGGGCTCAAAATGTGGCTGTCACCAGGGTAAACACCCCAGCGTGAGGGAGGGCTGAAGCTGGAGGTGTATTGGAAAAGAAACAGTGTGGGGCACCAGTTCTTCCGATGTGAGTAATGCAGGAGCAGTGTGGTCAGGAGCCAAGAAATGTAGCAATAACTTCCTTATTCAGTAGGTGGTTTCCTGACTTGGATCCTTCCCACAGTAGCCACAGCGGAGTTCTGGATCCCACAGTGACAGGGAGACATCTAGACTTCCCATAGGAATGGCCACTGGTCTCGCAGTTGCCTCCTTCTACAGTGAGTCTTCGGGAATTGCTCCTGGAAACGCAATCAAGAGTCTGTTTCTTCAGCCTTTTTGACAGTTCTAAAAACTAACACTCCGTAATCGATCCATTTTTGCTTGAAACCAGTACCCAGGAACTGGCTCTTGTCAATGGAACTCTGAACAGAGCCAGGGAATCATGATTGCAGGGAGAGCTTGTGTCTGCTGGACTGGCTTAGCATTGTGTCGGTGGGAACAGCTTCAGAGGTCTACAGAGATAGTCCTTGACAATCTGGGACTTCTAAAGTATCCAGAAGGATTCTGGGAAGACAGTTAAGCACTGGCAAGAACTGTGGAGAAGTCTCTGCCCAAGGATTGTTGCGGCAGGAGGTATCTCCAGACCGGGAGAGAAGAGGACAGGTGAAGAATGGGGTGTGCTTGGCAAGAAGAGAGAGTTCTTAGCTGTTGGTGGACGAATCCTGTAGGTCTTACTTAGGCACACAAAGAGAAAGCTTGTAGAAGCTCAAGACTGGCTGATCTGACAGCCATCCACACACCCTAGGCATCCAAGCCTAGGCAGCTGCCACCGTGGAAGATGCAGAATCAGGACGCTCACATCAGTATTTGGTGTCACGACTGGCTCTAGGAAAATGACACTTCATTTCCCTCCTCCCTGTATAACTCATTTCTAAACCCAAGTCCCTTGTGATCCAACTGGCAGAAGCCCAACAGATCTGGAGCTGGGGATGTGGGAAATGTAGTAGTGGCTTCCCAGCCTCCTGGTGTGGAAGCAGAGCAGAGGAGAGCAGGATGCATCAACCACCTGCCGTCCCTGCGCATGTCACCTACCCCTCCAGTGTGTCCTCGTTCCCATCGATCCTCGAGGAGTCCACAGTGGAAAGCAAGGCCATGGGTCCATCAGGCTCTGACGCGCACTCTTAAGAGTGGCTGGCTGGCTCTGGGCAAGGCACTCATGTGTTAAGAGCCATGGATATGGAGAGCTATTGGCACCAGATACTACCCCACACCACCTCCCAGTAGTTTAGTTAGAAAAGGAATTTATTACAGGATGTGAGAAGAATTAGAGTCCCCATGAGGACTGGAGACTAGATTGGGCAGCTGGATAGTAAGAAATATTGTACAAAATCACGCGGAAGAACTAGACCAGAGAGACTCCTCTGACATGACAGGAGACCCAGGCCTCTAGCTCCACACCCATGCTGAAAGGACAGCCACCCAGATAGCCCGGGGTCAGTGGCTACCCTCAACCCAATAGGTTGCTCTCTTGGGTCAGAGCCTCTGTGGATTATGGCCTTGCTCCTGGCTGGAGGGGAATATTAGTGTCTGGGTGACCAAACAGAATGACAAGCATCACCTCCAAATCTCCCAAACCTGGATCAGTTGGGGGTTATAAAAGAAACTTGGCCATCGATGGGCGGGGTTGGGCCTGCAACTCAGTTGTGAGCTCCCACACCACTCTTCTGCCTCCTCCCCGCCCCCCAAGCTGTGGGTACATCCTCCATCTTCAAGCCTTCCTGTGGGAAGAGAAGGCGCAAACAAGGCTCACACATTGGGCTGCTTTCAGGAAGCAGGAACTTTTATTTTAGGCCACCATCTTAGGGAAGGTAATTCTCAAAGCCCCAGGCCTTACTTAAGCCACATTTCCTTTTTAATAAGCAATTTGATGTCACACACAACTCCTCCTCTCTGACCATCTGTAAACCTGCTCACCTTCCAATTGTGACTGGCTAAGGAAGCTAGCACAAGATTTGAACTGGTGCTGGAGCAGGGAGAGAGGCGCGAAACAAAGGACTGGGTGGGTCTCAAGCAGTTGTAGTGTGCCACCTAAAGGATTTATACACACGCTCGTTCGCATTTTGGATTGACCTAGATGAGAGAGAGCACAAACTTCACTAGTTTGTGCTCAGGATCCAAGCATGAGGAATATAAACAGTCCTATTAGTGCTCACGGAGTGGCAGGAGCCAAGACTTTGTTTCCATACCTCAGAGCTTAGGTAGGCCTGCAAAGACTGCTCCATTAACCATTTGACATGTTAGAGGATGACGTTTACTTGTTAGTATCATGTAGGTGAGAGGGGAGAAAGATCATTGTGTTAGAGCTAGTGCTACCTATTTAGAAGTACATGACACTGTATCGATTAAATGTGTCACCATTATATGATTGGTAATACTCTAGGTGATTTTACCTAGCACGAGTACCAAAGCAGTAATGCCTACTACAATTGAGGTGATTACTTTGGTCCTAGTTCCTGAGCAAGTTTTTAGTTTCTCAGAGTATAATGATAGACAGTCTTATGCTGTGGTTGAAGAGTTAATTGGCCTACAGCCTAGACACCCCCATGTATGGTTGGAGTAAGCAAGACTGTCCCCATATATTTTGAGCTCTGGGGCTGTTCATAACAAAACCAACCAACTCTTAAAGGGGATGTTGGAAAAGTAAAGCCCTCTTAGTCTTAAGAAGCCGTGAATCATAGAGAAAGAAGAGTCAAACTACCCTTATTTGCAGACACCATGATCTTGTATATAAAGAACCAGAGAGACTCCACAAGCTCCGAGAGCTGATTAATTGCTTGGGCAAAGTAGTAGGATATGAAAGCAACCCACACAAATTAGTAGCCTTTTTGTATACCAACAATGTACAATCAGAAAGAGGAACTGGGAAAACAATCCTATTTGCAATTTCCTCAAAAAAATTAGGAATAAACTTAACCACGAAGCAAAAAAACTCCTTTACAGTGAAAACTATAAAAATCTGAAAAAAGAAGCCAAAGGATGATATCAGGAGCTAGATCTCCCATGTTCATGGATAGGTAGAATTCATATTTTTAAGAAATGGCCATATTGGGACTGGGAGCATAGCCTAGTGGTAGAGTGCTCGCCTAGCATGCATGAAGCCCTGGGTTCAATTCCTTGGTGCCGCATACTCAGGAAAAGCTGGAAGTGGCACTGGGACTCAACAGGCAGAATGCTAGCCTTGAACAAAATATGTCCAAGGGCAGTGCCCAGGCTGTGAGTTCAAGCCCTAGGACTGGCAAAAAAAAAAAAAGAAAAGAAAAGAAAAGAAAAATGGCCATATTGCCAAGGTGATCTAAAAATTTTACACACTCTCCATCAAAATGCCAGTGATGTTCTCCACTGAGATTATGAGAAAACAATCCAAAAATTCATACAGAACAAAAGAAGATCACAAACAGCCAAAGCAATTTTAGGCAAAAGCAAGCAATGCTAGGGGTATCCCAGAGCTCAGGCTCTACTGTAGAACTATAGTAGTAAAAATGGTTTGGTACTGGCACAAAAGCAGGCCTGAAGGTCAATTGAATAGATAGAAGATCCAGACATAAAACAATGAATTTACAGTTACCAGATATTCAATAAGGGAGTCAAAAATGTACACTGGATAAATGATAGCCTCCTTACATATTTGGTGTTGTGAAAACTAGATATCCATATATAGAAAACTAATATTGGATTCCTGTTTGTTACCATGGACCAATAAACTCTAAGTGGATCAAAGACCTCAGTGTCAGACCTTGAACTTTGAAACTTGCAAAATGGAGTAGGGGAAACAGAACTTATAGACAGACAAGAGCTTTGAGGGGTTTTCTTTGAGGTGGTGTTAATTGGAGATAAGAGTCTCACAAATTTTCCTGCCCAGTCTGGCTTTGAACCCCAGTCCTGAAGATCTTAGCCTCCTGTGTAGCTAGGATTATAGGCATGAGCCACAAGCATCCAACAGGAAAAGTGTACCAGGGGCACAGAAAATTTGACAAATGGGATTACATCAAAATATAAAGTTTCTCCAGAGCCAAGAACATAATTACTAGCCAACAGTCTGGGAGAAGATCTTTACCAGCATAAAAAGGCCTAATGTCCAAAATATATAAGGATCTCAAAAAATTAATTCCCTCCAAACTAATAATAAATGAGCAAGGACCTAAAGACAGACATCTCATAAGAAATAAGATTGACAAATAAACACATGAGGAAATATTTAACACCTCTGGCCATAAAGGAAATGTAATTCAAAACAACTTTGAGACTCCATCTCATCTCAGATTAGCAACATCAAGAATTCAAACAGCAAATGCTGTTAAAGATGTAGGGGAAAAGAAACCCTATTGCACTGTGTAAACTAGTACATCCACTTTGGAAGGCAGTTTGGAGGCTCCTCAAAAAATTAACCATAGATTTTCCCTACAACCCAGTTATACCACTCTGGGCATCTATCCAGAACATTACAAGTCAGAATACAGTAAAGACACTTGCACATCCATGTTCACTGCTGCACTATTCACAATAGTCAAGCCTGGAAATATCTCAAATGTCCTACAATAGATAGTAGATTTTTAAAATGTGCTACATATACACAATGGAATTTTTACTCATCCATCAAAAAAAATGTCATATACAGAGAAATGAATGGACCTGGAACAAATCAGGTATGTAAAGTAAATCAAACTCAGACAAACAGCCCATTTTCTCTCATAAGTGGAAGCTAAACCTAAAGTACAAGTGGACAGGATAAACCTGTACAGGACTATAGGCATCCCTACACAGATAGCCTTAGGGGAAGAAGCAAAGACGTAACTTCTGTGAACATTTAAAGTACTATTTATCAAAACATATCCTAGGGGCCAGGAGTGTGGACTGATGGTAGAGTGCTTGCCCAGCATGCATGAAGCCCTGGTTTCGATTCCTCAGTACCATATGCACGGAAAAAACCAGAGGTGGTGCTGTGGTTCAAGTGGTAGAGCACTCGCCTTCAGCAAAAGTGCTCAAGGACAGTGTTCAGGCCCTAAGTTCAAGCCCCGGGACTGGCCAAAAAACAAAACTTATTTCAGGAAATGGAAATGGGGAGGGGAATTGTTGCTGTTGCTGGTGACAGTGGTGTTTTTGCTTTTTTTTTTTTTTAATCTTAGTGGGGAAAATAGAGGGCACAGAAAGGGGAGGAGGATTGGTGAACGCATGCAGTCATGGGATTCAATATGTAATGTGTGGAAAATTAACTATGCAACGTGTGGTTAGGGACAGGAGAAAGCTGGGAGAAATAAAGGGATGACATTGCCCCCAAAATAAATATACTCATTACCTAACTTACAAAATGGTAACTCCTCTGTATAACACCTTAATATTTGATTTACAAAAAAACCCCAAAACGATGTGTATGCCCATGCTTGATAAAGAGGCATCTGAGTGGTTCCTAGGGCTATAAAATAGCAGGTAACAAAAAGGCAAAGGTGTAGATTATTTTGATCTACTTCCTTGTGACCTCCTGGCTTTGGTTATTTGTGAAAGGGCAAGCACACGTGATTCCATTTAAGGTCTGACGCCATCATCCTGTCTTATCTGAGCGGTTCTTCCCAACGGGTCCCTGGAGGCCAGGATGAGCTTCGTCTGGGGAGATCTGGCAGAGCTCTCCTCATGGCTGGGACAATTCTAGTTGGCATATTTGCTCATTGCTGGGATAAGGAATGCCAGGGGATCCAACCCCAGATCTGGGGAGGGGGGGTAGAGATGACTGACATGACAGACATAGGAGTCTATGCCAATAGAGTCCTTTATTTCCAATTGAAGCAACAAGGAGATAAAAATAGTTCCCAGGCAGGAATTACCTGGAACTTATTAAGAATAAAAGTTAATGGCCAATAAGCATTTGTAAGAATCATTTATCCCTCTGTGTATTTGACTGTAATGCTGCAGAGAATTAAATATGTAATGACAAAAGATTTAAGAATAGTCATGGTGGAAGTTTGAAATAGTAATTGATTAAACAATTCAGGTATTTCCATTGCATACAGCATATGAGGATACTAATTAAGATGAACTGCATTTTAGATGTCATTAAGCCTTTTTTTTTTTTTTAAATTACAATGAGGAACACACAGACCAGCTTGGTGTGGTAAACTAGCTGTTCGTTGTCCTTCCCAGCTTTGTATCCAGCTTTTATTACATGGGGAACAGAAATATTAGCAACCATTTGCATTTCAGTTTTACTTAACTAAAAGGTGATCACTTGAAGAACCTTGACCTAACAGACACTTAAATGAAACTTGGCTTAGCTATTATTTTGTTTTATATTAGTGTACTAATTTTGATCTTAGGAAAAATATTTAGATCAATTTTTAAATCACAGACAATTACATACCAATTTTATTGTTTTATAAGCTGTGTCTTATAAAGTTCAAGACATAGTCATACCATCTGCTACTTTTTTGAACATTTTGAGGTTTGTCTTAATTTTTCCTCTTTTTTTTTTTTTTCCTGGGACAAAAACTCTTTTAACCCTTTTCTTGTGGACCATGGGGCTTGAACTCTGGGCCTGAGCTCTTCTGCTCAAGGCTACCACCCCACCCCTGGAGCCACAGCACCACTTCTGGCTTTCTGATGGTTAATTGGAGATAAGAGTATCACAGACTTTAGTGCCCAGGCTGGCTTCGAACCTCAATCCTCAGATCTCAGCCTCCCAAGTAGCTAGGATTAAAAGGTGTGAGCCACCAGTGCTTGGCTTGTCATGCTTTCTTATCTCTTTATTTTCCCGTTATTTTGAAATAATTCTTAGGAAACATTTAAGCTCAACAGTTTTCTTTTTAAGAAAATACAATACAAAGACTAAGCATTTTAAACTCTGCTCTCCTTTTTAATGTAAAAACTCTTAGGCACCTTTGTTAGTTCCCAGGTCGCATAGGCTGATCAACATCCCTCCCCCCCCCCCGCCCTCCCCCCCCCCCCCCCCCCCCCCGGGGCCTGGTGAATAGCTGAGCAGACTTCACTTCTTAAAATGAGGGGTTTTAGACGGACGTAACCTCCTAGGCCAGCTTTAGAAAAAGACAAAAAACTTCTGCCAAGGACAGTTTTCTTGAAAAAGAGAGAGTCCAGCGTCCCTGGGCAGGGCCCTCCCTTAGCTGTGCACTGAGGGTCAGCAGGCCCTCAGGGGCTGACGGCCTTGTGGGGAGGGTGCGCAGGGCTCCTGCAGGGCCTCCCCTGGGGGGAGAAGCTTGGATGTTTTGGATTGTAAACCTGTAGTGCCCCCCCCCAGGCCCTATTCCTAGGGTACCGGGCGTGAGGACCCCTCTTGGCACTTTCAACCTCCCTTGTTGATCTCTGTGCACCCCTGAAAAGAGCCAGGGCCCCGGCGCGCTGGCGGCCTCCGGGAGGAACAGGGCCCTGGGGGAGGTGTTCCCCGTGGGTTTTGAACTGAGGGGGGAACCACGCACGGCCTCATGGGGACAGGGACAGGGGCGCCGCCCTGACCTAACTGAGGCTGGTGGGTCAGGCCCCGACCCCATGCTCCCGGCCACCGGGGACACGCACGCTTCCACGGCCAAGGCCTGCTTGTGAGAAATAGGAACTTCATTTTAGGCCAACTGTCGCAAGCCTCCAGCTACGTGTGGGTGTCTTTTTTTTTTTTTTAATAGGCAATTTGAGGTCACACACAGGTCCTTCTGTCTGACCACCTTCTAATTGTGATTGGCTAAGGAAGATGGCACAAGATTTGAATTTGGTGCTGGCACAGAGGGAGAAGGGGCCAAGAAAGGACTGAGCAGGTCCCAGCGGGTCAAGGAGGGTCAAGTGGGGGCTCCTCGCCCGAATTCTTGTAATTCCAGGCATTGTTCCAGTCACAGGAAATAGCTGTGTTCGGTCAGTGAAGCAGATACCTACCTGCAAGGTTAGTTAACTCCTGGAGTAGGGTAATTTCCCCACAAATTTCAGGAAAACTGAATCTGAGGAGGGCCCACTCTCTCCTCCATGCCAGCTACTGCCTGGACCCTGCAGGTGCTGGCTAAAAGGTTTGTGGATTAGCTGAGCCATCTGTGTGGTTAAGCTGCCTGGCTGCCATCAATACAAGGTGGGGTTTTTGCCTGGCAGTGGGGCCCAGCCAGTTTTCCATGCAGAAACACTGTGGAGAAAGAGAGATCTGCCTTTGCAAGCTTCACTGGTAACTGTCACAGTGACCTTAAAGACTGGAGATGATTCTGCTGTCCAGGGGAGGAGGAAGAGGAGGAGAAATAATAACCAAATACAAATAGCAGCTTCTGTTTGTCACATACATTGGATGGAGTGGCTGCAGGCAGGCTCCAAGCAGAACCGGCCTGCTCAAGTCTGCATTCCAGCTGCTTCCACCATCTCAGCCCTGGGCTGGGCATTTAATCACCTTGTGCCTCAGTTTCCTCATGCATAAAGGGAATAGCAGAAGTACCCAAGACATACATGTGTTGACGCATGGAAAATCTTTGGAGCAGGGCCTGGCACAGGAGGATGGTGGGAGCTTTGAAGTGCATTCTGGGGCAGAAGGGTCTCATTGAGGCAACTGTGTCTCACACCTGGGTAGGAAGCAAGTTCATTCGTGGATCTCCTCAGAGCTCAAAGAGAAGTCACGTGCCTGAGGTTGCACAGCTACAGAGCAACAGGATTTTGAATCTAAGAGACTCTGATCCTGAAACTGGAGAAAAGAGGAGGATCTCTTGCCCCTCCGACACATGAACACCGAGGTTCTTCCTGTCTGCTTGCTCAGCACTGCCTGGGCCTGGGGGTTCAGGAGCATAGCATATGGATGGGTGAGACGGTCCATCACAGGGCACTTAGTCTCCTAAGGGCTCCTG
Source organism: Megascapheus bottae (assembly GCF_031878675.1). Classification (NCBI taxonomy): domain Eukaryota; kingdom Metazoa; phylum Chordata; class Mammalia; order Rodentia; family Geomyidae; genus Megascapheus; species Megascapheus bottae. The sequence goes on from NC_143530.1 coordinate 12,882,781, forward strand.
GAATGTCTTCCTAGAGGGGAGAGTCTGGGCTGAATGCTAACTATACTTTTAGGGGTATAATTTTTTTAAATATAATTTATTGTTCTTAAGGTATTGCATAGAGGGACGACCATTTCATAAGTCAGGTAATGGGTTCATTTCTTTTTGGGGGGGATATAATTTTCAACCAATAAAATACACTCATTTTCAATGGGCAGCTCAATGAGTGGAGATAAATGTATTTACATACGTAGATATGTGCTAACACATTAAGACACACAAAACGTCCATGTCCACAGGAAGTGCCCTCCCCCAAAAGTTCCTCATGCTCTTTTCTATCCAAGTATCACCTAGCTCCCACCCCACACAACCTCTGTGAGCGAGCTTTCAAAGACCAGCAGGGAGAGAGGCAGGAGCTAGCAAGGAAAGCCAAACCCCTGGAGGTGTTCTGTTTTCTCTTGGAGTCAGAGAAGCAAGCAGGGCAGCAGCTAATGTCAGAAATGCACAGAGGGTCAGTACAGAGGCCTTATGCACCTGGAAGGAGCTGAAAATTCTTTCTCTGACCAAGGATCACGAGCCCGAATGCCAAAGAAAGCAAATGTGAGAAGGAACCAAGGGATGCAGGCCAGATGTGATAGAAAAGCAGAGAAAGGCCATTGGTTGTGCTGTGGGGCAATCGGTAGCCGCACTGATGGTGGTCACTGGATCCCCACAGAGCCTCTTTGCACTCTGCCTGCACATGGGAACCCAATGGAACCACATCAGCTTTTGGGGTTTTTTTGGGGTTTTTTTTGCTCTTCAAGCCAGAAGTCTAATTTCCTGATTGCAGGAAGCAGTGAGTAATTGCTTCATTTTAAAAGATGAAATTTATTGAAATTTCCCAGAAATCCAGTGGAAGTCAGTGCTAAGGATGTCCTGACACATCACAGCCGTGGGCTGAGCTTCGCCTCTGGGTGAAGGTGGTTCTGTTATAGATGGCAGAGACTTTAACCAGGAAAGACACAGGTTAAGCTTATGTGTATCAACAGGGCTTTTGGCAGCTGCAAAAATAATGGATGAAGGGACTTGCATGGTGGCCGGGCAGATGCAGGCACACTCCGGACAGGAGACAATTAAGATATGAACAACAGGGACAATGGAGAAAAAGACAGGGACGAGGAGACTGGACTGAAATGGGGGAAGCGGCCCACAAAGCCGGGCCAGGGGCCTGTTGTCCTCTCCCGTGTCCACAGGGCCCTCCCGCTCCATGAGACCTGTCCTGGGACCACTTATGTGGCACTACTGTCCAGGTTCATGATACTAGCAGGTATGGGATCCCTCAGAGAGCAACTCCTGAAGCGCAGGGACAATGCCTCCTTCCCCGTCTCAGCGTGGTCCTCCTGCGCACAGCATCTGAATCACACCCGACCCAGACAAGGCACGTGAATCGTGTCAAACGCAGCCTGAAGACCAGCTCCAGGGGTTCAGGGTCCAGAGCCATGAAGACCACAGGTCTTCACTGTGAAGACGCAGTGCCTCCTGGGAAGCTAGGAGTGAACCTTGTCAGCAAGGACTCCTGTCCACCTTGGAGCAATCAGAGAGAGCTGAGCATAAATAGCGATTGCCAAAGAGATGGGAGATGGGGGTCAGTGCTGGGACCAGGGGGGAGCAAAGGGGGGTGAGACAGTGTTTCAAACTAGCTGGATGGGGTTCTTCCCCTTTTGCTCTCTCCAGACAGGAACCCCCTGGGGGCCAAGAAAGAAAAGCACCCACACTTTTGCCAGGACCTTGAAGGTTTCTGTAAGCAGCAATGCAGAGGGCAAAGGCAAGCAGCAGACCGCTGGACAGGACATGCATAGTGGTGTTCCAAGTGCCACAGCTCCTTTGTGCTCCAGTTAGAGACCTGAGCTGAGGTCACTCCCTGGATCCACCCTGACGGCCAGTCCACTGATTCACCAGCCACTGCCTGCCCCCTCCACTCTGGTCAGTTTTGCTCCATGCAGCAACTTCTGCCACAGCCACCACTTTCTGCCCTTATTGTCACCCTCCCTGCTAACCACAGAGGGGGACAGGGAGAGGGGTCTTCCAGGAAGGGGAGGGTTCCTAGTTGAGAAGCTTGTTTATAAGCCGGAAGGGGGAAAGGACAGTGATGTCCCCACCAATCACAGGAGCCCCCTCCTGTTGGCACCAATCAGGGTTCAGTTCCTTATACAAACAAAAAACTAGGTTTATACCTAGCATGGGTCTTCTATTGGGTCTTCTATTTCCTCTGGCTGGAGTGGAAACCATTGGTACTGTAGCAAAAGTCCAGTAAGGCGCAGCAGCTTCCAGAGCTGTTTCGGGTGCTGGGATCTTGCTTTGTTGGGTAGTAGACCATGGGGCTGTCTGGCTGGCCAATAAGTCCGGGACAAAGGGTCTAGCAGGTGTCAATTATTGAACTGTCTCCCCAATCCCAGCGTATTTAAAGAAAATAAGCTTTTAGAGCAATGTCTACAACAAAGACTTCCCGGTAACAGTGCTTTAACAGTATTTAGCTGTATGCTAATAAGCTTTAACTTTTGCCCTAGTGCCCAGGGAGGGGTCTCCACCATCTGTTTCAGTGGGAGGTCACCTTCCAGAGAAGGTGACTTGAGGAACAAAGTTGAAGGCGAGTGCAGGGGAGGGCATGTGGCTGTAGACACAGGTAACTGCGAAAGGCTGGAGTTGTCAGGACTCTGAGGCGACTACTTCAGGGTTTAGAGCGAAGCAATGCACAATCTGACTTGAGGCCTCCAAAAGACTGCTGTACAACGCTGTTGAGTACAGGTGGGAGGCCAGCTGGGGAAGGTTGGATCATAACCTCTGCCGGGAGGGCCTGGAGCCAAGGAGGATCAGTGCAGGAACAGTGCTGGTGTGGAGGAGAGGTGAGGCCCCCAGAGCCCCCACCCTTGTGTTGCTGGCAAACTTAGTTGATGAATATAGGAAGCCATAGCTGCCTTTTAATGAGATGGAGAAGCTTCTTTTTTTTTTGGCCAGGGCTGGAGGAAAGTGGGGGAAGCAAGATAATAAGACTACATAGACATAATGGGCAGCAAGAATGGAGGCAGGGAGCGCTGCCCCATGCACTAGGCCCAACTCTTTGTAGGCATTATCTATTTAATCCTCGCAACAACCCAGTGAGGGAGGTTCTGGCTTTGCACCCTGTATCAGGAAAATTGTTTGAAGTGTAAATTTGCTTTCCTTTTGCCTGCTCTTGTTTCTTTATGTCTCCTCCATACACCTAAATCAAACACCGGAAGCCAGCTCTCATGTTGTGGAGGCAGCCGGCAGGAGCTTCCAGAAGCCTTGGCTTTCCCTGTCTGTGTCAGAGCCTGAGCTCAAGGACGAGCTCTAGTGCTGACCAAGGATTGGAGGAGGGAGGCAGAGGCTCAGAGCTACAAAATAGCGGAGCACGACCCAAAGAAACCATAGCTATCTCCAAATAATGATGAGCCAGATTGATAGGGAGTTCCTGTGGAAAGCCACTTGAGAATTAACCACCTTGACATTCGTTGGCTCTTACCACTGGGATACCCAAGAGAGGACAGGACTGCCTGGAGATTCCCAAAGCTTATCCCAGGGCTCAGATTTTCATTTCTCATCATGTCCAGCCTCTTCCTGGGTTGCAAAGATGGCTGCCATCACCACAGTCTAGGTGTCTCAGCTTCAAGACACCATTGAAAAGAAAGCTTCTTTCCCACAAGTCCCAACAAAAGCCCAGTGGCGGATCTCCTTGGTCCTGCCTGGTCACTTGCTCACCTCTTAAGTAATCACAAGGACTAGGAAGATGGAAATGCTGATGGGCCAATCCTGGATTACAAGCTGTGGTCTGCATACACACATGCATGCATGCATACGTGTGTGTGTGTGTGTGTGTGTGTGTGTGTGTGTGGTGTGTGAGGGACTCCTTCCCAAATGCATACAGTGAGAGAGACAAACAGCTAGCTCCGCAAAGGGAAACCAGGCTTCTCTGTTAATGGAGGTTGTTAGTGGAAGAGGAAGGGATGTCAGACAGGCAAATCCAACATGGTTGTCTACCACATTGGGCTTTCTGGAGCCCAAGATCGCTTGGCTAGCTCAGGGTTCATGTCATCAAGCCCAAGGCTCTTTCCTTTTTTCGTTTTGCCCTTCTTGGGGTTGACTACAACTATGATAGCTCAGGAATCTCATCTAGACAGCCAAAGTGAGATTCAGAACTGAGTGTCTGGGGGACACTTCTCGTCTCAGGAAACCTTCCTGGAAGCCCCCCAGCAGACCTCCGTCTACATCTCCTGGCCAGGACTGGTTCCCATAGCCATCCCTTGCTCATGGTTCAATGTAGGGTTAGCTGTTATGAACTCACCCAACACGGGGGTTAGTCGTCCAAGAAGAAGGGGACAGTAGTGTACAAAGCTACAGGGCGACAAAGTTAGACCACGGAGAGCAACATGGTCTGCCTCAGGGAAGCAGGAGATTCTTACCTGCAGTTAGGGGCCCTTTCAGGCTTGTGTGAAAGAACCTCACCCCTTCCTCAGAGCCCATAGGAGTGGGGTGAGTAAGGCCCGTGCAGGATCACCATTCATCCAGGTTTGCCCAGAACACCTTGGTTCCTGGTTTTTGGCCCAGTGTCTCTTTCTCTTATGGAAAGTTCCTGGGCTGGGGAAGGATGGGCACGGAATATCCTGCAAAACCAGGACCCAAGAGGACTGAAAGAAATCCTCAAGCTGAATTTGGGGCAGAAGCCATGGGCTTTCTGCTGGAGATTTTCAGAGGTCTCTTCGTCACACTCTTACTCGGGCAGGGGCATAGCAGGGGATATGAGAACCAAGTTGAACTCCCTACCCTGCCTGGCTCTTGGACCAGATTCCTTGTTCTTTACTGGGGTTCTTAGAGTGGAACCCAACTTTCCCTGGGAGCTTCAGATTTCAAGCTTCATTTCTGGAGACCTAAGTGGGAGATGGAGAGCGAGTGGTGTACATGAAATGCTGTGGTGGGGCTATCACAAGTAGCAGAACCCCAGTCTTTGTTGGAAACATCTAGAAGGCTTTTGGAAGAGGTACTAGAGAAGCACTGAAGAGCCTCAAGGGCAGTGTTTCTGCTAACACATCACCACCCAAGGGTGGGTCCATAATAGGAAATTTGTCTATGGGCTGCAGTCAGCCATTTTTGTTTGTTTTTGGAGGAAGAGAGAACACAGATAAAGTATAACACAGCATGAAGGGAAAGACAATCCATGCTTTTGACATGCTGTCTGCTTTGTTTTATAAAAACGCATATATCTTAACCTAAAACATCAAGAAAAAAAAAGTCTGAAAAAAAACCCCATTCATACTAAGCCCAGCTCCAGAGGGGAAGTGATGTGTCTGAAGTCACACAGCGAACCCACGCGAGGCCCGGGCTATGAGACTGAACCCAAAGCCCCTGCTGTGGCCTGGCACCTGCTGCATTGTGGAGGTGGGAAGCTGCTGTGCGGCTAAGACACAGAATCCTAGAGACGGGGCCTGTGTGGTTTGGTGTGCATTTGTTTCATAGTGTGGAAAGAGCCGCCTCGGTGCTGGGGACAAAGGCAGGGATCCGGCTAGACAAAATGCAAACGGACATTTGGGGACCAAAGGGTGTTTTTCAGTCACGGCCTCTCAATAATCAGATTGTTTTCAGAGTTCTGCGTGTTTCCCTCCACCTCTGCCCTTCTTCATGCCTTTGTCTCCAGGAGGGAGGAAGGAGCCTAAAAACACAGGCAGCCACTCCAGCCTGGCGGTGGGCCCTCCTACCCCTCCCGTTCCTGGGGGCCACTGTACTAACCCCCCTCAACTCCCACATCCCTACCCAACCTCAAGTCTTCTGGGCTGCTTGACCTGTCTAGGGCCCACCAGCCTGGTGCTCTGATAGCACAGAAATGGTGCTCACAGAGCCTGGCAGGTGAATGGTAAGTGGTTAGAAAGTGAATGCAGGTCCAGGGAGAGTGGCCAGGTCTTTCCTACCCCCCACCCCAGCCCAGGTTGTGTTGAGTGTTAGGCTTTCCTGTTGTGTACTTAATCCCCACCACTAACCAGCCTTGACCCTTTCCCAGGTAGCCTGGGTTAGTAGCCTGGAGCGGCATAGAAGGGTGACCGCTGGCCTCTCAGAGCCCCGCTGGAAACAGTCCTGGGCTTGGGGAAAGATGGAGTCAGCAGAAATCACAGGAGCACTTGGACTGGGCCACTGTTCCGTCACTGACTAGCTTTGAGATTTAGAGCCAACCTTCCCTTTCCAGGACCCTCCAGGCACACAGGGCCCCTTCCAGTGCCAGAGGCCCAAGACTCTCCTTATCCTTTTCTTCTGGAAGTCCATCTAACCTGCAACCCTCCAACTCATTGCAAAATCTATGAACCACAGTGGGCTCGGGGCCAAGCACTAGGCCTAGAGCCCAGACCCCCCTCCTCCACTTTGGGTTTCCCTTGGCAACCCACTGCATCAGCATAGGATCCGGGCAGGGTGCTGTCAATGGGCTGATGATGATGCTTATGTTGGTGTGAGAGTTAATTCCTCTGGGGGCTGGGGAAGATGAATAGTTCATGAAGCCAGGGCCACTGTGAATGATTCATCTCCCATTTTTCATAAGAAGGGTGAGCCATGGGATAGCTCAGAGGATGAGAGGACACTGAAATTGGCAAGAGGACATTTTCTCCTACTGCACATTCAGAAGAATCCTTCCTCCCTGCTCCCCCATGTCCTGCCCTGGCTTGGGCCCAGGGTCTGGGCCCTTCCCAGGCTCTTGGTAACTGCTGGATTAACTGACAGGCTCTGACCCTGAGAGTTACAACCTGTAGCACCTACCAGGCCTCAAGGGATGTAGGAAACAAAGGATCCTGCCATTAAGATACTTGAACTCCCAAACGAGATCCCACAGAACAGGCCACAGTGGACTAAAGAGGCAGATGTGGGCACTGCCATGTGACATTTTCCTGTCAACTTTTGCCGGACACAGGACTGACTGCAGGGAAGAATCTTCCTGCCTCTTGCCCATCAGATACTTGGCCAGCCATGGCAGCTCCAGAGCTCCTGAGAGCTCGAGCACAGAGAAAAGGGGACTTGCCTTGGCCTGTGAGCAAGTAGTTTCTTCAGATGCCTTACTGAGCCATCAGAACTTCCTGAAGGACAGTTTTACCTAATCTGCTGTGTTGAAGGCTCGCGTCCCCAGTGCAAATTTTTCAAAGGCAAGAAGAGCCCCACAGGAGGTGATTGGATCGTGGGGCTTTGACCTCACAAATGAATTAATCCATTGTTGGTCTCAGGGTTCATTGTATTGTAGGGAGGAGTGTAGGAGGAAGTGGATCTTTACATCTTGTCCCTGTCTGGTTCCTCTCCTTCCTAGCTCTCTAGGGGATGAATAGCTCTTCTATACCAGGGGTTTCCTGTATGCTACATGCCAGGCCTCAACACAGGCTCACAATGTTGGGGCCCAGTGACCATGGACTGAAACTTCTCTAACTGTGGGCCAAAATAAATCTTTTAAGGTGTTCTTCTCAGGTACTTTGTTACAGCCACAGAAAGCTAACACAGCATCTGGACCAGTATGTGGCCAGAGGCCACTGGATTCTTCTCTCTGGCCTGGTGAGGTCTAGTACCCAGGAGGAGGCCCTGGGACGGGCCCACATTCCCCTTTCTCCAGGCTTAGAAGGCTGGAACAGACCCACTTCTCTGGGAATTGTCTCTCTGGCCCCTGGTAGCTCTGATTCAGGGATCTCCCATGCCTCTCCCTGGACTATTTTCTTTCCTCAATTATTTTCCCCTCAATATGGCAGCCTTTACTTACACGATACTAACTCAAGCCCAAATGTCAGAGGAAGACATGGAGCCCTGGCTTCTGCTTGAGGCCTTCTTTTCCATCCCCATCTCTCTTCTCCTCCCTACCCATAGTTGTAAATGGATGTTCGGGGCTTGGTGGCCTCTAAAGTCCTCCTTAACTCTACCTCTGCTCCTCCCGCTGGCTAAGCTCTATCTTTACAGCCCCTGAGCTGGATTTCATTTGGCTTCAAACCAGCTGTGCTGCCTAAGGCTTGACTTCAGACTCTTGGAGCCAAGTTTTGCCTCCCTGGGAGCTTATAGTGCAGGTTAAATGTTAGCAAGGATGGGAATGTGTCTTGAAGCCTGGAAACTCCCTGCAGATATGTAGCAGGATTCTGTGATTCCAGAGTCTCAACATGACAACTATCTCTCTTCTGTTTGTCTGGCCTAGTGTCATTGCACATTCGGATGCTATCAAGCTGGACACCTAGGGTCCAATTTGTCCAGGCCTTCCCTGCCTGCCTCTTAGACCATCCAGTGTGCCCTGGAGGCATCTGGGGCCTCCTAAGAGGCTGACTGCATAGCTGACATCCTCAAGAGCATCAGCTGGCACAGGCCAGTTTATTCCCCACAGACCCTTCCCAGCCTCAGTGGCCAAGCTGGGAAGGGACCCTTAGCAGCTCCGTCCATGCCTCGTGGCAGACTCTTCCCCCCCTACCACCCTACAGCAGCCTTATCCTTTTCCTTTTTTTTCCATTTAGAATTTTGTTCTCCTCCTCTGAAATCTAAACCCTCCTGTGCTCCCCAGACCTTAGAGAATATTTAACCACCTGTTAAATGATTTCTCCCATTGAGGCTCCAGAGCTCAGGGCATCTCATGGGCCTCCTGGAGAATTAACTAGATCCATAAATCAAAGCGACGTTTGAGAAATTTCCAGCCGCCTCAGACAGCAGGCAGCAGCTCTGGCCCAGACAGGGAAATGGCATTTAGATGGGGGAAATGGCATTTAGGATGGAGAGGCAAGAGCGTGATGGCTGTGAGCACCCTCCAGACCAGCTCGGAAGGGGATGATGGGCCAAGGACATTTCCAGAGGACTCTGTCAGGAGGGAGCCATGAGCACGTCCCTCTGCTCTGTGTGTCTAAGGTTGACAACATCCTAACTACTGCTCACCTACGTGGACAGAGCATTCTACAGTGGGCAGGACCTCTGCCTATTGTCTCATCTGACTGCAAAACCGCTTGGCTAAGAGTGGGGTGGGGAGAGAGGGAGAAAAGGACGGCAAATGAATGCTGTTAAGCCTACCTGGATGGTGAGATTCCAGACATAGGACTGGGGTTGACTTATGGCAACTCTGGACTAGGTGAGTATGGTTAGACCCAGAGGCCAGGACAGTGGCTTGGGTCAGGACACCATGGCAAAAGGAGACCAAGTGAGGCTTGGTTCAGATTTCAGGTGATGGGAAGGGTAGAAGCTCATACTGAGCACCAGGGCTGTGTGTTAAGCCAAGTAATAGAGATGAGGGGGTGAGAAGCTTTAAAGTTCCTTACTATATTACAAATAAGAAGTTATACGAGCCAGCCAGAGACAAAGAGCAAGCCAAGAGTTGACCCTAGGTGAATCTGGCTTCTGAATATTTTGTACTTTTCCACTATATTAGGTCATATGCTACTACAGGAGCCAGGGCACCCCTGCTGCACCTGGCACTCTGCTGAGGCCTTTCTCCTGCCATCTCCTATAGCCCTTGCAAGTAGCTCAAGTAATGGCTCCTATTCTCCGTGTTTGCCAAGATGGAGAAGTTGAAGTCCTAAGGCCCAGTGCTAGGACTCAAGGCCAAACAGTTTGACCCAGAGTTCCAGTAGCTACCCCCACTGAGTCTCCTAGCTCATACAGGGGCTTGGCCAACAGTGCCTTATATGCAAGTAAGCCGTCAAGCTCAGAGAATGCACACAGACACACTAGCCCACAAGTTCACGCATTAGACAAGGGCCAAAAAGCGGGGCTGAGCAAGGAGACGTAAGCACCCACCCCTGGGAGTCCATGGCCCTGCAGCAGGGCTGTCAGCAGTAGGCCTCAGGAGGGCCCAGGCCCTCCCGCCTTGCCTGGCTCATCTCCCTCCAGGGGACACCCTCAGGGGGCCTGTACCCCCCATTGGTCCTCTGCAGGATGCAGGATCCCTTGGGATCACCCCTTCTCCTGGTCCTTGATGGCAAAAACTCTGGCTCTGTAAAAGGTGCTTTAAAGCCCTCCACTGCTTGCTTTAGCCTGGGAATTAACTCCAAGCAGGAGAAAAGCTTGGCACCCCTGCCTCTATTTTGAATGTCTCTCCTCTAAGCCATTCTCTCTATAGTCACTTTGCGATCACTTTGGAATCCATAAAGGACAAGACTTGTCCCCGATCAATAACATCTGTATGAAAAGGGACTGAAACTACCCTTAAGGAACAACAGAGCTTCTTCAGGACAGACACCTACCAGGCAATGTTAATTATTTATCCTGACCAGTGATGACAGATGACAACTACTTTTCTCCCAAAGTAAAGACCGAGAATAACCAACCAGGCCCAAGCTGTGGTAAGATTATGTATACCTCTTTCCCCCTGCATCCACTTACCCATCTAGTTCAGTGTGCAAATTATATCCTCACCCCAAAGATGGCCAGAGATGTACTGAGATACTGTCTGCCTGTGGCTGCCATGTAATAAACCTTTCTCTACCCTTTATCCAGTCTCTTTATTTGGGAAAGGGGACAAGTGGTCAGATCTGACATGTGGAACTCCTGGAATCTGGGCCTGGAGTTGAAATTCTGGTTTCAGCCCCAGCAGTAGGCACTCCCCTGAGGGTAAGACAGGATCTGGTGGTCAGGGCACTGCACCTGGGAGGTGACCCAGGCCCCCCAAACCCTGCAAGTGTCGTAGAGACACTAGGCACCCAGCTCCCCACTCCTAGACTGCTTCATCACTTTGCAAGTCGTGATTTATGGCTTGAGAAAACCCAAATTGAGATCCGGGTGCTTATGATTCGCATGAATAATCCTTAGCTACCCAGGAGGTTGAGATGTGAGGATCACAGTTTAAAGCCAGCCCAGCAGTCAAGACCATAAGCCTCTTACTTCCAATCATCAAAAAGTAGAGATATGACTCAGATGGAGTATACCAAGCCTTGAGCAAAATAATCTCAGAAAGCTCAGAGAGAGTGCTCATGCCTTGTGTTCAAGCCCCAGTACTGGCACCAAAAAAAAAAAAGACTCCCAAATCCCAAATCAGTGAGGGGTGTGGCTGCCCTGAGGCCCCTGTCAAGTCATACCATATTGCAAGAAGGAGACCTTAAAGCATGAATGAGCCAACCCCACGGTAGGCAAGGCACCCTTTGGTTAGGATGGCTGCTTTTCCTCCAGGCTTGCCCCCACCCCCAAGTGATGGTCCCTCCCAGAGTAGGCCACGCTCACAAGGATCCCAGCGTCCCCTGCTGTCTACTCAGGGCACAACACAAGCTCCTCAAGCTTGGAACCACTCACTATTTGGGGTAAAAGTGGAGAGCTGCTGATTCTACACAACAGAAGAATGCTGTTAAACTCCTAACACAAAGACAAACTTCGCATACCTCCTTGTTTACAGTCTCTTGTAGTTTGTCGTGATCACGCCTCACTTTCCTGTTCTGTGGTAACACAGAGACATGTCGTTAATCAACCTGATCCTGAAACTATCAGGCAGTGGTACCTAGTGTCACCTGATAAGACCCACAGGGCATGAGGCAGGACAATGACTGCTGTTCTCAGCTGAAGAGGCTGAGGCCAAGTGTGAAAAACCATTGGCCCATGTCCTGCAGAGTCAGACACAATTCACAATCTCAGTGTCCACTATCCACCCTCCTGTGGGGCCACAGCTCCAAACCTAACCTTCAAGCAGCCCCTAGTATAGACCCCACCCCAACCCCAGCCCTGGACCAGATCTTTAACCCTGCTCCTTAAAAAAAATTCAATCATGACTTGAAGCTTAACTGCTTACCTGAATTGGATAAGAATTCTTGTTCTGCCCCCAGTCTCTAGTCATATTTCAAGCCCTAAGTAGCCCAACTTACTCCCCATCCCTCATCTGTCCCAGGTCTGGCCCCAGATAGGAATATCTAGCACTTACCACCTCTGCAAAGCTCTGTGGGTTCATCCTGGGATCCACTCCACTGCTCCTGGGGACAGGCAGGGTGAGGTTCAGAAGGCAACCCTACTCTGCTGGGTTAAGCCCACAGCCTAACAGCTTTCATGCAGCCAGACCTTACTGTGCCTGCCCACCTCACCCTTAAGCAATAGTTTTGTTTTGCTAATCAGTCACGCGATGCTCCTTTCCTATTCTTGGTGGTTCTTTTGCTGCACCTGGCTGGCATCCTAATCTTAGACATTGTGCCAGGAACTGAAAAACATCTGAAGCACCCTGAGTATCTCCCTGGGCATCTACAGATAGCAGTCCTTACCAAATAGGGAGCAGGACTCAGGTCCTTGAGGCTCTGGAGAAGCAACAAGCATTCAGAAGCACAGTGGGCATGCAAGGCGCTGATCTAGTCCAGCTTTGAGGATTCCTCTCATAGTACAGGGCCTCATGTGAGCCCAGGGCAAGGGGTAGGTGCCAGTCTCCATCATACAGATGAGCAGGCTGTGCCTGAAAGAAAGTCCCAGGTCAGAAGGAGAAGCCACAAGAGTTCACATCCCTTGAGAGACATAGAGGAGGCTCCGAGGGCTTCCCCACCTCCCTCCTCCCACTCTGAAGAGGTGAACTCCTATGGAGGAAGGGATGAAGCAAAAATGGCATTTGATTACTGATGGCAAGATAGCAACCTCCAGTCCTAAGTCCTGAAGTGTGGGATGCATTTTCCCAGCCAAGAATAGCTAATGCCAACTCCAAGAAGTCTTTAAAAGAGGCTGTCAGAGTGACAATGTCCAAAAATCAAAGTAGTCTTTTCTTGACTTGTGTCACTGTAACCCCTCTATACATCACCTTTATAATAACATTTAAAAAAAAAAGAGGCTGTCAACAGTAGAGAGTTGCTCAAAGACACATCCATTTGCCATTTGTAAAGTGTGATCACACAGCTATCTCAAGCTGTTGTAAACATTCCGTCCCCAACACAACTTTGTCTCTAGCAAAAGGCTCCTCTGGGTGGCCCTCCATCCCTCACCGACCCACAACCACTCCATTCCAGATGGAGTGTGTTCCATTCCTCTGAATGGTGCCTGGGTATGGCTCTAGACACCCTGAGTGTCCAGGGACAACCTGAAAGGTGAGTGGAGGGTGTTTGCCCCTGGCTGTCTCGGGAGCATCACTGAGCCAGCAGGTTCTGCCCAGGGAGGCCCCAGGACCTGCATGTGCGAAGATCCCCAAGTGTGGAGAAATGTTGAATGCAGACAAATGAAGACTGACCCTGGACACAGCACCTGGCAGAGAGACTGGGCCCACAAGGTGTCCCCTGGATAGGAATGGGAAGAGGTCCAGACTGGGAACGGACAGTGCTCGGGGCCTAGAGAACAAGCGGCCAGATTTCCTGGACAGGCAAAGAGGATCCCACCAGGAGAAGACAAACGGCCAGATGGCAGACAAGGCACCTGCGATAGCCTCCACTGGGAAAATTAATTAAGCCTTCAATTAGCGCAGGCCTGCCCCTGTCAGCCCCAAAGGGCACCCAGAGCCCTGGTTGCTCTGCCCAAGCTAGGAGTTAATTATTCACCCTCTAATGAACCTGACAGAGAAGCTACCAGAACCACCCACCCATTCATTCTCTGTCTCCCGACTGTCCAGATGCTCACCCAGGGACCCTTCCCTCCCCCACCTTAGGAGGTGAGATGGTACGATAGCACCCCCACACCTCAGTATCCTTGTCCCGTTCTAGAAAAGGAATCAGAAAACCAAGGCAGGGAGTTTTCTAGAAGCTTTGTTTCCATTTGCCTGGCACTGCATATGATGCTAGGTACATAGAGGAAGAAGACCCCAGCTGCCCTCCACAAGCTCGTGGACAGCAGGGCAGAGGACAGGATGAGGAGAAAACATACACAAAGTGGACCGTTACCAGAGTGTCTGTAGCCAGCACTGGGGAGCACAGCAGTCCCTCTGAGAGGGAGGGAAGGAGCAGCTTGGGGATAACCAGAAGAGTCCTGTCATAGAGTCCCACTCACTGCTCTATGGGCAAGTAGTCCAAGGCCTAGAGAGGACATGTGACTGTCTGAAGACCACACAGTGCTTTATGGTCAGGACCAAAATTAGAATTAGGCCTAGAACTTTGAAAAAAAAAAAAAGAGTTTTCCTACCAGATTCTGGTGGTTTCGGACTGTAATCTTAGATCCTCAGGAGACTGAAACCTGAGGATCACAGTTCAAAGCCAGCCAGGCATCAAAGTCTATGAGACTCTTTGCCCACTAGAAAACCAGAAGTGACACTGTGGCTCAAAGTGGTAGAGCACTAGCATTGAGCAAAAGAGCTCAGAAATAACACCCAGGCCCCGAGTTTAAGCTCCATCACCAAAATTTTTAAAAAGTATGCCTTCCTAAACCAGGCATGGTGGCACACGTCTACAATCCCAGAACTGGAGAAGCTGAAATAGAATGACATAGAGTTCAAGGTAAGCCTAGGCTATACATCCAAACTTTGCCTTGAAGAGAAAAAGAAAACGTGCCTCCCAGCTGAGCCACCAGTGGCTCACGCCTGTACTCCTGCCTACTCAGGAGGCTGAGATCTGAGGATTACAGTTCAAAGCCAGCCTGGGCATAACAGTTCATGGGACTCTTAGCTCCAATAAACCACTCAGAAAAAGTCAGAAGTGGCCCTCTAGCTCAAGTTGTAGATTGCTAACCTTGAGCACAAAGAGGTTCAAGGACAGTGTCCAGGCCCTGAGTTCAAGGCCCAGGAAGGGCAAACAACAACAACAAAACGTGGCTCCCAGGCTGAAAAAGACAAAAGCCCAGACGATGGGTAAAGCTCTCCTGGTGTCTAGACCTGCGCAGAGAACTGGTTCTTCCAGCGGTCATTTCCCATGGTGAGGTTGGCCTAGAATTCACCCAGTCTGTTTTCTTCCCCAGCCTTCCTTAGGTACACAGCCTGCTCCTGCCTCCACCAGCCTGCTCCTTCTACCTTATCATCTCGGGCTCTGGATCCTCCACCATTCCTCCCATACCAAGAATGGCCAAATTATGAGGCTCCTAGCATCCACTAGGGTTGTATACCGCCCACAGGAAACGAGTCTAAGCGCCTGTTCCAATGCAGACCCAGATCCCAGTCACAAGGCCTAACAAATCACCAGCTCCTTGAGTGGCCACAGGAGTCTGCACTGTTAAATAAGCTCTCTGAGGTTTTTGCAGAATCACAGTAGCAGGTATACAGATGCAGAAAAGCACAGAAGTCAGTACTTCTGTACTGACAAAAATGCATTGAGTTTTTGCAAATAATACATCTGTTTACATCTGGTCCAGAAATAGAATATAACAGGCCCTCACAACCCCCTCCACTTCCCAGCCTGCTTGCATCACAGGCTGTGCTGAGCTCAGGTTCAATAGATACCTCCAGACAATCTCCCCTGGCTGCTGTGCCAGCATGGAGCCCACAGACACTGTGCGCTTCATCATAGCTGTTCTGGTGGGAGTGGGGTACCATCCTGTGATGCTTCCAGGAGCATTTCCCTCGCAGCTAATGCTGTACAGCACTTTCCCCATTCAGTGCTTTTGCCAATTGTTAAATCATGCTGGATGTCTTTCCCTTATTGATTTATAGGTGTTCTTTATATATTCTGAATGCTATATTGCTCACATCTTCTTTAGCTTAGTGCCTTACCTTTTACGTGTATGTGAGTGTGAGTGTGTGTGTGTGTGTGTGTGTGTGTGTGTGTGTGTGTGTGTGTGTGTATGCATGGTATGCCTGTGCATGTAGGCCAGTACCGGGTCTTAAACTCAGGATCAGGGCACTGTTCTTTAACTTTTTCACTCAAGGCTAGTGCTCTGCCACTTGACCCACCTCCACAACTGCCTGGTTTTTTTTTTTTTCATGGTTAATTAGCAATAAGAGTTGCATGGTCTTTCTTGCCTGGGATGGCTTCAAACTAAGATCCTCATGTTTCAGCTTCCATAGATAGGATTACAGGTACAAGCCACCAGCTGTCAGCTCCTTTTTCATCTGAATGATAAACAGAAGTTTTAAATTTTAAAAAAATTCCTCCCTTTGGAGAGAATTTTTGTGCCCCATGTCCAAATGGCTTAGGCATATAGGAGTTTGAGGGACTTGAGGTATCTTAGTAAGGGGTAACAGTCCTCATTATTGTCAACTTCCTATTGTGTTTGTAGAGACAGACACAGACTTCTCTTAATTACATGGCTATACTTTCCTGTGTGGTTCACTTTAGGCACTTGATTATTTTAGGTCCCAACTGAGAATATTCCTGGAGTGGCTAGGAAGTGGTCCAAATTGGGTTGGCCACAGTTGATTGGAAAAGAGCAGATCCTTATCAGGCTGAGCTAATCAGGTACTCTCTCCTAGGCGCCCAGAATGTAAGTCTGGTGGAACAGAACTCACTCTGGAAAGAGGAAGCGTGAGCAAGTGCAGCTGTCATGTTCCATGTACATACGTGAAGATGCAATTAGGAAACTTGATGAGACAGGTGGGAATAGATAGTGGGGGAGGGGAGAATGGTAAAAGGGGTGACGGATCAAGATGTGCACATAAATGTCTTATAAAATTACTTGAAGATAATAAATAATAAGTGTTTGGTTCCTTAACCATCTTTAGGGACACTAATTCAAATGTAGATAGAAGTAGACATTACTATTGAGCTTCTCATGGCCTTTGATAGAACAGTACCCATCAGGAATCTGCAGAATGCTTGTATTTCCCTCACTCATTTGATCACTGAAGTCATTTACTTATTTGACTGTGATCAAAATGATTTTGGCCAAGACCCCATCTGTTGGGTTTTTTTTAAGAGAACGTGGATTTTTGGTGGTACTGAAGTTTGAATCCAAGACTTTGAGTTGCTAGGCATTTACTCTATCACCTGAGCCATGCTCCCAGACTTCTTTTGCTTTTATTTTTTATATACAGCCTTACATTTTTTTTACATCAGACTGAGATCCTCTACCTATGCATACCAAGTAACTGGCATCATGTGTCTTCATGTTTTCTTTTTTAATTTGTTGTTGAGATGGTGTCATTTTTGTTGTTGATGATGCTGGCTTCAAATCATTATCTTCCTGATATCTATCATCTGCATAGCTGCAATTACTAAGAGCCACCATGCCCAGCCTACAGAACCCATTTTGTGGAAAGCACTGGGTGAGAAGATGTTTTGTGACAAATACTATAAGCAATCATTTCTCCTTGCACCCGTGGGGGCATCTCCCTGAAAGGGAGATGGTCTTGAGACTGTGGAGAAAGGATCTGTTTCATAACCTTCTTTCCTGGGGATCTGACTGAGCTGAAGCAGTTCCCTGGGCCTGGGTACCCTGGATGAATCAACTCTAAGTGGATGGAAATGAACTGCCTGGGATTTTCTGTCCTGCCAGGTATCCATCAACTTAGGGCCTCCTGCCTAAGTCTCCACCAAGCCCACCTAGCAGGAGGAAGACCAGGAACAGGGAGAAGAGGAGGAAGGAACCTGGGAAGAAAAGGTAAAAGAGATAGAAAAGGACTGAGGAAGGAAGAGCAGAGGGGTGCCCTGGAACTGGGACAGAAGTCTAAAACAAGAAGCCATAGGGTGAGTGAATGATGGTGACTTAAAGAGTGCTCAAGATTCTAGAAAGGCAGCAAAGGTGCCCCCCCTGCCCCATGCCTGGGAGCCAGAAGCACTGAGAGTCCTGCCCACTGCAAGCCGGGGAGGAATGGGCCCAGCAGGCAGCCAGGCAGAGGCTGCCAAGACCTTTAATGACATCTCAGCAAGTCCAAATTCAAGAACAACCACCCACCAGGGTGTCCTTATGAGCCGGCCTCAATCAGAGCCCACAGAGTGGGGGCTGGAGAGGCAGGTATGGGGGGCAAGGAGGAATTAGGAGAAGCCTGTGAGAAGTGAGGGGAGGGAAGAAGCATCCTGACCAAGAGGGAGGACCTTGAAAGAAGTCTGAGGAGTGGGGAGCACACCCGAGGGTGGGGGAGCAGCTTTTCAGCCCATCTAGATGCAGGAGGGTTGATAGCACAGCCCCAGCCCCCAGATCTCTTAAGTCTTAGAACAGTCCATCCTGGGAAGCAAATATAGAGCCACAGAGAGCAGAGCTGGCTTTTCCCCAGCCACTATCTGCTCTCAGGGTCTGGCAGGCAGCGGCGCTCTGCTGAGATCAGCTAAGCCGCCCCTCTGATCGTTCCTTTACACAGCCTCAGCGCTGGAAGGTGGCAGCATAAATCAACACCAAGCAGAGGCAGCCTTGTTGAAATGCACCCGGAGAGCTCATGGCCGTGGGTCCTGGCGCCAGTACCTACTGAAGACAGCAGTTGTCCTGACTTGGTTCTGTAGACGTTGGCCCAGTAGAGTCCGCTCCCCCCGAGGAGTGGGCCAGTGGTCTGTAAGGTTTCATCACAGGGATGCTGGGCCTCCCGGAGAAGTGAGAAGCCCACTGTGACTCCAGGTTCCCTGTGGGCACTTCCCCAACCTACCCACAGCCCTCACTGGAGGGAGAGAAGTGCCTCAGCCTATCCCACAAATAGCCAATGGACACACGGACTCATGGAGACCACACAGCAACCCTCCCTTGGGAGTGCTCTGCCCTGTCAGTAAGGCCTGATGAGCCTCTTGTCACCAGCTCCTTCCCAGAGACTGGCTTGATGGGACAGTCCTCTTTTTTATTTCTAGCAGGAGCTGCTCTTCCGGCCAGATGAACCCAGGGACGTGGTAGAAGCCCTGGAAAAGTGATGTCTGAGGCCCGGACATCCCTCATGGCAGGAGCAGCGGATGTAGATCAAAGCCTGCTCTCCCTGCCTCTACATCATCATTAGCAGAGGGCAGGGGAGGGGAGGGTGGGCAGAACTGCAGGAGAGCGCCTTGCATCCCTAGAGTAAAGCTAGATAGGTGTTGCAGAGGCAGCCAGTGGAGGCAGGCTGGGGGCTGCTCTAATGCCCTCTGAGCCCAGGTGTGGTGGGGGCCCACAGGAGGCCTCAGGTTCAAGCCACATGCCAGGCCTGGCATCTTAGAGGAAGAGATACCACGACAGTACCTAAGTTATGCGTGAGTAAGCAAATTTCTGATTTCTAAACTGAATCTTCATTTGTGGGATACTTCAGAGAAGGCCAGCACACTTCCAGAAATCTAGAAATTCATTCACATGAATGAGTGAAACAATGAAAGGGTTTTCTGGAAGCAGTGAGCTTAAGCCCAGTTTTAAAGGAAGGAACAAGAAGGGTCGAGGCCCCAGCAGACCTCGGGTCTGGATTGGTCCTCTTCCAGCCGCTGTGTCAGTGTAAGGCTGTCTTCTCTAACTGTTCCACTGCTGTCTACTCACTCACTGTACATTGTATGCCATGGATTGAGCAAGCCATGTTTTGGGAATGAGTGGACATATAAATGAATGAATGAATGAATGATTGCTCTAGTCAGAACTCTCCCACCTTTGAGGTAGAGTGGTCAGTCACACCCTACTAGGGTATGGCCTAAAGACTTCTGAGCTCAGTGGAGCTGCAACAGCTGTGCCAGGCAGACAGGGCCTTGTGGCACTTGTTTCGGGGACGAAGCATACCTCAGCGGGGACTGGGATGGGGTGCGGGTTTGGCCTAGACATGAGTCATCTGGAATCAGCCAGAAGGTTGGGTGGGAAAGTGGGCGTAGGATGGAGCTGAACCTCTTTAATCTATGACCCAGGCCCACAGCCTCTCTCCCCAGCCTGGGGTCCTCCAGAAGCCCCTGGACTCCTGCCTCCTGTCTCTCCACAGCCACCTTGGTCTGAAGGTGCACAGTGATTTGTGGCCCTGACAAGGTGAATTGTGGGTAAAGCAGCAGTCCAAATTGAGAGCAAATTGGAACAACGGCTCTGGCTGGTACCATCCATCACAACTGGAAAGGCCATCAGTACCCAAAGCCCCGAACCGCCTGGTAGGTAAAGGAGCCTCCTCCCTCCTCCACCTGGGGTGCAGGGGATGGCAGGATAAGGAGGACTAAGAGGAGCCTGGCACTGGTGACTCACACCTATAATTCTAGCTACCCAGGAGGCTAAGACCTAAGGATCATAGTTCAAAGCCAGCTCAAGCCAAAAAGTCTGTGAGCCTCTTATCTCAAATATAAGCAAAAAGCTAGATGTAGAGGCATGGTTCAGGTGTTAGAGCAGCAACCTTGAGTAAAAAGGTCAAGCAAGAGTATAAGATCTTGAATCAAGCCCCGGTACCAGCACACACACACACACATACACACACACACACACACACACACACACACACACACACACACACACACACGGGAAGAAATGATAAGATAATATCTGTTTAAGGACAGATACTATCATGAGGGGAGAAAAAAATAGAAGCACTAGACACACCTCCATGAATCACAGCTCATCTAGATGGGAAGACACTGTGTTATCATTACAAACCACGTCTTCACACAATAAGGCAAGACATTAAAAATACATACAAATGCACATACACACACATTTGTAGCTTTATAGAGAGACCGATGATCCCCAATTACAAATAAATTTGCCTTAGACAGTTTTTTTAAAAAGCATCACACATACAGTTGAAATGTTTTGTATCGCCCCCCCCCCCCCAGCACACACACAATCCCTTAGGCAGGCCTCTCTCTCCCCAACAGTAACCACTCAGTATTATTCCCCTGTGTGCTTTTAAATATTTACTACCTGTGTCGGTCTCCATAAGTAATCCATAAGGTTATTTGTACATTTTTCCATTTTAATAAATAGTTGGAGGTTTTCTGCAATGAGCTTTTCTCAGCCAACAATGTTTGTGCATTTAATCCATCTTGATAACTCGTAACTCTAGTTCATTAATTTTAACTGCTGTCAAGAATTCCATTTCTGAATGGCCCACACTTTATCCTTCCTCTGGTTTATAAATGCTGAGATTATTGAGGCTGCAGCCCTTATGATCCCTTTTATACTCTGGGTTTGAACCCAGAGTTTTAAAAACCCAAGGCCTAACAGCAGGGTACCTCCTTATCACAGCCCTTAACTCCCACTAAGTAGAGATTGCTCTCCCACATCCATTGAGCAGAAAACTGTCTTGCAGTGAATTGCTATCCTTACTCCCTTGAGCTTAGCCTACTTGCTTCTTCTCTGTGAACCGCCTTTGCTATCCTCGATTGAGGAGTGTACCTTCTAAACGGAAACTAAAAGGGCGTGAACCACACCCACACGTCAACAGCGTTTCAACGCTCTATTTCCTCTTCTGAGTAGAACACTTCCTTTGGGGCAGTGGCCTTGTTTGACTGTCTGGGAATGCCCCTCTGGAAAACGCCACTGCCCAGATGCTCCCCATCCTCTACAGCGACAGTAGTTGGTCCAGGGTTAAGTATGTGACTCAAGTTAGGCCAATCAAAGCCCTTCCCTGGTGCTGTGGTTTGACGAGGGTGTGTCCCCTCTGAAACTCACATTAGATTGTCACCACCGTTGTGAGACCTTGAGAGGGTGGAAATTTGATGACGATGGCATTTGGAGGTGATTAACATAGGAGTGGGACCCCTGTGATTGAATCCTAGTGGCTTTATTAGGAAGAGTGAGAGTCAGGGCCCACACCCCCAATTCTGTCTTTTTCCCACATGGTGTCCTGCACATCCTCAGGCCTCTGCCAGCAAGAAAGCCATCCTCAGATGTGGCCCTTCAACTTTGGATCAAATTATGAACCCAAATAAACTTGTCTTCACAACTCTCCTGTTACTAGCAACAGAAAACGTTTAAGACACCTGGGGATTTTAAAACTCGATCTAGAAAAGGCTGTCCCTTTCCTCCTTCATGATGAAGGCCTGGGGACAAGGGGCCAAATTTCCATCTGGAAGCCTAGAAGCCTAAGACCATCTGGAAGCCGAAGACCAAGCAGCAATGATATGGGAGGTGGAGAAAAGGTAGAGAGAGACAGCAGACCTCAAGACTGACGGGTGCAGCTCTGACCTCTACTGCACTGCATGAACTTGAGGGGGGCAGGGAGCCCATCCAGAAATGGCTCCTAACATCGAGGGTAGGCAGCTTCCTGGGGCCTTAACCCTTAGGGCCAGGCCTAACTAGGGTCTGAGACCTTAACTTGATGTTTTAGATCCGGGGCCATTTGGTGATCCCAGAGCAGCAATACTCACAGGCCTGTACCTGCTAGCCTGCAGGGGGCAGGTAGTACTGCCTGGGGAGAGAGTGGCGTGGGGGGGCTGGAGAGAGGGAAGCAGCCTCCTCCCTCCCCCACGGTGTTTGTGACACCTCCCCTTCTCACTAAAACTCCGGGGAAACTTAAAATGAGAAGTGTGTTCCACGAGATGTAGCTTATAAGAAAACTTCAGCCAAATCAATTAATGATAAAGCCCTTGAGCAAACATAGCTCCTTTTATTATTTTAGAATGTTCTGATTTGAACAGCAAAAGAAATTAAATTAAAAACAAAGAGACTTGGGGTCAGAACCCTGGCTGCTCTTGTTGGTTTTTAATCTCCTATTAAGCGATATATCTTCTGATGGCTTTTGTCAGCTTGTTCAATGTAATGACCCAGAACATGTGGCCTGCTGACCTGCTCATTCCCTCCACGTGGCTGAGGAAAAGGTGCCTTGCCTCGAGCCGCCAGGCCATTCCACCAACTTAGGATAAGGATGGTCAGAGGAAGTGACCAGGGGCTCAAAGAGCCCCTACAGAGTAGACAGCAGTGACACTGCACGAAGGAAGTGTCCCAGGGTCAGCTGCTTAATTCTTGAATTAGAGATGAGCCACCTAAGGCTTGGAAAGTAAACATTTTTCAGTTCAGAACCAGGGACCCAGGTTTCAGATACCCATTTTAGGAAGAAGTCTGGTACTAGTGCCAGAAAGAAGTTCTGAAAGAGTTTAAGTTTGAGGCTTGCCTGAGCAAAAGAAGCAACACCATGTCTCTCCCCTCTTTGCCCCTGCCTCAAAAAAAAAAAAAAAAACAAACATTAAAAAAAGAACTAGGAGCCAGCCAGGAGCCAATGGCTCACTCTTGTGATCCTAGCTTCCCAGCAGGCTGAGATCTGAGGATCAGGGTTTGAAGCCAATCCAGACAAGAAAATCTGTTGAGATGCTAATCTCTAACTAACCATCAAAAAGCTGAAAGTGGAGGTGTGACTCAAGCTACAGAGAGATAGCTTTGAGTGAAAAAAAAAGAGGGACAATTTAAAAAACAAAACACTAAGGGACAGTACTCAGGTCCTAACTTCAAGCCCCCGTACTGAGTAATTAGAATAAAGTAGGGGTTATCATCTCTTTTGCTGTCCCTTGGTTATCTCATATTGTTACAGTATCTCACTTTGTTACCTGATTTATCGGATATATTTGTATTTGGTTATTTCAAATTGGATAGGGAAGGGGGGAAAACAAGATGGGGTTGGGGGGAGGGTAATGGGGACCAAGACATGTGAAAGGGTATCAATGTATGTGAATTAATGCATCTTCTATCTGGCAAATATCATGTAACCCTTCTATTAATTACAATAAAAAAAATTAAGAATAAAGTAGGGGTGTGATTCAAGTCATAGAGGGCATGCTTGAGGCCCTGGGCTTAATCTCCAAAGCTGAAACACACACACACACACACCTGGAAATATGTCTCAGTGGTACAGTGCCTATCTAATAAGCTCAAGGCTCTGAGTTCAAAACCCAGTACCTCCAAAAAAGACCAAAACCCACATGCCAGACCTGTACACACATTTACATGCATTGACTCACATTTGCCTGCTCTGTAAACACTGAGCTTTTCCGTGTGTGTGTGTGTGTGTGCGCGCGCACGCGCATACATCTGTTTCCATAAAGAACTCTGAGCTGGAGTTTCATGTCCAGGTCCCTAGGCAAAGCTTCTGAGAACACACTCAGGAGTAAGGGAGTCCAGGAGGCTGTCCTGGGCAGAGGGAGATCTGGGTAGTACAAGGGCCACCTCAGGGATGAGAGACTCAGCTTGACCCTCAATATGCCACAGCCAGAGAGCAGCACCTTGGGGTCCACTGAGATTCCGCTGCGTCCTACATAGGTCTCCCTGAGGCTTTCCTGCTGCAGCTGGGTGATCCTCTCTAGAGCTGTTAGTCCCTTGCCTTCTCCTTGCCCTTCTGTATCAGATCACTCCACCCTCCGGGCCTGACTTTTCCAGCTCTGGGTACAAGCTTCCGCTTCCCCCATTTTGCTCTGAGCTGAGAGGATAGACATGTGGCTTTGTTCATCATCAGTGGGCTCTGTGCGAAGCAGGTTGCCGCAGGATCCCTTCCCTGCTCACCTCCAG
The DNA here is from genome assembly GCF_031878675.1 of Megascapheus bottae. Taxonomy (NCBI): domain Eukaryota; kingdom Metazoa; phylum Chordata; class Mammalia; order Rodentia; family Geomyidae; genus Megascapheus; species Megascapheus bottae. The sequence goes on from NC_143530.1 coordinate 12,906,877, forward strand.
CCTCTGTGGACATCCCTGCAAACCATCCTCCCCTCATTCAGCCTGAGGAGAGCAGGGAGCCTGCTGCAGCATCCAGATTCCCAGCAAACCTCCACCTCCTGCTCCTCCAGGGAAGGCAGACCTCCCAGGGTGTGGGGAGGAAGGAGCTGCCCCCTGCACTGTGACCTTCCTGTCTTTCCAGAGACGTCATTTGTTTCCAAACCTAAATGTCCCTGGAATTGGGATCTGTCCAACAATGGACAGCATATCCTAGTTTAATTAGAAACATGTTCTCCTTCATGGTAACTGAAATAATGGATCCATTTGAAATCAATGCTATCTTAGATTAAATGCCATGGGCTCTTTGTGTCCCCATGGACGGTTCTGTTTTCTCTCCCCACTCCCCTCACCATCACTCCCACCCAAGCCAGCTACTCTGTCATCTCCTGCATCAGATTTGCCCTCTGTAGCTTTGGCTTCTAGAGTCAAACCAAAAATTACTTTCGGAGGCTCAGAGTACAGGTTTACCTCCAGAGTCCGAAGGCTTCTGCCTTTGCTTTGGAGACACATTAAACAAAATAATCATGTGGAATGACAATGGCATACTCTAGGTTCTTGCTGAGATTAGGTGTCCAATGACAGTGATGCTAAGTGCTATGGAGAAACAAACAACAGAATACAGTATTTGGTAGAATTAGCAAGGAAATGTTCCTGGGAGGATTTGATCAGACCTAAATAAAATGAGGTGCTGAGCCACAATGGTGTCTAAAGGTAGCATATTTCAGGCTCAGCGTGAAGCAGGCACAGAGGCCCCGGGACAACAGTGAACTTGGTCTGCTCCACAACTGATAAGAAGAGCAGCAGCTGAAGGGGGAGTGCAGGGAAAGGGGTGCTGGGAGAACAGCAAGGCTTCCGATGAAGCCATCTATCTCTCCACTTCCTCCTGTCAAAGGAGAGCCATTCCACAGGGAGGGGCTGACCCCCGCACCCCTTCAGCAGGAGAATTTATGGCTAAGCTGCCACGGGGTTTGATCAAAAAAGCTGTGGAGAGTGGCTCTGGGACTCTGGGCAGGGCCACCCCCAGCCTTAGCCTCCTCAGCCAGCTGTGTGCCCGCCCACACCCTTCCCCTTGCTGGGAAAGGCTGGCACCAGGAGACAGCTGTCCCTTCTAGCCCTGATGCACTAGTCTGGTGGCGGGGGCGGGCTTTCCTGGGGGTCCTCTCTCTTCCCAGGGGCTGATTTCATTGCCCCAGCAGAAGCACCCCAGGGAAAGCTCAGCTCTGGCCTTTCCCCTCTTCCCTGCCTCTGCCTCAGGCTAAGCTCAGCTGTGACCTTCTCCTGCCACAGCAGGCCTGGCAAGAGGCCAGAGCCACCCATGGTGGCCTACAATCAGGAAAGGGGTGGCCAGGCCCAGCCCACTAATGCCAGGTTGCAGTTTCCGGATGGCTCAGAGACTGTATTTATCAGAGCATAATTGCACATCAGCAGCCCAGAAGCAACAATCCAGTTCTTGCCCCTGCCACTCCAGTGTGCCAGCCAGTCTGGGTGGGGACTCGGGGCTCTCTTTCCACATGCGAAAGAAAAGAGAATGAGGTGGGATGGGTAGGGGCTGCCTGCGCTGCTTGTGGCTGTGAACACTCAGCTCGAGCCTGGCCTAGACCATGACGGGGCAGACACATCCCTGGAGACAAGACCAGCAGAATGTAAATCCCCACCCCAGAAACACAGCCTGGCACAAACATTCCTGGGAGATATAGGCAAAAGATGAAATCTGATTGAACAGTGTGTGGGGGGACCAGGTCTCTGCCTTCTAACCAGTTTCCAGGTCAAGATGCTGCTGGTCTAAAGCAGACCTGGGTCTTCTCAGGCCAACCCCCTGGTTGAGGGACCCATGAGCCCCTCACAGCACAGAGCACCATGAACCCCGTACCCCAAACACCTGGATTGCCACTGCCCAGAGCCAGGCTCCAGAGTCAGACTGCTCAGGTGTAATTGCTAAGTATCTGTGGAAAAGGTGTTTGTCTGGATCTCTGCTTGCTCATCTGCAAAATGAGGAGAGGCCTGGGAAGCAAAGAGAAGGAAGGCTTAGAGGAGAGTTTAAGGTGATGCTGTGCAGAAAACAGGGAGGATTGAATAGCAGAGAGGAGCTGAGAACCAGTGGCTCATGCGTGTAGTATTATATAACCCTAGACTTCTCATAAGGCTCAGATCAGAGGACTGCGGTTTGAACTGTGAGACTCTTATTTCCAATCAACTACCAAAAAGTTGGATGTGGAGCAGTGGCTCAAGTGGTAGAGCATCAACCTTGGGTAAAAAAAAAAAAAAAAAAAAGCTAAGGGATAGCACCCAGGCTCTGAGTTCAAGCCATAGGACTGGCACAAAAGACAGACAGACACATAGACAGACAGACGGACAGACAGACAGACACACACACACACACACACACACACACACACACACACACACACACACAAAGACAGATACACACACAGACAGGAAGAGAGAGAGAGAGAGAGGAGAAAAAGAGAAAGAGGAGGAAGGAAGGAAGGAAGGAAGGAAGGAAGGAAGGAAGGAAGGAAGGAAGGAAGGAAGGAAGGAAAATGAAAAGCAGAGAGGAGGCGGCAAGGGGGAGGGCAGAAGGGAGGAAGGTGGCAGTCAAGGAACCTGCAGGACAAAGGATCTAGCAAGAGTTGCAGTGGAAAGGTGGCACTGAGAGAAAGGAGCTGACAAAGGGTGAGATCTGAGGGCCTAGAGGGAGCTGGGTGTAAGAGGGAGGACGTGAGCAGGGGAGAGGGTATGGGGAGATGGACAAAGGGAGCCCAGCATCTTGCATCTCTTCTCTAGCTCCAAGGCCCTGAAGAGGAATGATATTCTGGCTGCAGCCCTCTGAGCCATGTCCTGCCTTTCCATTATAAGGAGTAAGTAGAAAAATGACTGTAGGAGGCACTGCTATTGTTTTTGTTTGTTTGTTTAAGCAATTGCAGCAAAAAAAAAATGTCACCACAGGAAGGTAAAGGGCCATCAGAGTGGGTAAGTAATGGCCTGGCTGCTGTCATCAGGCTCAGCCACCCACAAGCCTCCTGTTCCTGGTTTCTGGCTGTATTTTACCCAGGCTTGTGGCCAGACTTGCGTCTATAATCTCTAATGAGCTGCACAGATATGAAGCCCTGCAGTACTCATCTCTCTGGCAAGACTTTGATCACCCTGAGTAGTTACTCAGGAGATTGAGATCTGAGGATCAAGGTTCAAAGCCAGTGCAAGCAGAAAAGTCCATCAGACTCTTATCTCCAATTGACCATCAAGAAGCTGAAAGAACCAGACTCTTATCTCCAATTAACCATCAAGAAGCTTTGGCTCAAGTGATAAAGTGCCAGCCTTGAGCAAAACAGCTAAAGGACAGCACCCAGGCTCTGAGTTCAAACCCCAGCACTGGAAAAAAAAAAATAGCAGGAAGGAAGAAAGGGAGGGGGGAGAGAGGGAGGGAGGGAAGAAGAAATACATAAAAGAAAGGAAGAAAGGACTTTAATCCCCAATCCCAATTCTACAACTTAGTCCCAAGCAGGGAAATAGGAACTGGAATTAATTAATTAATTATTAATTATGCCCTTTACCACACCACTAAACCTGTTCATCTTCCCTGGCTTTCCCTGCTCACTTAGGGGCTGGAGTTGTGCTTGGGTTCATAGAACTAATACCTCAAGGATCCTAGAAGAAGATACGCACCTATCTGTGCCTTCTGGTGGCCACCTTCTCAACAAAATCCCCCTCTTGATTTCTGTCCCTATAGTGCTTTGACCAATCAGACTCCGGGGTGGAGGTGGGATGGAGGTCTTGAAGGAAACAGGAAAAATGGCAATGCCCTGCCCAAGGTAGAGGCTGGCATCGCAGACCTTTCAAAACGATGATGCGGTTTTGGCATAGATACGGACTCTGCCAGTGCCTGCCATACTGGAAACTGAGTGGAAGGGGTGGAACCAGGTCTGCCCCAAGAAGAGCAGCGCTGCCACACTCTAGCTCCCCTGACCCTTGGCCTGGGTGCCCTCTCCCTTCCAGGCAGTTGAACTGGCTCATCCTTCAGGGTCCCCTGTAGAGAACCTCCTCTAAGATGCCCATTTACAGCCTCCTATCTACTGCCTCCTGCCTGCCCACATTGGCCTAATTTTTTCTGAACACTGAGAAGCCCCCTAAATGCCTGGCCCCCCTCACGCCACTTCTGAGGGCCTCGGGGGAACTGGCCCTTCCTACCTCAGCAGGCTCCCGCCATGCCTGCCTCCTGGCCCTGAGCTCTCGGTCACGGCTTCCTTCCTCTCCCTGCCCTTGTCACTATATATTTTAGTTCCAGCTTTTATTGCCCATTTTTTTCCTGCGCAGAGTGTAAACTCCACCAGGGCGGCTGTTTTTGCTTGTTTTCTTCAACTGCTATATCCCAGCATTTGGAAGAGTGCCCGGCACCAAGCAGGTGCCCAGTGGGTGTTCGTTGAAAATTGGATTCTATATGAAGGGCTGAGTTGATTCCATTGAGCTTTTCCATGCGGATTCAGCAAGAGAGAGGAAGGGTTTGGTTCTAGAAAGTTCAAGGGAGAAGTGAGGCCTTTGTTGTCATTTGGAGGTCTCACTCCTTTCCTTTGAAAACTAGTGGTATCTCCCCTAAGATTTTTATTGTTCAGAGTGTGAGCCCTCAGGGAGCACAACCCATGGTGTGTGTGTGTGTGTGCACGTGTGTGTGCGTGTGTGTGTGTGCGCGTGCATGTGTGCATATGTACGCACCAATACTGAAGCTTGAACTCAGGACCTGGGAGTTGTCCCTTAGCTTTTCACCCAAGGCTAGCACTCTACCAGGAGTCACACCACCATTTCTGTGGGTTGGTTGGTTGGTTGGTTGGTTGGTTGGTGGTTAACTGGAGATAGGAGTTTTATAGACTTGTCTGCTCAGGGTGTCTTTGAACTTCCATCTAGCCTTTTTGAGAACAGAGAAAGACAGTGACCTAACACACACTCACACAGCAAGTCAGTGACCTGCCAGCATTCCCACCCCTCACGCCAAGAGCCCTGTCTGAGCTGGGGGCTTTGCGGTGCAGGCCTGGGCCTGGAGCTACTGTGAGAGCACAGACTCATGGACCCTCAAGAATGCCAGATTCAGCAGTGAGGGGTGGGATTCAGAAACTGCCTTTCTAACTTAGAATGACCCTGACTACCGCTGGCTGGAAGGGATGCACTTTAAGAACCACTGGCTCGGGGCCGGGAGTTTGGCCTAGTGGTTAAAGTGCTTGCCTAGCATGCATGAAGACCCAGGTTCGATTCCTCGGTACCACATACATAGAAAAAAAAAAAAAAGCCGGAAGTGGTGCTGAGGCTCAAGTGGTAGAGCTCTAACCTTGAGAAAGTCCAAGGACAGTGCTCAGGCCCTGAGCTCAAGCCCGTGACTGGCAAAAAAAAAAAAAAAAAAAAAAAAAAAAAGAACCACTGGCTCAGAGAAAGAAAAATTAAAAAAAAAAAAAAACAAAAAAAAAAAAACCTGCTCTGGCTAGAGAGTCAGAGAGAGGGGGAATGTGGGTGGAGGGGGGGGCATTAGCGCCTCACTTACTCACCAGGCTTTGTTAAGAACCTTTAAACCTGGTAGAGATTATTTTCCCAGTGATTTTTAAGGTTGTTTTTCTTTTCTTTTCTTTTTAAGAAAGTGAGCAATTCATGCATGCTGTGACTAGCAATTATTCATTCAGCCCTAGCCAGAGCTAGAGTTATTGTGTACCTACTGTGTGCAGGGCAAAATTTTAAACGACTCAGACTCTTAATGTCTGCATACTGAAGAACTCTGATAGAGAACAAATAAAATTGACAATTTAAAAAGAACCGAATTGATAGAAAGGAGGGGGCGGCACTGGGAGGTGTTTACAGGTACAATGGGAACACAGGTGGCAATTAATTCCACCTGAGGTGTTGGGAAAGGCAGCCAGAAGCCAGGCCGCTTTTCACTCAGCCTTGAAGGACCCCAGCCAAGGCGAGCAGCAGGAACAGAGCCGCAGAGAGGCCATACCTGCATTTTTAAGGAATTGGACCAAAAACCTATGGTGCAGTGGCCTGGGGGACGGGATTCAGGGTGGGAAAGCCCTGGAGGCAGGCCAGGAAAAGCAGGTGGCAGAGGCAGGTGGCCAACGTCCCTAAGTGATTGTGACTTGCATCAAGAGCCCTCAAAGTCCTAAAGCGGAAAAGGAGCCAGCCCCTCCTTGCGCCTGTCAGAAAGGCAGCTTGGGCTGAGCACAGCCACGCACCACTAGAGTCTCAGCACTCAGAAGCAGGTGGGTGGTGAAGTTGAGGTCAGCCTGACCTAGCAAGACCTTGTCTCAGAAAACCTAAAACAACAACAACAAATTCAGCAGCTTAGAGACTGTCCTAGACTGAGGGCAGTGAGGAAGCAAGCCAAGAGAACCAGAGCCAGACTGACGGAAGCCTGCCTGGCCTGCAGGAGAGGCAGGGAAGGCCCACATGTCTGTGGTCCAAGATTTCTTTTTCATTTTTCTTTTCTTCTTTCTGTTTTTGGGGTGTGTGTGTGTGTGAGAGAGAGAGAGAGAGAAAGAGAGAGAGAGAGAGAGAGAGAGAGAGAGAGAGAGAGAGAGAGAGAGAGAGAGAGAGAGGGAGGGAGGGAGGGGAGGGAGAGAGAGAGAGAGAGAGAGAGAGAGAGAGAGAGAGAGAGAGAGAGAGAGAGAGAGAGAGAAACTGAAGCTTAGACTAAAACAATCATGTTCTTAAAATGATCATATTCTTCTTTCAAGGGTAGGATGGTAGCCTTGAGCTAAAGAGCTCCGGGACAGCACCCAGGCCGAGTTCAAGCCCTATGACCCATAAAAAAAAACCCAAAAGTTAAAGTTTGGATATTTTGCTCAGAGCTGGCACTCTACCACTTGAGCCATGCCTCCACTTTGCACTCTGTGTGTGTGTGTGTGTGTGTGTGTGTGTAAGAGCCTGAGCATTGTCCCTTCATTTTTTTTTTCTTTCTTAAGATTGAGGGTCGCAGCTACACTTCTTTTTTTTCTGCTCATTAATTAAAGATAAGAATCTCACAGACTTCCTTGCAGGGGCTGGCTTTAAGCCTGGATCTTCAGATCTCAGCCTCCTGTGATTATAGGTGTTAGCCACTGGTGTCCAGCTTCCACTTTTGGCTTTTTTTTTTAATTTTTTACTGGTTAGTTGGAGATATGAATCTCTTCCCGTAGATCTCAACCTCCTTGATGGAAAATGACTTAAAGCACTCACCTTTGCCCCTGACAACCACAAAACTTCCCTTGCTGCACATTTCCCTGAACCTAAACCATCTTCTACCCCCTTCCCTCTCCCAAACATACCCTTTGGTTGTAAGAGATAACCTGTAACCTGTGAATTGAAGGCCCTACCATTTATTGAAAGCTCTGCTAAAAACAGATGCTTCCTTATAAGTCAAGATAAGATTTGTAGGTCACTGATAGCTCACACCTGGAATCATAGCTACTGTGAATCAAGGTTCAAAGCCAGCTCAGGCAGGAAAGTCCATGAGACTCTTATCTCTAATTAATCACCAGAAAATCAAAAGTGGAACTGTGGTTCACAGTGGAAATTGCTCAGGGACAGAGCTTCAGCCCTGTATTTCAAGCCCCATGAATGACAAAAAAAAAAAAAAAAAGATAAGATTTAATCTCTGCACAAAGCACTCCTTTCCCTGCTCCCATCCTGCCCTCTCTGTGACAAATTACCCCAGAATCCTGCCCCCTGCCCTGCCCTGCCCAACTTTATTCTCTCTGCCTAGTAAAAGAAAACCTCAGCTGAAAGACACCTTCTATAACTGGCCCCAAATCTGGGTGGAAGAGACTGGCTTCTTTCTCAGGCTTTTACTCAAAATAAGTCTGTTGATCTGTTGAGTTCATTTTCTGCCCTTTCTTTATCCTGATACCCTCATCACCATTTCCTAACACTCCTGAGTAGCTACAATTATACACTTGAGCCACCTGTGCCCACCCCGTCCCCTGCCCCTCCCCAAGCTGGTGCTAAGATTTTTATCAGTTGATTCTACTCCATTTCTCTGGCCACAGTGCATTGGTCCACATCCAGACATGTGATCAAATCTGGTGGGACTACCAGATGCACGGATCTGCTCTGGAGGATCTTTGCAAAACATGCATGACTAAAGGTTACCCCTTGACATCCAGTCCTTTAGCTCCTGCACAGAACTGGACACTAAACCTGGTATTCTAAGAAAAAGATGATGGGAAAGGTGAGTGCAGTCCAGGGACTTCCTGGCGAAGAGATAGAAGCATGGCAAAGCACAGGATCCAGCAAGTCCTTAAGGCTGTCACCTGTCTCCAGCTCTCTCAGAAAGATGAGCCCCATTCTCTCTGGGAAGGTTCTCCAGCTCCCCGTGCCTTACTCTTCTGGCCTCTGATCCCTGAATCAGCTCTGGCAAACAGTGTAGTCTTCTAGAAGATGAGGGAAGAGCCCAGGGAGAGCAGCATCTCACACAGATCACACTCAAACACACTCACACATGCAAACATGAATATCTAAACGTATGTACTCTCACAGACTTAAGCACACAAACGTAAGTATGATAAAACACAAGTATGCACACTCAAACACATAAACACTCACACATACTCATGCAAACATACTAAAGCATGAGTATGCACACACAAACACACTCACACCCAAGCACACTTGTGCATATTCATGCACACAATCCCAAATATGCTAAAGCATACTCCAGTACAAAATATGTGCACTCATGTACATATTCAAACACATGTATACAACTGAAGATCAATCATGTACACAAGCACACTTGCATACACCTACACACATTCATACATACACAAATATAAATGTACTAACAAAGCCGGGCGTGGTGGCTCACGCTGTAATCCCAGCTAGATCTAAGGATCTCAGTTCAAAGCCAGCCCAGGCACTACAAAGCCTTCAGACTCTTTTCTCCAATTAATCACTAGAAAAATGGGAAGTGGAGCTGTGGATGAAGAGCTCAGGGACAGCGCCCAGGCTCAGAGTTCAAGCCCCATGACAAATAAATAAATAAACAAACAAACTTGCTCAAGGGTATCTGTGCACATTCAAACACATTCATGCACACCCAAATACACTCATATACCCATACATGCAAACTTAAGCACTCAAGTCCACTTAAACACACACACTTATGGACTCAAATATAAACTTACTAAGTAAACTCATTCAGACACACACATGCACACTCTCGCATCCTCATTCCTCAGCAGTCTGAGTTTTGAGGGTCGTAGTTCAAAGCCAACTGGGACAGGGAAGTCTGTGAAAGCTATGGGATAGTGCCAAGGCCCTGAGTTCAAGCTCTAGTATTAGCACACATGCATACACAGTGCCAACAAACTCCTTTTCTGACCCAGAGGGGACAATCTAGTGAGAAGCATTTGATTGCGTGAATTTGGAAGGAGTGTGGCCTCTGTTTTTCTCTCCCCCTGCCCTGGAGAACAGGACTTGCACACTTAAGTTGCCTTCATTAAAGATATGAATAGCTCCTAAAGCAGATCCAACTTAAAGCAGGGGCTGCCTGCAGGAAGACTGGGGACACTACAAAGGAGCAGGGCCAGCAGACCCCTGGTATCAGACATTGCTGACAAGTTTTCTCTGCCCTGGATAAGCCCCGAGCCAAGCTTGCTTAAACCCCACATCTTGGTCCAAGCTAGAGTTTGTAAATGAAAGGAATTAGGCCTTAGTCCCAGCATGGAGGAGAGGGGTTTGAGGAAGAATGAATTAGCCTAAAAATGGCCCCAGTGGGGAGTTGACAGCCAGAGCCTGGGACAGCTGCCAACTGGAGTGAGATGCTGGCTGAGCCACCACCGTGGATTTGGGAGCTGTACAAGAATTCATTGGGGACCCCAGAACTGCTTTGGATGGGGACTGTAAAAGACTAGACTTCCCACACAGAGTGGTAAAGAAACACAGACTCTGAGATGAAAAGCTGGAGATGCCTGTGCTGCCACAGCTGAGGAAACCAAGGCAAGGGATCCGAGGCTTCCCAGAGCCCCTGCCCTCTGGCTGAGCAACAACCCATCTCTCAGAGCTGGGTGTTATGGCTCACACCTATAATCATGCCTAGTAGCCAAGAGCTGAGATCTGAGAATTGAGGTTCAAAGTCAGAGACTTTTCAATGAACCCCCAAAAGCCTGGAAGTGTAGTCAAAAAAAGAAAAAAATCTCAGGGACAGCGCCACAACCTGAGTTCAAGCCCAGGTAATGGCACTAAAATAACACAGCTCTCAAGCACATCCCTGGGCCAGGGTTTCCAGTCGGCTCAGCCTTGAGAAACCAGGCTTCACAACAGGAGGCAGCCCTCTGAGTTTTTCTGACTGACTGTTGCTTCCCTGACTGTCCAAGCAATAATTAGGATCCCCTTTTCCATAGTAAGCAGCTGCTGTCATCACAGCTTCACACTCTCCTGATCACCTATCTCCTCTTCCTGGCTGTCCTGCAGGCAGGTTTCTGACAAGTCTACCATTCCATTTCCCAACCCTGCAAAAAGGCAGCAGGGGTTGGAGAGGAGCCTGGAGGGAGTAGGGGGAGGGTGGTGTGAGGGGAGGGTGGCTTCATAGATTACAAACAAGGCAGGCCCAGCCAAGATGGAAGAGGAGGTCACAGCCTACAGCGGGGCCAGGAGAAGCCTGTATGGCCTGCAGTCCCCAAACTTACCTGTTCCCTCCTTTATCAGAGATGTAGCTGTGTGAATAGAGCTTTGAAAATTGAAGTGTTCCTGGAGAAAGGCTTCTGTAAACTCCTGTGGTGTTTCTGGGGACATCTGTGCTGACCCTCTGGGTGCTGGCCTGTCCCCTGCTCCGCTCCCATCACAGTGAGCTGCCCAGTGATCTGTGCCTCGGAAGCTCCTTGCCTGCTGGCTTCCTGTTATGTCCGCCTGTGATAGATCCTGGCTAGAGACTGGAAGAGGAGGGATAGAGAAGTAAGGCACTTTCCCCTCTGGCTTATGATAGCTATACCAGTAGCTGTTTTACTGGCCATCAGTTCCCACAGTGTCCTTGATATTCCCTTGAATCCTTGATATCTACTCACTGTCACCTCTGCCTTGGCCTGTCACCCCCTCCCACTCCCCTACCCCCTCTCTCCCCCTGCCACTGCCCTGCTTCTCTTCATCCCAGCACACAGAACAATCTCTTAAGGACATAGCTCAAGCTGGGTGCAGTGGTTCACACCTGTAATCCTAGCTACTCAGGAGGCTGTGATTTGAGGACGATGGTTCAAAGCCAGCCCAGGCACTAAAGTCCGTGAGACTCTTATCTCTAATTAAGCACCAGAAAACTGGAAGTGGTGCTGTGGCTCAAGGGGTAGGGCAGTAGCCTTGAGCTGAACTGCTCAGGGACAGTGCCCAGGACCAGAGTTCAAGTCCCACAACCGACTAAAAAAAACAAACAAACCTAGCTCAGCTCAGGTCCCTGATCTAATGCCCACTCAGTGGCAGTCCACTCACAGTCCTAACCAGGGTACCAGGATGTGTTCGATTTTGCAGAATCCCATCTGTATAAGAAAACAGCACTATGGAAGCATGGTGGGGCCTTCAGAACTGATGACAGGATACTCTAGATTTGAAGAACAGGCAGAAAGCATCTTTTCGTGGTATAGCATAGAGAGAATACACCCAGAGGGAATCACCAGTGAGAGGGAATCTGTCCTCTCTCCTTATCTTTAGAAAATTGAGGCACAGGACCGGGAGTTTGGCCTAGTGGTAGAGTGCTTGCCTAGCATGTACGAAGACCTGGGTTCGATTCCTCCATACCACATACATAGAAAAAAAAGCCAGAAGTGGTGCTGAGGCTCAAGTGGTGGAGCTCTAGCCTTGAGAAAGTCCAAGGACAGGGCTCATGCCCTGAGCTCAAGCCCAGGACTGGCAAAAAAAATTTAAGAAAAAATTTGAGGCACAAAGATCAGGGTAAGAATGAGCAGTTGTTAAATCAAACCATGCACCAGATAGAGAGAGAGAGAGAGAGAGAGAGAGAGAGAGAGAGAGAGAGAGAGAGAGAGAGAGAGAGAGAGAGAGAGAGAGAGAGAAAGTTAACTTCTGATAAAGTATGGTAAATGTCCACATGTGGCCCTCAGTCCCCCAGCTTCTCCAAGACATGCTGACCTGTGAGTTTCTAGAACATTCCCAAACTCTTTCCTGTCTCTAAGCCTCCGACATCATTGTCCCTGGCAAATGATTGGGTACCTGACCCTGGCTTCTCTCGCTCTGTTTCTCCTGCTGTGGGGGTGGCAGAGGCAGATTCAGTGTCTGGTAGGGGTCAGGCCATGACCCAGCTGTGGAGAGAACTCTGATGCAGCCCAGGGCCATCACACATGTGGACCCCAGTGACATCAGGGCAGTTTGGGTCCCAGTTGCTCCTGTAATACAGCATCCTCTGGTGCCAGCTGTGCCCTCCCCAGTCCAGGATCTTCATGGGGCTTCTCCCAGAGGCAAAGGTGAATCTGTCCCTCTCTGTCCCAACTCCCAAACTCTCCTCTCCCCCTTCCTGCATCTCCTTTACCACCAACAGCTGTAAAATTTCAGCTGAGAGCATAAAAGACAGGTGCTTGTCTTTGGCTTTCTTCTTTTGAGAAGAAAAACAATGAGGAGACAAACCCCAGGAAATCAAGTAGTGGGAAGAAACCAGCCCTGTGTTCTGAGGAAATGTTAGATCAGCGAATTGAAATGTGGAGACGAAAGCAGGAAGGCCAGGTGGAGCTTAGCACACCCCCTCTTTGACAATAACAGTATGGGGTGGGGGAGACACAGCCCAGCAGGAAGGAGACCTCAGCAAGCTAGGGGGAAGGGGGAAGGGGGTGTGGACTTGCCACCCCTGGCCAGCTGACCCCTGATTCCTTTCCCCCAAGACTTCCCGGTGCCTCTCCTCTGGTCCTGGGCTCTGTTGTCTCCCTCTAACCTAGGCAGAGCAATCTTGTCTCAGCCCCTCCCACCACCAAAGTATACTGAAGTAGGAAAGCCCTAAAGAAGGGCCCCAAGCTCTCAAGAAATAGCCACTTGGGGCGAGGAAGGGGTTCGCTCATCCTTCTCACTCCCAGCTGAGCTGTCAAGGAGGTAGATCAAAGTCACACTGGATCCTGACCTTGGACTGGATGGGTACAGGGGGATTCCAGGTATCAAGCAATCAAGGGATGGAACAGGAGAGAAAGATGGGAGATAAAGGTGGGAACTGGGTCTGGTGTTGCTACTCACATCTACTGAGATGAAGGAGGAAAAAAAATAATAAAGGACAGAACCTCAGAGAGGCATCTGGAAGGTGCGGTGGGCCTGGGTAAGGAGGAAGGCGAGGTGCCCTTGCAGTCAGAGCTGCTCCAGGTCTCAGGTCAGCAGGCCCCAGGGCTGGCATCTATGAGAGGAGGAGACGGGGTTAAGGAAAACCCTGTGCCATGCCATGATTCACATGTCCTCTAAAGAACTGTCTTCTTCCTGCAGCAGCTCTCTGGATGGATCTGTGTGGGGTCCATTCCTGTGGAGACCTGGCCCCACAACTCAGCTGGAGGCTCGTGTAGGGCAGAGCAAGGGCCAGCACAGGTGACTGGGCTGGCTACCATGAGCTCAAAGGAAAAATACTGGTGAACAAACGGGATCCTTTTGAAGACCTGACAGGCCTGTGGCTGAGGGAAGGAGAGCTTGGATCATTTTTTCCAGAAAGGTTCCCTGGAGAGCCATGTAGCAAGCCCCACCCACAGTCAGACTTCCCTCCTCCACTTTCCCAATTTCTCTGGCTTTTTAAACTATGCTTGAATAAGGGGCAATTATTCCATAGACTCAGCAGGGAATGTTTTCTTGCCCTTAGGGAAAAGAGAGATGTGTCCCAGTCTGTTTGTTTGAATTATTCAGCCCTTGGAGCTCCGAAGCACCACAGACTGCCACCGGGGTGGGGTGCGGGGGGGGGGGGGGGGGGGGGGGCGCGCGCAGGGCCTGTCAGCACCACGGACAGAGACAGAGTAACAAGCTGCTTAGTAAGGTGGTAAGGGGGACCTCAAAAAATGCAGGACCCCAGGTAGCTGTAAGCGGGAAGCTGGGGTAAAGGTGATTCTGCCAAGAAAACCCCAGTCTTGAGAGTCATGTCTGTTTCACTGCCACTGGAAGGGGCATCAGATAAGGAATGTCACCACTGGGCCCAGTTGCCTGGTAATCAACCATCCTCAGTGCCCTGCATGAAAAGGCAATTAAGGCAAGAATTAAAAAGCCATCGCATCATTTAAAATCCAATAACATGGCTGGCCTGAAAATTGTCCTCAGTCCCTAGGGAAGAGGGAGGTGGATGTGGGGAGGGGCAGAGGGCAGAGGGATATAACAAGGAGGGAGGAGAGTGGCAGAAAAGGAGAAGAGGGTGGCATGGGGAAGTTTCCTGAGGCTTCCAGGTCTCCTTGCCACATAGCCAATCTGTCTGTGCAGCCTCTCTGGAAGCCTGCTTGATGGCCTTTGCCTTAGAGATGATCCCTTCCCCAGTGTCCTCGGGATCTTGCTGCCCACTCCCAGTGCTCTCTTGTGGAAGCCAACATTGATTCCTAGCAGTTCATTTTTCCTTGTCAGCCAGCTCAAGTGCTCCTGCAGGGATCGACTGTGCCACCCTCATTATTGCCAGGATTACCAACACCCACACCAGAGCCCAGCATAGAGCCGACCACTGGGTACAGTAACTATTCATCAATGAGTTCAGTGGCTATATCTTTTGCCCACCAGCTAGAATGAAATAGCGTCTGCTCTTGCCCTGTACCCACTTTCTCACTATCCAAAAAGAACAATACAGCACATATCCCTGAGATCCTGTCTATATTCCACACGAAGCCTGTGTGACCATTTGCCCTTGTATTTTCAGGGTCTAAAGAGGATTTGAGTACATTCCTTCATGTTCAAGCTCTGAGTTTGTTTCACACTCTTAAGTGAGCCAGAAAATGTCTAATCGACTAAGATGACGTTAACCCTTTTCACATCAAATGAAATCCTCCTGCAGGTAATCTTCCTGTCACAAGCTGACTGCCTTGATGTCACTTGGAAGTGAGAGGGGATACTCAGCTTTCTTTTATTTTCCATTCTCCTTAGCAAAATCCTAAACCAGTCGGATTCAAGTTTGATGGGAGCTGTTCTTGCAGTTTATGCCTCCTTGCCCCTTGGGAGGGACTTACACGTGTCTATTTTAAACAAATTCCCCCTTTTTTCTCTCCTTTTTTCCCCTTCCTTACAAAGAACTGCAAATCTTCTGTGAGGAGAGCTTTTCATTGGGATGGAATTCAGTTCTGACAGTCAAACTTTCAGGAGATGAGGCTCTGGTGGATAATGATTAAATGAATTATCTCTCTGTGATGGATCTTACCTGAGAGCTGGGGATGCACTTGCAAAGTCGTGCAGTGAATTGGGGGCAGTTTCCCTATAATTTGGTTGCTGTTTCAAGAAAGTCTTATTCTAAGAGGTGGGGAAAAGAAAGCAATGGATGCTGCTCATGGAGGGGAGGGTAAATGGTGAACTCCAGGGCCCCTGGCCTCTGCCCCCGGGTAGCTCTCTCTCGTTTCAGATCCAGGTGGAAGAAAAGCCATCCTGCCTGCATCCTGCCCTGCGTACACAGGGCCCCACCTCTGCTTCCCTTCTGTTCTCCCTGAGAGTTTGGGTCTCTCCTACACAAATTTAGTTGGCTATGACATGAATAACTACAGGATCTGGCACAGAAGAACCACTAGTTTATGGGAACAAAACAGATCTTGCTCAGCCTGAATCCTAGAAGGATTGGGACCTGGGCTCCCCCAAGAAACTGGAGCTGTAAATCGTGTCCCTACCCCACACTCCAGTGCCCCTAGCACCAGGCCTGACCAACAAACAATTCCCATTCCATCCCTGGATGAGGTTATCCTCTTCACCAGCTCATCTCCCAGATCTCAGCCAGCCACTCAGCCTGGCCCACACAGGAAACAGGATCCTCCCCCTTTCCCTGTCACTGGCTCTGTGTAACTGCCACCCGCCACCCTTGTCAACAGCAGAGGCTGCATGGGCCTGCTGTTTCCATTTGCAGCTGCTGGCAGCACCCTGGATCCTAAAACTATCAACCCAGCAGATGTGGAGAAGTCAACCACTGAGGTTTGCTGATGCAATGGAAGAGAAAAAGGTTGGATAGCTAGCGCTTTTACTAGAATGTTCCGTAGATTAGGCTGGCATTTGAAGCAATTTTGGCTCGCAGCCACATGGAGTAAAACCTCTACTAAGACTTCTTTCCTTCTTAAACATGAAAGTGCAAACTTTTCTCAACCTTGGACTTCCTTAATCATTTATGAAAAGTGTCAGCTGTCACTGCCTTCTTGTTCTAATGCCTGGTGCCCTAGATCCGGGAGGCAGGAGCGTCCTGTTCCAAAAGAGGCTGAAGAGAAAGGAGAGGCATTGGTTTAGGAGAAGCAACCTTTCCTTATAATTAATGCGTCACTTCCAGAGCCATCTGCTTTGTCTTCAAACACATCCATCATCTCCATAAAAACATAAATGCATAGATTGAAAAATAAATTTTCAAAAGATTGGGTAAAGCCTGGCACCAGTGTCTCATGCCTGTAATCCTAGCTACTCAGGAGGCTGAGATCTGAGGACCAAGATTCGAAGCCAGCCTAGGCAGAAATGACTGGAAAACTCTAATCTCTGGTTAACCAGCAAAAAGTTGAAAGAGGAGAAGTGGTTCAAGTGTTAACCTTGAGCTGAAAAAAAAAAAAAAAAAAAAGCAAGAGCATGGGGCCCCAAGTTCAAGCCCCTGTACAGACACACATACCAAAAAAAGCCGTCACAAACTCAATTCATGGAAAAAACAACAACAAAAAACCCCAAATCCTCCACAGACATTCAGACTACAGATGTTGCTGGAAGAACAGTTATGCCCTTTCTTTAAGTTTTATGGCATCATGATAAACCCCCATAAATAGAAAGGGAACCCAGAAGCAAGTTGGGGACTGAGACGCTTCTAGGAGTATTTTAACCACTCAGAGAAATATTGATCAGGAAGTCAGCAGGGATGCTATTGTAAAACTGGGCTGAGTCTTCAGGTTTGTGCACAGTGTCAATAGTCTGTGAGGCTGAACCAAAAAGGAATACATTTTATCGGATTGTTTGGGGCTTGGGCTGTCTGTTTGCATTGAGTGAACTCCACAGGAAATCGGAGATGCAGGAATGTTAATTCCAGCAGCAGATGTAACACACAAACAAGCAGCAATCCCAAATTGGAAATTAATGCTGGTGGACCCTCTCTGTGCCTGCATTTTTCTGTTTGCCCAAGGTCTAAATCATGGGGTTCTAGGGGTACAGTTTCCATGGTGTAGCATTTCCCAGCAAATCATTTATGAGTTCTTAAAAAAGACAAAAAGAAAAGACCCTGAGCCATGGAAGGAAAAGAATAAAAATATCCCACAGGTCACCAAAGCCTGTGTCCCCTGGGGCCCAGTCATTGCCCAAAATATATCTCTCAGTGTTGTTTGACCTAGTTTTAAATGTCGTCCTCACCATCATCAACTCCTGTTTTTGCTCATGAGTGGCTCACACACTTTCAGGTCTAGGAAAAGCATCAAGGGCTTTAAGCACACAAACTTAGCGTCGACTCTCTCCTCCCTCTACCCTCCTCCACCCGCTGGGATCTTTGGCTCTCCTTGGCCTTTGCTTAACATGAGCATGCACATTTAATCCTTACCAATGTTCTGAGCAAGCCAACCTTTTGAAACCTCTCATTTTTCATTTTTATACCTTCAGCTTTGGCACTCCCAGCAATCCCTGGGCTATTTTGGCTCTTCTGAACTCTGCCTTCCCTTAACCACCATCCTCCACCTCTCTGACAGAATTATCTGGAAAATAGGGCACTGTCTTAGCTGTCTCCTTCTCTACCCCCTGAGACCCTGGGGGGTGATTTCATTCTTTGCGGGTACCCCCACCCACCATCCCAACCCTTTGTCCCTGGTGCCTTGGTGACATATGTCCTACAGCTACCTGGCATTTCCAGCTCATAGTTCTAATCTCCTGATGTCTCCTTGTAATAGGCTTCTGATGCTTTTTACCCCCCCCCCAATTTAGTATCATCTGAAAATTCAATTAACATACTGTTGCCTCCTCGTTCCAGGCCATTAATGAAGATGCTACGGCAGTGCCCGGCAAACAATATTTCCAAGGTCATGAGGAAAGGAGCACTGAGCTGCTAATCCATCCACCCAGTGTGGGGGAAGAGGCCATCAAGTGCCCACATGTGGTTTGAGCCATTTCCTCTGAGTTTTGTGAACTTCCCTTTCCCAGGTTGGGTTTTTACACCTCCCCTCCCTCCGCTTCAGCCACTGTGGATCAGTGGCAGTTCCCATTTGGAAAATGAAGAACATAGTTGATGCCTTCTTTTTATTTTCGTCCAGTTTCTTGCAGGGGAAACAGTCACTAATTGCGCATTTGTACAGAGAGCCCATGTACATGGTAAAGACAAAGTAGCCATTATTAAGCTTGTTATCCTGACTTCTCTCCATTTCGAAGGCAGAAACCATGACGGTAAAAAATATCCAGGTGATGAGGCCCAAGGCTCTAGGTAAGGGGAAGGGAGCGGCGCAAAAGCCAGATTCCCCCATTAGCCAGTTCCTGGATGGCTGAGCCATGAGATGCCAGCCCTGCAGGGCAGGAGAGCAGGCTGCCTCACCCCAGCAGCTATGCTGCTGGCATAGGGTCCTAGAAGGTGGCCCAGGTCTCCCACTGACAGGCGGCCTTGCCTTCTTCCCAATGACAAGCTCCTCCTGAACCCCAGGTTTCCTTCCTTCCCTCCACCCCAAACTGTAGGTATCATACTATAGTAGATTACCTGGATCAGAAATACTGAATAGCCAGGTGCTGGTGCTTATAACCCTAGCTCCTTGGGAGGCTAAGAGCTGAGGATTCAGGTTCCAAACTAACCCCAGGCAGGAAAGTCTTATCTCCAATCAACACCAAAGGGCTGGAGGTTCAAGTGGTAGAATGCTAGGTTTGAGCAAAATAAAACACACACACACTAAGGGAGAGCATCCATAAGATTGACCCTGTTTTATTTTTTCCAATTTGTCCCACTCCCCTGTCCTCCCCCTCCCCAGGGCCTGCCTTCAGCCCCTGGTCATTTCTTAAAATACCCAGAAGGTTCAGCCCCTGGTCATTTCTTAAAATACCCAGAAGGCTTCTCTGGACTGGCCTAGCAGAGGCAAAGCCCTGATGTAGAGACTCAAAGACAGTCCCAGCTTCCCCTGGGCTCCATAGACAGGCCTGGCTGACCAAATTTATTTGTTTGGCATTGGGTTTAACGACCCATATCACTTGAGGCACCCACCCAGCATTTTTTGCTTTAACTTATTTTTCAGATAAAGTCTTGCACTTTTCCCTAGGGCCAGCCTCAGACAGAGCTCTTCCTCTGTCTCCCAAGCAGCTGGGATTATAAATGTGCACCAGCATGCCACACCCCCTTGATTACTTTCTTTTCTGAGTGACTTTGTGGGGGAGACTGAACAGAAGGTATCTTTCTAATGTAGTGCTCTGACAGACCGTCAGAGAATGCCATCACAGGAAAAGTTGGCCTGGAGATACTCAGCAACATCATATATTAAAGAACTGAGAAAGAAAAGACCATCATTAAAATGATTCTTGGAGCAGCACTAAGTTTCCGGAGAGGTTCAGGACGTATTCGGAAGAGGGCCATCTGAGCGGGGCTGGCTTTCCCCAAGAGCTATCTGTCACTCACAGAAGAGACCCTCCAGGATAGGCTGGGAAGCTATGGCATTACTGCCCTGCCCACGGTTTCCACGTGCCTTAAGAATCCAGGCTCCCCACCCACAGTCCCCCAAAGGTGTGACCAAAAGTTAACAAGCCACAAGAAGGAAGGGAAGTATATAAGGGCCATGGGAGGACAATCAGACAGCATCCTGTTGGCCCACTACTCACACTGAAGGGCAGGGGACAGATGGAGTGCTCACTGTGTGTTCTAAGGGCAGTGCAGGGTTCCAGCTGAAATTAGCCCTGTCCAGAACTCTCTGGGGATGCCAGCCATCCCTGCCATTCTGCAGCTGAACCTCAGACCACGAGCCCTGAGAAGATTCCCAGGGGGCTGAGTTAGTTATATGTGAGCAGCAAGAGAGAAGCCAGTGGGTGCTGTTCCTGGCAGTTTGGAGTGGTCAGCATATCTCCAGAAGGCCAGGAGGCCTGCTTGGCATGGGGGCTTAGCTCTAGAGTCATGCATCAGGGAAGGGAGTTACTTACCCCCAAGCCTGGCACCTCTGCCAGGTGCCCCTATCCGGAGCTGAGCATTCCAGTCCCTGGTGGTAGGTTGCCGGCACCTCATTGTGCTAAGCTCCCACTCCTACCTTTGCCAGAACACAGTGAAATAGTGACATGCCGACTGCCAGGTGGATCAAGAAAATGAGCAGCAATTGGATTTTGCCTTTTTTTTATTTAAAGTTTTTATTGATTCTTATGGAGTGAATTAAATTTGAACACTGGAATGGAAAGGGATCTAAGCCATCTCTGTGAAGGAAATGGGATGCCATAAATGTGACACATTTGTCAGAGCTAGAAGGGAGAGCGCGGCCCAGGGACTATACAGGGGAGGAGGAAAACAGCAAGAGAGAAACAGGACGGGGCCTCTGTAACCCACCCTCTGCACAGCTCGTATTCCTGGGGCTCTGATCTCACTCCCGTCTCTTCTGGTGACCTTTGAGTGGCTGGTGGCCCTTCCAGTCACTTGGGCATTGCATGCAGCTGGAATGAAGATTGGCTGTACCTAGTCTCATGATCTGGATTATGGAATTTGAGCAGAATAGAGGAAGTAAACAGAGAGGAGGGAAGAGAGAGAAGCAGAGCAAGAAGAGCAGGGAATCCAGCTTGGATGCTGAATTTTCCATAACCGAGGAGAGAGAGGTGGTGGCAGAGAGGCAGAATGCAAGGCAGACTCCTCAAAAGGAGTCTAAGGTGGAATTAGACAAGTTGGAGGCCAGCCAGCCATTCCACACATGCCCACTTCCCGGCATAGGAGAGACCCACCAGGACTCACAGTGTCCTGGGATGTTGCGGAGTCTTGCAGCCTGCAGGGAGAAGGCCCCTGCTCTGTTGATCTGGATGAGAGCCAACAGCCAGTCAGACACATTGGAGCTGAGAAGGTGTCAGTGCCATGCTGGGGGTGGATGTTCATGCGTCTATCCCTTTTATCATCCAAGTCAGCAACATCTAGAAAAGAAGGGCTGCCTGGGTTCTGCTGATACTCTAGGGGTTCTTTCTTCGGGCAGTTAAGTCCTTCCTGCTTCCTGGGGGTCCTTGCTAGCTCCAGGAGACCACATATAATGAAGAGCAGGGCCATCAGGCAGAATGACTCTTCTGTGCTGTGGCAGGGGCTGGTATTCTTTCACGGGAGCTTGGTCAGCTACCATTGCTCTGGGGCAGACCAAGTGTTTGGAGCTCATCAGAGAACCCTGATGCAAAACCAGGCACCAGGGGCTCACACCTGGAATCCTAGCTACTTTGAGGTTGAGATTCAAGGATCCAAGTTCAAAGCCAGCCTGAGGAGGATAGTCTCAGAGGCTTATATCTCCAATTAACCACCAAAAATCAGATGTGAGGCTGTGGCTCAAGTGATAGAGCACTAGTCTTGAGCATAAAAGCTAAGGGGCAATGCCCAGACCTTGCATTCAAACCCCAGGACTGGCACAAAAGGAAACCCTGGGACAAATCCCCAGTCCATGGAAGCCAACCTATTGGTTAAGATCACGGGTTGCAAGTGGGGGTGGGGACCACAACTGGGCACCTACCTTCCTTGCAGGAATCTGCCACAGTGTCTTTAGCTTGGTGACAGAAGCCCCTCATCATTCTCCAGTTCCAGGATGCTGTCCTGCAGGACCATGGGCATTCTGTTAGTGGTACATGCAGCCACCATACTGGCTTCTCAGACAGACGCCTTCATTCCCATCCTCACCTACAGCAAATTCCAGAAAATGCAGGTAAGAAACCCTGCTGCCTACCTGGTTACATTGCTGAAGGAGGCCCTGCTACCTAGCCTGAAGATGGCTGGCCTCTTTGAAGTGTGTGTGTGTGTGTGTGTGTGTGTGTGTGTGTGTGTGTGTGTGTGTACTGGGGCTTAAGCTCAGGGCTTGGGCACTGTCCTGTCCTTGAGCTTTCTCAAGGTAAGTGCTCTACCACTTGAGTCATAGTACCACTTCTGGCTTTTTCTGTTTATGTGGTACCAAGGAACTGAACCCAAGGCTTTGTGCATGCTAGACAAGCACTCTTGCCATTAGGCCACAATCCCAGCCCTCTCCTTAACTTTTCACGCACGACTGACACTATACTACTGGAACCATACCTCTTACATTTGGCTTTCTACTGTGCTTTCCCTCCCTGGCTGGTTTTGAACTCGTATTCTCAGTTTTCAGCCTGTATCTGTAGTTAAGGCATGAGCCACTGCCACAGGCACCTAGCTAGAACCCTCTCTTTGGTAAACTCCTGTTTGATGACTATGCCAGAGACACCTGTAGTACCAGAACCAAGAGAGTGCCAGATGTCCCTCTGTCACTATCCTCTCTATTGCTGCCAGTATCACCAAGAGATGACAGTGGCTCACAGGAGTGACATACCTCCCCCCCCCCCCCCGCTCATCTTTCTGGGGAAGTTTTCAATCAATAAGCTGATAAATATTTACTGGGCTTCTCTGTGGTGCCAACCTCCTGTCTTTTAGGAGCTGACTGGAGCTCCAGCACCAACATATGAAAAATTAACTAACAATCAAAGACAAAAAAGAGATGTCACAAGGCAGTACATGATTAATTGTCCCATAAGGGATGCTAGTGCTAAGTGCTGGGGTTCAGAGGAGGGAGAAATCCCTATAGCTGCCAGAGAAGGTGAGATGAGAGCCAGAGCAGGGCCATAGTAGCTAAGGATGGGCATAAGCCACTGTCCAGAGGGCAGAGACAAAAACTGCTAGCCATGTGGGGATATAGCCACTTCCCTATGGACCCTAGAGAAAACAGACAGTCCCAAATGGAACTCGAGCAGCAGGGACTAAGGAAAACTGCCTCTTAGCCAAGTAGCAATGGCTTACTCCTGTAATCTTAGCTACTAAAAGATATCTGAGGATTGCTGTTCAAAGTCAGCCCAAGCAGAAAAGCAGTCTAAGTGGGAGTCAGTGTCAGTGGCTCACATCTATAATCCTAGCTACTCAGGAGGCTGAGATCAGGGAATCACATGATTCAAAGCCAGTCTAGGCAGGAAAGTCCATGAGATTCTGAGACTCTTATCTCCAGTTAATCACCAAAAAGCCAAAAGCAGAGTGGTAAGCACCAGCCTTGAGTAATAAAGCTAAAAGACAGCACCCAGGGCTGGGAATGTGGCTTAATGGTAGAATGCTTGCCTAGCATCCATGAAGCCCTGGGTTCAATTCCTCAGTACTACAAAAACAGAAAAAGCTGGAAGTGGCGCGCCCTATTACTGGTCAAAAAAAAAAGGACAGCACCCACGTGCTGAGTTCAAGCCCCAGTACCAGGACAAAAGAAAAAGAAAAATGTTCCTCAGTATCTTGGACTTCTGAGGATTACATTGGCTGTGCAGACTTTTGGGCCCTTTAAGTACGGAGAGGATAGAGAACTTTCATGTATCACCCAGTCCAAGACTCAACAGGAAGGCACGTGAGTTAACTGTCCTGGTTCTCTATGGCACAGCTCGTTCTTGTCTTGATCACCCAGCATGGGATGTATCTCCACACTCGTTGCTGAGTGCTGCTGGCCCTTCAGGACACAAGCATGCGTGCATGCACACACATGGATGGGCACACACATACTTTTCCAGCCATTGTTCTAAATTACAGCATCACATCTCGGGAGTCCCACAGCAGAATCCCAGGCATGCCATTAGAGACACTAACACAGGAGGGTACGCCTGAGTGCAGGGCTGGCAAGCCAGTACACAGCATGCCAGGCAAGATTTGGAGCTGGACAGAAATGGTCAAACTCGGGTTGAGCACAAGCCAGCAAAAACAACCCACAGACACGTTGCATTACTCTGTGCTGTGGTTTTCTTCCTGGTAATTGCCAGGAGCTAAGATTTTTATGAAGCTCCAAGCTCCTTCCTCCATAACTCATCTCCCTGTCTCTCCTCTTATAAATCACCTTCCAGGAACTCTGAGTTGCAGGCCACCCTGTGGCGCCCTCTCGGGTAGGGCTGTCTCATGATACCTTTTTTATAGGCTCTCTGCAAAGAGAGCTACATTTTCACACTTAATATGCATGAAGGACGACCATTATTCTCCATGTTTTAACTTAATTAACGGTAACAATCTGGGTGCAAATTTTTAAGCACAAAGAAATGAGCTCTTCTTCATAATGGCCTGTTGGAGGGTGACTCCAAGTTCATCCTCAGGCCACTGGGCATCTGAGTTGGGGGTGGGGAGAGGTACCTGGGAAAGAGAGGTTTCTTGGTCTTGGGGGCCAGGGAGCACCCAGACAGCTCAAGAAAGGAGAGAGGCCTCTGAGCTGGTTGAAGACAGCAGTGTGTGTGTGTGTGTGTGTGTGTGTTGTGTGTCTGTGTACTGAGGCTTGAACTCAGGGCTTGGGTGCTGTCCTTGAGCTTTTGGGCTTAAGGCTAGCACTCTACCACTTGAGCCACAGCTCCACGTCCTACTTTTTGGCGGTCAATTGAAATTAAGAGTCGCATGGACTTTCCTGCCCAAGCTGGCTTAGAACTGTGATCCTGATCTCAGCTTCCGGAGTAGCTAGGATTATAGGCGTGAACCACTGATGCCTGGTGAGGTGGCAGTTTTGTGCAATGCAGTGCTCTGCCTCCAGGAAAGGGAACGGAGCAAAGGGCAAAAGAAACTCCTGCACCTCCAGCAGAGGTCTGAAGAAGAGGAGACCAGTGAGGAAGAAGAAAACTTCACAGTCCAGGTGAGTTGGGAGGATAGAGAGAAACTTAGCATGGACATGTTTCCCTAACCCGAGGAGAAGGCAGGGCTCACATACCACCAACAGGTGTGGAATGTTCTAGAATATAGCAGTGAGCAAGGCATACAGCAAGAGGGCCAACTTGGCAGGGGATGGAGTCCAGCAGTGAGACCAAGCAATCTTTTTAGGCACCAAAGGAGCAAATAAGGTAGAGACTGACTAGAGAGGTCTGGGGACGGCTTGTCCAGGGAAGCCAGGGAAGGCTTCCTAGAGGAGGCAGCATCCGAACGAAGTGAAGCCTAGGAACCACCAGGCAATGCTATTGCTCCCCCAGAGAAAAGCTAATGCAAAATCCCTGCTCAGGTGCCCCAGGAGCAGGCCTGGTGGGGATGCTGAGAGAGGACCAGAGGCCAGCAGGGCCAGGTGTGCCCGGCCTGATGTCTGGGAAGACCCAGGCTTCAGAGCGAGCGAGTCACCTGACGTGACATGGAAAGATCTAGGGCAGCACAGGCAGAGACAGGAGACAGTCGGGAAGCAGCCGTGTCCTGAGGAGGAGAGGGAAGGCCAGCACACTAGACCCCCCTCTCCTGAGCAGGAGCCTGTGTGGCTCTGGCTCCTAGATGACCTACCTGGAGAGCGCTTGGAGACTGTCCGGCCTGGGCAGTATCTAGCTTCACTGATTGCTCTGCTCCTGCACTGAATGGCCCAGTCTCTGGGGATAGAGTGGTAAACAAAATAGTCAAAAACCCAGACTCACATCCTTGAGGAGAGGCAGAAACGAGATACAGGAAGGCTCTGGAACAGACAAGGAAGGTGATTAAAACTCTACAGATAGGGGTGGGTACCATGGAGGAAAATTTAGCTGGGCAACACAAAACAGGTTTGATTTAAAACAGTGGAAGCATGGCAGGTTTCATGAGTAGATGGCATGAAGCACAAAGAACTGAAAGAGCAATGGAGTGAATCATATGATGTCTAGAAGGAGGGGTCCAAGCAGAAGTAATAGCCCATGCAAAGGCCCCAAGGCAGCCCCGGAATGTTCTCCCTACTCGTACCTTTTACCTTTCAGTCAGTTCTTGACCTAGCAAAGTGTATCCTCTGGAGAGTGGAGAGAGATTGGAGGTGTGGGGGAAAGACAGAGGCTGTATGCAGTTCAAGGCTAGGACATGAGTGGAGAGCTGAGGCTAGGACTGGGTGAGCTCCCAGCGGCAGGCTGGGCAGAGGAGAGGAGAGGAGAGGACTTGGGTGTGAGCTGGGCATTCCACATAAAGGTGCCTAGGACAGCAAAGGCCTTGCCAAAGCATCTCAGCAGTCAGGGCAGAAACAAGTCTGACTTCTCACCTCCTACATCCTGCTGGACTGATGTCTCTTCAGTTCTGTCAAGTGTAGCCCCAAGAGTGGAACAGGCTTCTTTCCCTCCCCACCTTGTCTGGGAGAGAGCTGGGGGGTAAGTCTGCTCCTCAGACCAGCCTTAACCTTCACCTGGACAACACTGGCAGTCAGGGGAGGCCTGCGGGGGCTGGGGGGGAGTGGCTCATGTCCTTTTATACCTCCTTGTTATGATAGCATAGGGCTGGGAGATCCTCCCTGGACTAATCTCCAGCCCCGGTTTTAGAGTGGGGACACTGAGGCCTAGAGAGAGGCAGAGCCATAGCTGTGGGGAGGATTTAAAGCACAGGCAGGATTTAAAGGAGCCCCATAGAGATGTGCTTTAGGGACCTCAGGCCACCACGAGGGTAGACAGTATGTCCAGCCATTCCCACATGCAGCAGTAGGTGGCAAGTGGTGGGGGCAGGCTCTGGAGAGAGGCAGGGAATCTCCTCCCCCACCAGAACAGGTTCATGCAGTGAGGCCTTTGACCCAGGACAAGCTGGCTGTGAGGGTAAGATGGGTGCGCAACCTTAAAGACCACATCCATTCTGGTGTACAGCCACCAATTCCTTATCCATCTCCTGTGTCCCCACATATGAGAGTGATTGGTCCTGGGCCCCCATATATGAAAAGAGAGGGGTGTATTGGGCCCAGAACTGAGCCAGACCTCTGTATGTACCTCTTCTTCCTGAGTTGTTTACTGCTGGTCAACAGCTTCCTTGTGCTCAATTTCCTCCTCTGCAAAATGGGGACACGAAGCCCTTGGTTTAATATAGTCCAGACACTAAGAACATGTGCATGGGTGGTGGGGATTCAGCAGGTGAGCTCTGATCACTGGAGGGGTGAGTTCCTGCCCCCCATGAGAAGTCAGCTGGGCTCCTGGGCTTCCTCTTGGTGTCAGAACTCCCGGAGGAGCCCCAGAGGCCCATTGGAGGAGGGAGGGGGAGAGCAAAGAACGAGGGAGGGAAGGGGACAGGGCAGAGCAGGAAGGGGCAGGGGCAGGGGCAGGGTGGGGCTGTGTCTCCCAGACTCCCACATCCACCTGTAGGGTATCCAGGGGTTAAGGCACTCTCTGCGCCTCTCCCTTCGGTTAACTCTGCCTTATTTCACAGCTGACTGCTCCTGTGGAAATTGGAATGAAGATGAACTCCAGGCAGCTGGAAAAGTACCCGGCCGCCCTGGAAGGGCTGCTGAGGGAGGCACTGCCGCCCACTCAGCCTGGTAAGCTCAGCACCCACCCTCACTGCTCGGGGAGGGCCTCTCCATGTCTCAGGTCTCTGTCCATCCTGATGTTAATATTCTAAGAAGCATCTGAGCAGGATTTGAGTCTGGTGATTTTTATTTATTTATTTTAGGCTTTGTACTTCAAACCTTCAGCCTCTGCTGCAGGCCCCGGCTCAGAGGGGAGGCAGCACAGAGAGGGCAGGGCTGGGGCTCTAAAGTCTACCAGGGTGTCGTAAACCCCTCTCCTTCCAGTTTAGCATCCCCTAGAAGCCCCTGCTTTCTCCCAGGTACCACAGAAGCTGGGGAAGAAAACCCCCTGCTTCAGCTTTTTTTCTTTTTCATTGTGTAATTCTGCAGCCTATTTCTCGGCTTGCTCTGTTCAAGGTCTGCCTGAGTTACTTGAGCAAAGCTAGATCTTGTCTGACAAACAGCCACTAATTATCTCTCCTAGTCCCTCCACGAGCAGCCAGCGGAGATGGAGGAGGTGGTGTTAGAGTTGGAGAAACTAGGAGGTTAAATGACTTGCCCCAGGCTATGGAGAGCTCCCAGGCTCTGGCAAAACTGCAGCCTCCTGCCAGGCAGTGCCCTCCACCCCTGAACAGCAAGCAGGTTTAGAAGGCCATTTCCTAAGCAGATGTGCCAGCACCGTTGAAGGGCAAACCTGTGGGTTTTTTCCTCCAGAAGCTGAGTGAAAAATCCTCCAAAGACAAGGTGGACTCCCCTGGACAAGCTGCCCACCAGCCAAGCCTTCCAATCCCCTGCAACCATGAGGCACACTGGGGCACAGACCCCCTCCAGAGCAGATCCCTTCTCCAGCAAATAAAGCATGACATGTACAGCGACTCCTCTTTTATTTAATATTCTAATTTCTAAAAGGCCAGCTCAGATCATGAGGAATCAGAGAGGAAGCTCAGAGGGATGGAGCCACACATTCGCAAAATGCTGCATCCTTAGGAAGTGCCCAGTGCAAAGTGCAAGTATCAGCTTAGGCTTGGGCAGGAGAGGAAGCACCTTTCCATTTCAGAAGAGGAAACTGAGGCACAGAGAAACAACATTTTGGGGAAAGAAGACTGGAATCCTAAGTCCGAATCCTACTCCATTTTTCTATTTACTGATGAGCTGGAGTTCTAATGGACTGAGGATTTTAAGGCCTCTGCACTCAGCCCCTTGCTGAGTAACTTCTAACCAGCCCTTTAGCCTCAATGAGTCTTTGCAAAAGCAAGGTGGTAATATCTGCCTTGAGAGCGGAGGGCAGAAGCACCAGCAAAGAGCAAGTGACTATTATTATTATCATCACCTTGTGGCTGCAGGCTCCAGCATCCACAGCAAAATTGCATAGCCAACCCACTTATTTCTGCCTTCTAAACAAAACTAGATGGGAAGTTTCTCTCTAATTTAATTTCACATTAATGAATATTCATTTATTTATAAGCTGGGGCCATATAGAAACTGCTACTCCCTCCATCCATAGGTTACCAGGAATTGGACACCACGTCCCCTCGGTATTGCTACATGCCCACCTGGTGCGAGAGAGGGCTTAGACACCAAGCATAGTCACAAGCATAGACTCCACCTACCAAACAGCACCCTTGTTTGGAGTGCTCTGAATTCCCCAAAGGCCACCATAGGACCAGCCACTGTCCTGATACATTTCCATACACGAGTCACGTTCTGATCAACCCCAGAGTTGTAGCACATTCCTAAGCAATGCCACCAACTCATGGGCACAAGTGAGGAGGCAGAGGGGCAGGCAGGGTGAAAGGAAGAAGCTAGCACTGTAGATATACAGGGAAGAGCTGTATCCAGACACCTGCTCATCCTTCTCAGCTCCTTCAGGCCAATTCACCCATTACCTGGCACATATTCTGAGAAGCAGAGAAACAAGAGGGAAACCATTTTTATTTTTGTGTTTCCCTAACTTTTATCTTTAAGTGCTTGTACAAAAAGCTGTTTCAGTCCAACATGTCAGTTTATGGGTGCATCTTGATCATTGTCACCCAAGGGGGATACCATTTCTGATTTCCCTCATCCTCTATGTGATCATCTTCCCCAGTCACCAGCAGAGGGTAACCATTTTTGGGGTGTAGGGCTGGTATACTTTAGGGAATTTTTCTTAAGCTCCTGGGGGTTGAAGAGCAGGGTTGGAATGGGTGATAATAACAGGAATGGGACCTCTGAGTGACTTCACCCTAGCTGGTCTACATCTATCCATCCATCCATCCATCCATCCATCCATCCATCTTGTTGGTCAGTCTGTCCAGCCAGCCAGCCAGCTATCCAGCCAGCCAACTAGTACTGGGGTTTGAATTCAGGTCCTCCAGCTTGCTAGATAGATATTCTACTACTTGAGCCATTTTCCCTTTATATTTTTCAAGTAGAATCTTGAGGCTTTGTCCAGGCTAGTCTTGGATAGCAATACTTTTCCCCATGTAAGCCACCATACCTAGCTGGTTTGTATTTTAACTAGGAGTAGGTTTTTCAAGCACAACCCTTGGGAAGAGTGTAATGCTGTCTTTCCTGCAGAAAAAAAACACTGTTCAGTGCTCAGTGCTGCAGCCCAGTTGTCCCAACCCTCACCCTATGACCTCCAATATGCTTCTGTGTAATGAGCTGCAACAGGGACCCAGCTACCACATCTGTATTCACAGTGCCCACCACCGGCTTAGAAGTGTCGGCTCCTTTCTTCTCTGGTTTTCCTTTCCTGCCACTGTTCGATTGCTACTATCAGCTCAAATAATTCTGTTTTGCCAAGGAGTGCCTCTAGTTTCCAGGACAGCGGACTTGATTGCTTACAGGACATGCTCGGCGCTAGAAGAAATTAAAATGAGGGGGGAGATGGGAGAGGAGTAGGATTCTGTGAGCTGAGCCAAGAAAAAATGACCATGTTTTCACAAAACAAGAAAGATTATCTTGATTAAAGATACAGGATGTATGAGCCACAAATCAGCCAGGCTCAGAGACTGGGGAATACCCAGGTCAACCAGGAAACCAGGGCACCACCTTCTTGCCCCCATCCATCTTTCAGAGGTTTACCCAGCAGAATCCACTAGAACATCTGATTAGTGGAGGGGTACAGATGGGCCCTAGAATGGTCTGGAAGGTGCTTTTCATTTAACAGGATCACAGGGCAACCTGGCGAGATGGAGACGAGGAGGTATTTTCTCAGTAACCACATCGGTGTGATTCCATAATTACTGAGCTACATGGATTTGCCATGAAATTGAATAGTTAAAAGCAAAGAGTAATTGCCTGATATCTGTACTCTATAATTTAGTATAATCTAATCATGGACAAAGCCCAAAAGAAAATGTTCTGAAAGCATTGCATTTTTCTTCATACACAATTTGTTATTGACATCGGGTAATGTATTCCAGGCCTCTAAAGGAACTCTTACCCAAAGTGCAAGCTTGGCCAAAAGAGCATTTCCTTTCATGTTCAGCAGGCTGGTAGGAGATGGCAGAACTGCCCATCAAGCCTGATCTAGCACTTTTTGGTGACTCTATTTCCCCCTTTATCACCCACTCCTAGGATAGCAAAACCAGATGAGAAGACAAAAATCTGAGCCTTAAATAACACCCACTTTTCAACCCAGTATCCTCCACGTTCCCCCAGTATGATGCCACTACAATGCGGTTGGAAGTGAGCCCAGGACAGCTGAGGATCAAGGACAAATCCGTAGTCCCCAAGTATCTTGGAGCCCTGATAAATGTGTGCAGGGCTTTCTGGAGGAGGAAGGAGAATGATATCCACTAAAAGATTTATTGTCATTATTATTTTGGGGCTCTGCTAGGACACAGAGAGGTCAGCAGGAGGGGAGGTGGTGTGGTGGCCCTCAGGGAATTCAGAGGGTGCTCCCTGCAGCTCCTGCCTCTGCTAAATGTGTGGATGTGGTTACTAAGTACATATAGACATTGTGGCTTGTCTTTCCTGGTTGCCTTTAATAAATCAGGAAGACCAACCACAGCCTGAGCTTGGTACCTTGAACAAACCCACACAAAGTAATGGGAAGAAGGCCACTCAGTACAGTTGACAGCTTTGCAGTATTTCCCTTTTCTTAAAAAGATACCTTCCATTCCTGACAGGCCCTGAAGCAGAGCCACTGGGAGACACAGAGGCAGATTACCATTGTGTAGCCCAGCCAGCCCAGGGGGCAGCGCCTGACAAGACAGGGGCCAGTGGCAAGGAAGCAGTGCTAATGGCTGCCACAGCCTCACCACACTAAACTTGGCAAAAGGGCTTTGAGGGCAGAGAATATCATGGGCTAAATCCAGAGGGCCAGGTGCCTATCTCATACCTGTAATCCTATCTACTCAAGAGACCGACCTATAAGTAAGTATTGAAGTTCAAAGCCCACCCAGGCAGGAAGGTCTGTGAGACTCTTAGCTCCAATTAACAATCTAAAAGCCAGAAATCAAGCTGTGGCTCAAATGGCAGCATACTAGTCTTCCTTAGCTGAAAAGCTAAGGAACAGCATTCAGACCCTGAGTTCAAATCCCAGTATCAGCCAAAAGTAAACAAACAAACCCAGAGAAGGGGCAGGAAGGAGACCAGTAATTTAGGGAAGAAAGCGGGAAAACAGAGAGGGAAAGACTATAGGGATCCTGAGGGGAGCTGATGGGCAGACCAAGTGTGAGTGGGTGGTTGGGAACTTGGTATTCACAGATGCACACCAAGGCTGTTAGACCCAGAAGACAGCAAGGCCACTGGCTGCTAGAAGTCCACATAAAAGGGAAGAGTGGCCCTGTGCTGCAAATAGTCACTACCACCAACACACTGGGTCTTAGGCTAGACATGGTCAAGAGGGTTCAGGGAAGGTCCAAGGGCTAACTGGACCTGGTTATACAGATAGCAGCAATAGTGTCCTTCCACACTGGAAGGCTGATAGAGCTCCCACTGAGTACCAGTGCTAGGGGTGGCTCCAATTCCCTCCATATTTTTCAAGTGCTCTGAGATCCATTGTGATGAAATAGACCATCAGTCTGCAGAACGTTGCACCGTTCACTTTGTTTAAGCATCAGTTTCAAGCACTCTTAGAATATACCGGGCTGGTATTGATGCCGAAAGGCTCATTCTTTATATATTGAACTGCACAGCTGCAAGGAGTTGCACAAATGTTACCAACTCATTTGTCATGCAAACAGTGCTTCAGAAAGAAATAAAATACTATTATGTGGTATATGTGTTAAGCAATCACTATATCAAATCCATGGCATTCCGTGCAAACACAGGCAGAGAAAAGGAAAACAACACTTGGTGAGAGAAATCACACCACATGGGCGCAACTAAGTCGGGAGAATGTGAGGCTAACAATGGAAGCCTGATGGAGCAGAGGCTGTCATTTTCCCAGCAATGAGACCAGCATTGGATATCCCTGAGGTACAGCAAGCAGCAGGAATGCAAATCCCTGACAGAGGAATATGGCTCAGGGTCCCAGAGAGGGGAGAGACAGATGTGGAGGCCAGCAAGCGGACCACTGGGTAAAGCGACTCTGGGGAGGAGGGGATTCTGGGAGGAGAACTGAAGGAGTGTGAGAAAGAAACACTAGACTGGCAATAAATGTTTCGAAAAGGGAGTTGATGAAGGATGTGAAAGGAACAGAAGAGACAGAAGAAAGCAATAATCTACAGCTCTGTTTCCATTTGCTACAGCTCCCCTTGCCTCCCTTAGGGGGTTCCTACCAAGAGCCTTCATGTAACCAAATCACCTGCCCAACGGGAGGCTCTGCACCAGCACGGGTTGAGTATAAACAGAGATGAACATGTGCCAGGCATTATCCTAAACACGTCACACATGTTGGCTGTTCTAATCCTCCCAGCAGCCCAGCCAGGAATTTCGGCCAGCAGACCGGGGATGTCACTTGGGAATGCTCACACGTTGTGGTCACGCCTCTGCTGTGGAACTGGACCCCATATCCTAGACCACGGTGCGAGCGTCTAGACGGGGGGTCGGGTGCGCCCCTCCCCATCTCTTTAAATGTAATGCGCATGGCCCCGGCGAAGCAGGCTCCTCTGAACCACCTCCTCTGTGCACTTGGCACAAGACTCGGGGCTCTTCTGCCTCTACCGTGGGCGCCGCGTGGGCCTGGGGCGGGCGCCGGCGGAGGGCAGAGTCTCCCGGGCCCGGGCGGCGCATGGTCAGGGCCCAGGGTTGGCCAGTTGTGTGCACGGCTGGCCTGCAGGTGGCCCAGCGTCAGGACAGGGTCCTCCCGCCACCCACCCAAACCCCAGACTCGCCCAGCCCTCGACAGGGCCTCGTCCTTAACCATCCAGCACACCTCCATTAGATCGACGGCTTTCTGGACGCCTGTCTCGTGGCACTGGCCTCGTTAGGGGCAGAGGACAAAGTGTAGACATGGGTAGAGATAAAAGACACGCGAGAGGAAGTGAAACAAGTACTGAAGCCAGATAAATAAAGCACAAACGTATGCCAGACCTTCTCAACATGGCGGCGCAGCTATGCAGACCTCCTCGGTATGGCCGACCCATCGGTCAGAGGCGACCTTCCCAGCATGGCGCCCGAGTCCGACCTTCCCAGCATGGCGCGGGCCCCGCCCGCTCCGCCGCGGCTGCCGGCGGGAGCAGTTCCGGGTGCGGTGCGCGCCAGGGGCGGGCGGGGGGCGGCGTCCTGGCCATGGCCGGCCTGTCGGACCTGGAGCTGCGGCGTGAGCTGCAGGCCCTGGGCTTCCAGCCAGGACCCATCACCGACACCACCCGGGACGTCTACCGCAACAAGCTGCGCCGCCTGCGGGGCGAGGCCCGGCTGCGCGACGAGGAGCGGCTGCGGGACGAGGCCCGGCCGCGGATCCCGGAGCGGCTGCGGGACGAGGCCCGGCTACGCGAGGAGGCGCCGCTGCGCGCCCGGCCCGCCGCGGCCCCCGTGCGGGCGGAGCCCTGGCTCTCCCCGCCGGCCCCGGGCCCGGCCTACCGGACCCCCGGGGCCTATGGCGACTTCGGGGCCTATGGCGACTTCGGGGCCTCCGCCGCTTCCTGGGCCGGGAGCCGCGGCCTCGCCCATCCCGCCCGCCCTGCGCCGCTCCGGCGTCGCCCCTCGGTCCGAGGCAGCTCTGAGGAGGACGAGGACGCCCGGACGCCCGACAAAGCCGCCCTGGGCCCGGTCCGCCGCTGGTGGGGCGCGTCCCCGCCGTCCTCGGCGCGGCCGCCCTCCGCCCTTCTCGGTCCGGACCCGCGTCCCGGCCTGCGGGCCACGCGAGCCGGCTCTGCGGGCGCGGCGCGGGCCCGACCGGAGGTGGGGCGGCGGCTGGAGCGCTGCCTGTCCCGGCTGCTGCTCTGGGCCAGCCTGGGGCTGCTGTTCGTCTTCCTGGGCATCCTCTGGGTGAAGATGGGCAAGCCCTCGGCGCCGCAGGAGGCGGAGGACAACAGTACGTCCCGGGCCGGCGCAGGGGAGGGCCCCGGGGGCGCGGGTGGCCTCCCAGCCCGGGCCGCACAGCCCTGCCGCCTGCCAGCGGCTCCCAGCTGCCGGCCTGCCCACTCGCAGGCCCTCGCTTTCCGTCTTCCCAGCATCTGCAGTACTTTCTGCCTTCGCTGTCTCCTTTCCTGCCCTGGCCCTCCATTCTGATGTCTCCCTGCTTCACCACGTGCTGGGAACGAATTCTACCCCAACCTCGGATTTTCTTTTGAGAGAGACAGGCCATTCCCCACCTGGCTTTGGTTCTTCCCTCTTGATCCTCCCAATTCAGTACCTTCTTGAAGACCCCCTACCCCAATGCAACTGGACCACAGGATTTGGCTGTGGTCCTACCTTTCAAAACAACAACAACAAAAAAAGGGTCCTTCACTTCAAACCAAGGGGCTGAAAGGACTCCAAACCCCAACTGTGGATCCGGTGTAGGAGAACCTTTAGGAAAGTTAAAGCGCTTTAAGTGGGGGTGTTTGTCATTGCAGCACTCTGTGGAGTGAGCTAGGACAGCGTCTGTGATTCGAGACACTGTCATTGCCCCTCTGTCCACACTTAATTACACAACTAGACACACCAGTAAAAAAGTGTGTGGCATGCACTGTCTCCTTAATAGCTGAGGATTGGTGTTTCCTCAAAAGGAAAAGTTATCTCTTTAACTGTAGGTTCTAGTAAGAAATCACATGGAGATCATTTCATTATAAATTCAAAAATAATACTTCAGTTTGCAAACTTTTTTTTTTTTTTTTTTTTTGGCCAGTCTTGGGGCTCAGTCAGGGCCTGAGCACTGTTCTTGGGCTTTCTTAAGGCTAGAGCTCTAACACTCAAGCCACAGCACCACTTCTGGCCTTTTCTATGTATGTGGTATTGAGGAATCAAACCTGGTTTTCGTGCATGCAAGGCAAGCACTCTACCACCAGGCCAAACTCCTGGCCAGTTTGCAAATTTTTAATACACTTCTCAAAGCTTGAGTGTCAATACTGTTCCCAGCCTGGAGTCAAGGCCACATTTTTTCACTCTAGCCAGAACAACTGAAATCCAAGACAAGTCTGAATTATGTCTCAGCTGTGGTGGGATTGGGATCACAGACTTAGGTGGATACTCAAATGATTCTTCACTATGAGAGCAGTCAGTGAACTCTCGGAGTCCTTTGTGAACCTTCTAGAGAAATGAAGCAGCCTTCAATGTCATGGCACCACGCTGAGGATGTCATAGTTTCGCATTTATACTCATTGCTGAGCTACTTTGAATCTTGGGGATACGTACTGGACTTTACCTGGGGTTCCTTCCCCATGATGGTGTTAATCCCTGCTTAACATTGTTTATACTTCAGAAAGCTTCTGGATATTGTTTGGGCCTAACTCCCAGTGTTAAGGGAGGTCCATATGACCCCACCTCCCCCCATTTTACAGACGAGGAAATAGGTTCCAAGTGGTTAAACTGCCCAAGAAGCAGTGGCTGTTCATTTCAGCTGGAAAAGGAGCCAACTATCTAACTTCCTAGTCCTAGAAGGGGAAGTTCTTAATATCTTGTGTGCACCCTTCAAAAGTGCCACCTTTAGATGCCATCTCTCTAGTCCCCTCCCTTGTATCAGTAATATTCTGCTTCCCCTGCAATTTGAAAGAAGTCTTTTCCTTAACCCACATTTTTAACACTGTTTCTTTTCTTGGTCTCAGTGAAGTTATTACCAGAGGACTGCGAGAGAAAAACCGATGAGGTGAGTTTGCGTTTTGCTTTTACTGTTCCTCCTGAGGATGCTATCCTCCATCAGGAGGTAAACATCCCCAGAAGAAGATCCTAATAGGATCATTTTCAGGGAGCATTTCCTGTAATGTACCAGAATCACATCGTGTTCTGTGATGGTTGTGTCACACTCAATTGTGGCTGTGAAGCAGTACTTGAAATATAGACTGATCTCCCGGATCCACCGCTGGGCTTGTGGCAGAAGCGCTCCCGTCAATTGCAGCATCGGAGACTTTGATCTTCTGCCTAAGTTGATCCTGGGAGATAGATACAGTGGGTTGCTGAAGGACCTCTCAAGCTCGCTGGTGCAGGGAGGAAAGGCTGGCAGTTCCTAAGCCTCAGTTCTCAATTGCACAGCCTCCTCGCTGGTGGACATCTGTGACTCTAAAAATGTGCTTCCGATTTGACACCTTGGAGGGGTTAGCTTGAAGTGAGTGGTCAGTGGAGTTAGCCCTGTTGGACTATGTTTCCATTTGTTTGATGAAGCCCTAATGCTCCCTTGGAATAACATTTGGGAAAGGGAGCGGCCCCCTGCATTTGTGAATCATGCAGGCAGCTGATTCTGGCGGTAGTCTGGGAAAGATACAAAGCAGTAAATTTTCAGCTCATAAATCTTACCCGGAAAAGTTGTGTGTGGCCAGAGGGCATGACTTAGTAGTCTAATTATTAAGTGTGCAATGCTGGGCCTGCACAGCCCTCGGGCCAGGGAAGAAATGATGTGTGGTCATGCAGACGCCCCTGTACTGACGCTTGCCCATGTTAATGAAGGGCATCCAGGTTTCATTTGTCCTTGGTTTCTGATGTGTCATATTTGGGGGTGTTTTATGACACTCATTTATTGTACTCATCCACCAAAGGTCTTTGCTTTCCCAATTGTTTTGCCCAAACAGATTAGTAATAAGTTTAACTTGCCTCCCACTGTAAAAACTGCAATTGATGATGAAAGGAAACAGCCTAGAAATAGAAACGTAGGTGGCCAGAGGGAAAGTTTCACTTCTAAAGACTGAAAGGAAATCCAGGAAAAAGTAGCTGTTCTAGAAGACACATCTTGTCTCCTGATGGTAGTTTTGTTTGCCTTTTGCACTGGGAAACGGTTTGCTGGTTTTGCTTTGTATACCCTAAATCTGACATCTTTCTTAAATGTGCCAGACCCCAAGCAAATGGCACATTTGCTCCCTGGCCCTCTTCTGAGCTGGACAGACTCATGCTGTACTTGAATGAGCCCAGACAGGTCCCTTTAGGTCCATGCCAGACATGCTCGGTGAGCAGATGGCTTCTGGCCCCTGTCAGACAGGGCTTCAGACTCCAAATATTCCGTTTATAAGCCAGCCTGCCTCTGAGCACACAGCTAAGCCTGGGCAATAGCCACACTGGTTTATCGGGCTACCTTCATGAGGTCCCCTTGTTCTTTATGGAATGTGGACCCTGGAATAGGCAAGTGGGGACAGAGTTCTTGGGTTTGGTGGGGTCCTCGCTGAAAGTGTCCTTGGGATTGCCTCACCCAGAGCCAAGATGGGCATTTGAGTATTTGCTATTCTTTCCTTTTCCGAGACTGAGAACTGTTGTGGTTTTTCTTTCTGACTTTGTGCTTCCAAGAGTCAAGAGTATGGGAACAGGCTGAGATGAGTTGTCTTTTTTTTTTTTTTTTTTTGCCAGTCCTGACGCTTTAACTCAGGGCCTGAGCACTGTCCTTGGGTTTTCTCAAGGCTAGAGCACTTGAGCCACAGCATCATTTCCAGCTTTATCTAAGTATGTGGTACCAAGGAATTGAACCAGGGTCTTCATGTCTGCTAGGCAAGCACTCTACCACTAGGTCAAACTCCTGGCCCAGGGGGTTGGTTGTCTTAATCAGTACATTTTATCATCTGGTACCTTCAGTTCAGTGTCCTTGAGGTAATGTCAGCAGGTGCAGAGAAATTTGTATAGAAATTCATCAGATCCTGACCACTGTCCTTCCTCAGATGGGCTCTATCTCCCTTCTCCACCCAGGTTCCCCATAAATGCACAGGAGTGGCCTAACAAGCCTGCAGTCCCTAACATTCTGCCCTGACCAATGAGCTGTGCACGGCCCAGCCACTATGGCTCTTTCCTCTGAGGAAGCTGGGAGCCTGTGCTCATTGGCCCCTCCTACTCGTCTCTAGGCAAGTGGTACTGGGCAGTAGAGGCCCAGATCCTCCAAGTGGGTCTCCTTTGTCACTATGTCTGCTTGTGACCGCCTCCACCATCGCGGTGCCCTTCTCAGTCACTTAGCCTGATATTTATCACCTCTCTCCCTGGGCCCGAGCTCTGCAGAATTTGCTTCTTTTAGAATCAGATGTTTCTGGCTGTCACAATGGAGGGGGAAAAGCTGACTGCTTGTCTTATGCCTTTTCAGTTCTGCCAGGCCAAGCAGAAGGCGGCCTTGCTGGAGCTGCTGCACGAACTCTACAACTTCCTGGCTATCCAAGCCGGTGAGTAGCGCCAAGCCCCTGATGAGTCATGCTGTGACCACCATGACTGTCCCCAGAAGACATTCAGAAGCTAAGTCGCACTCCTACTTCCACTGTCATCTTTTTTGAGCCTCCTGTTGAGATAATACATGTTTGGCCTTGCTTCTCTTTAAGGGACCCAGGGGCCTGCAGGGGCACATGATAAACTCCCTTCCGTGGGATGTCAGCAATTGGTGGTGGTGGTGGTTTCTGCCCAGGCCCTGAGTCTTCTTAGAGCCTGTGTTCTCCTGTGGACAGCAGGGGTGAATGTCCACACTTAACCAACGTTACCAGTCACAACCCAGACAGATCAGTTTAGTCTAAAGAATGTTCCAAGGTACCTGTCACAGGAGATGTCTGAGAAGATGCTGAAGCTAGGATCTTATTGGGCAGCCAAGGTTGAGTGACTTGAACTAACTCCTCCTAAGAGTCCTCATCCTCAAGGTCAGTCTTATGGGCCCTCCTCTGCCAGCTTCTCTTTCCTGATGCTAGGAGGCTGGAGATGGATGGAGAGGAAAGGACTTGAGGCTCCTGCCCCTCATCACAGTCATCCTGACATGCATCCACAAGGGATTATGTGACCCCTCTCTATGCCAGGTGCAGAGGAGGATACAAAAGTCCAGGTGAGGGGCCGGGAGTTTGGCCTAGTGGTAGAGTGCTTGCCTAGCTTGCACGAAGACCCGGATTCAATTCCTTGGTACCACATACATAGAAAAAAGCCAGAGGTGGTGCTGAGGCCCAGGTGGTAGAGCTCTAGCCTTGAGAAAGTCCAAGGACAGTGCTCAGGCCCTCAGCTCAAGCCCAAGACTGACAAAAAAAAAAAAAGTGCAGGTGACATCTCTGGCCTCAAGGCCCATACCTCTTATTGGGGTTGACTGAGCATCTTAACTTTTGTGTCTTGGCTATGGTCCAAACATCACCATCACAGTTTTCTGGAAATGCAGCTTCATTCATGTCCTGTTCTAGTCCATGGAGTCGGGAAAGTCCCAGGGGGTCTGTGTGCATCCTGAGATCAAGAAGCTCTGCTTCATGAAGGATCAGCAGTAGCAGTTTCTCATCTCACCCTCCATATGTGGTCCTAGCCTGTGCCAGTAAGAGCCTTGGTACCTGCTGCCTTCTGGTCAGGGGCAGCTGGGAAGACACAGGTTTCATAGATGGAAGGGAATGTGGGCTCTGCCCTCTCCTCCTGTTGGACAGCTGTGTCCTGGGCACTATGCTGGCCATGTAGGGTCTGAGGTGAGTCACCCAGAGCTCTTCTTGTGTTGCAGGCAAGAGAAAGGCGCCTACTGCCCTGGCCACTGGGTGACAAAAGATTTGATTGGACAAGAACTAAGAGGCCACACATTGCAAGGAGACACAATGCCTTTTATCTAAAACAGTCAGGAAGAGATGTCACATGGAGATGACCTCTGTGCCAGCTCCATGGCACTACTTATGTGGGTGTAGGTAGGGACAGGCCAGAGAGTCCGGAACATACTGAAGGGGGCAGGTATAGAAAGTCTGGCTAACTACAGGGGAAGAGAAAAAAGAGATGAAGTTCACCAGTGCTGGTTGGGCCCCACTGAGGGTAGCCATGGGTGCCAGGCCCTTGGACCTTGATCTGATGGGCAAAGACCCGGGCATCTTAGGGCAGGTGTCAGGAAGGCAAGCACAGCAGGAGCTTGAATGGCACAGTGTCATTTAAGCAGACTCATTTTAAAGCTTTCTTGACAAAGCCTATGTATCGGGAGAGGACAGGAAGAAGCCAAACCAGGGCCATCAAGGAGATCAGAGGCAGGGTCATCAGATAGGTGCAGAAGGATGTGAGAAGCCACCTTAGCCTAGGGAAAGGATGAAGAGACCCACACGGGGTCAAATCGACTTTGAAATGGAGGATATGACTGTACTGGGGGACAGGTCTGAGTTCATTCTCAGGGAAAAACTGTATAGTACCTTCCAGTTTACTCCCTCAACCCACAGATGTTTAAATTGGCCAGTTACCCCCATCCAAGTGGGCCAGGTGAAGGATAGGAAGGCCTTGTGTGAGTATCAGGGATCTTGTATATGCCTCATCATTTGCTCTCCCTGCTCTCAAGGAATCTGGTTGGCCCACAGGAAGCAGCACATGCAGTAAACCATAGCCATGTAAAGGAGAGCCAAAAGCTATGGCAAGGTACCCACTCTGTCCCAAGTTAGCTAATTGAGGGGCCTTCATGAGCTGAGGGCTTATGCTGGCCTGGAAGCCTGGGCAGGTCCAAGGAGAGGCTTCATGTTAGGTGGAAACTGGTCTTCCAGGATGCCTAGCAGGAGACCTAGAGCCTAGCCCTCTCCCCCCTCCCCGGGCCCCTGGAGACAATGGGCTTAGAGTTGCAGGTTGCCAATCTGTGTCAAGATCAGAGTCCCTGCATCAGAGTCCATGCGGTGCTAGTGGCCTCCCTGCTGTATTTTTTCCCAGGCTGTGTTTATTTATAGTGCCCGTTCCCATCCCTTCCTGAGCTGTCTGTCTGATCCTTTTAGGGACCAATTGCAAACAGACCTTGGTATTGGGCAGCTTTTTAGTCATTTAATGCAAATCGCTGCACTGCTTTGCAGGTCAGGTTTTAATGATCTGGAATCGATCCAAGCTAAGTGGCTTTTGATCTTGCTGTAGAGTGAAGATGCCCCACAGAAGCTGGGGAGCACTGGGCCACATGCTCCTGATTAGAGCTGATAGCTTGATTCTTGCTGCATTTTTAGTCCGTTTCTAAGTATTTTTTTTTAACCTCTTCTCTGTATTTGAGTGTATCTTTTTCTCTTCCAGGGAATTTTGAGTGTGGCAATCCAGAGAAGCTAAAAAGCAAATGCATTCCTGTTCTGGAGGCCCAGGAATACCTGGAAGTGAGTAGGCCTTCTGCATTCCTGGGAGGGTGGCTGCCTTCCTATTAATCCTTCCAGTCCTGGGTTTTGGGTTTTTGGTTTTTTTTTGTTTGTTTGTTTGTTTTGCCAGTCCTGGGCTTGGGCTCAGGGCCTGAGCACTGTCCTTGGACTTTTTCAAGGCTAGAACTCTACCACTTGAGCCTCAGCACCACTTCCGGCTTTTTTTCCACATCTGTGGTACCAAGGAATCGAACCCGGGTCTTCGTGCATGCTAGGCAAGCACTCTACCACTAGGCCAAACTCCCGGCCCCCCTGTGGGTTTTTTTCCTTTTTTGTTTTCTGTTTTGTGCCTGCCTACCTGCCTGCCTGTCTTCCTTCCCTGCTTACTTCTTTTCTTTTAAATTGAATGGAGCCATAGGAAAAGAAGTCAAACTATCCCTATTTGCAGATGCCATGATCTTATCTAAAGGACCTGAGAAACTATCCACAAGCTTCTAGAGCTGATCAATAAACTAAATGGAACCTTAGGTACTTTAAGGCAGCCACAGAGGAGACTGCCCCAGAGCCCTGCCTGCTGAATGGGAGCATATGGCAGTGACCTTCCTTCAGCTGCAGGGCCTTGCTGAGAGACCCACTTCCCTGCTTCCTTGGTTCATTGTTTTCTCTCCCAGCAGTGCTTTTGTTGTTGTTGTTATTTTGTTTTTTGTTTTTGTTTGTTTGCTTTTTGTTCGGTCCTGAGGCTTGAACTCAGGGCCTGGGCATGTCCCTAAGCTTTTCTGTTCAAGGCCAGTGCTATACCACCTGGAACCACAACTCCACTTGTTTTCTAGTGGTTAATCAGAGATAAGAGTCTTAAGGCCTTTTCTGCCTTGACTAGTTTTAAATGGTGATCCTCAGATCTTAGCATCCTCAGTAGCTAGGATTGCAGATAAAAATCACCAGTGCCTGGCCCCAGGAGCTTTTAGGAGATACATTTAACCTGTTCATCCTGCCCCGACCTCCTGTCACTGCCCTTATAACTTCCTTTGTATTCTCAGGACCTGTTTGATTTTCTGCATGGTCTCCAGTGGTAGAATTATGGCATTCTGAAGCTGGCAGGAACCTCGGGGATGATGTAGTTTAATTTTCTTTTTAGAGATAAGAAAAACCAGACCTATAGAGGGTCAGGGGCATTCTGCAGCCACACAGCTGGAACTGGCTATCATCCCCAC
This sequence comes from Megascapheus bottae, assembly GCF_031878675.1. NCBI lineage: Eukaryota > Metazoa > Chordata > Mammalia > Rodentia > Geomyidae > Megascapheus > Megascapheus bottae. Next base: position 12,950,032 of record NC_143530.1, read on the forward strand.
CCCATCATGGTGCTCTTTTGCATTTTACGTGAAGATGAGCTGCAGCTCTCTGGTCTCCTCCTTCAGATTCGGAGACAATGCTATTCAGGCCACCTAGACCTGCACTGTTTTTCTGGGAATGTTTCCTCATCACTTCCTCTTGCCCAACTTCTTCCTGCCTCTCCTCATCCAGATTCTCTTCTTGCCAGTCTGTTATGTATCTAGTGGAATGAGGCCTAGGGCTTGTGGAGGCTGCTGAGGGAGGGCTTCTTTAATCTAGCACCAAATGCTGTTCTGGCTAGACTGCCAGAGGCAGAACTAATGTCCTCTCCTACCCCTAGAATGTGACCAGCAGCTCTTCCGCCAAGTTTGAAGCTGCACTGACCTGGATACTGAGCAGCAACAAGGACGTGGGCATCTGGTGAGTGTGGACGGGCATCACAGGGTGACATGGGTGCAGCAGCGTCAGGCCTGCATTGTTGTACTCCCCACATCAGCTGCCTCCGGTGCACAGGGTCTTGGGCATGAGCTTCGGGCCTCACTGAGCCAGTCCATGGGCTAGGTTGAGAGTCTGGAGCAATGGGATGCTATAGCCTGGTAGCCCAGCTAATTCTGCCTCAAGTAACTCTGGCTGCCCACTTGGTTTGTCATCAGCAGTTTGCTATCGGAGGAGCTTTTCTGTACTTCCTCTCCTGGGGTTCAAGTTTTCATTTGCAGATGAAATGATTCTGCAGGTTGGTTTTACTCAGTATGGAAATTGCTTGGGAAATACTGGATTTTATTCTGACCAGGCAGCTTTTGCCCTACTTTTTTTTTTCCATCTTTGGCCAGCACTGTTGGTAGAGATAACAGCCCTTTCCAGAGACTGAAAGGCCTTGCGTGTGCTCAGTGGGGGAGGGGCATCCCAGCCCACAACCAGGCAACCCTGGGGCCCCTGCCCTAGCAGAGCCCCCACCACTTGCCTTTGCCCAGCTCTACTACTATAGAACACATGCTCTAGGGTTTTGTTTGCTTCTACTTAATCCACCCAAATTACTAATTCCATCAGCTGTGCATCCAGTGGAACCCCTCAGGCATCTCGGCCTAAAGCATGGTAACTGGATGCAAGGCACGGTTAAGATTCAGAGGCTTAAAATACAGCTGCCCAGAGTGCTGAGCCATTTCCCTGTGTTGGTAAAGCAGAAGGGATACAGACGTTCCCGTCTGTAGTGCGCCAGGGCTAACCAAGAACCATAACACTCACCTCCTGCTGCAGAAGGCCACAGGGAGGTGGCTGGGCCACTAAGAGGGCCAGCGTGGAAAGTGGATCTTGAGAAATCAGGCCACCAGACTGCAGCCATTCCAGAGCCTGGTATTGTGCCCCAGGGTCAACTAGGCTGGAAGAGGCCTCTGGCGTGAGTGCTAGCCAGGTCTTGATGCCTCTTCTCCCAGCATGGCACAGGTGTCATGGCAGGGGCCTGGCCTTCGACAGTCTGGTGGGTCCCATTCACCGTGAACCTCACTCGCCCCATGATCTTAACACCACACAGCTCACATGCCTGCTCATCACCTCCCAGACCCTGTCTTTCAGTTCTAGCCTTGCTACTGCAAAACGAGAGATTCAGTAAACATTTCCATTGCACTACGCTGGGAGGTGGGAATCCAATTTACAGTTTAATCTTCTGCACGCTGAGAGAGGCTGTCAAAGACCAGACAGAGGGGGATGTCACTTTAACGGTAGGGGTTCAAGCTTGCTGCCGTCTTTAAAGCTTTATTCTTTCTAAGTAGCCAATGTGGGAAATTTCTGGAAAGAGCACAACTGGGATACCAAGCCTGTGCTGTAATGTGGCTTGGTTCCTCCTTCCTTTGCCTTTCCCCCCTCCTGATTGGTGTGGGGCATACACCACAGTTCCTCTGGGATACACTGGGACCCCGTGACCCGTTTCAGGTTGAAAGGAGAAGACCCATCCGAGTTGGTGACAACTGTGGACAAGGTGGTCTGCCTGGAGTCGGCCCGGCCCCGGATGGGCGTCGGCTGCCGCCTGAGCCGCGCCCTGCTCACCGCCGTCACCCATGTGCTCATCTTCTTCTGGTGTAAGTCCTGGCCACCATCCTGTGCCCCGAGTCCAGGGCCCAGCACAGTGCCCACCTGGTGACTTATTCCGAGCCAAAGGGTTCATTTCTGTCTGCTGAACCTGAAGTCTGTCTAATAAAACAGAGCAAACAATCAAGTCAGCCTCTGCCCCGGGCTGTCCTTACCTTTGGAGACTGGCAGTGGGAGCATTAGGATAACTAGAAATGCCCTTGATGTGGTACAGGGGAGACTGCCCACTTCTGTGAGGGGGAGTGGGCTGGGCAGGTGCACAGCAGGACCATGGCCTAATTCTCCTCAGTTCCTAGAGAGCTCCAGATGCCTTCAGAAAGCAGAGAGAACACGGGGTACTGGGCCAAGCAGGGGAGCAGGTCTTATCTCCCAGCATTGAAGCTGCCTTTGAACAGAGACTTCAGGGTATCTGAAGACAAAGGGCTGGGACAGAGCCCTGAGACCTCAGAGATAGCCTGTGCTGCACACCACAGGCCTCTGCACAGGCTGTGCTCTCCCACTCCACCAGGCGGGGAATCATTATCGGCAGCTGTCTCAGAACACAAAGGGCCCACTGTGCATACATGTATGACACACTGGTTCAGGTTCACAGGGGGAGGAGGGGGGGAGGATGGGAGGGGCCAGGGCCCCGATGGCTGAGGATCCCTCTGGTGACAGCAGTGGGAGGAAGGGAATTGCTTTATAGCCTAGGCTTTCTCTTGTCATGCCCTTCCCTGCATCTCATCCCATATCTGACACATAACAGATACTCAGGCACCCGCCCTCCCCACAGCACCCCCTGCAGGGCACTCACCACCTGAGCTCTGATTGGCCAGAGGAGAGGCCAGGAGTTGACAGTGTTCCGTTCCCTCACAGGCCTGGCCTTTCTGTGGGGACTCCTAATTCTCTTGAAGTACCGATGGCGGAAGTTGGAAGAGGAAGAGCAGGCCATGTATGAGATGGTGAAGAAGATTATAGGTGCGTGGGCCCCTGGGGAAAGGACTTCCCACATCACCGGGGCCTCACACTGAGCAGTGTGCTCTCTCCTGCAGACCTGGTCCAGGACCACTACGTGGACTGGGAGCAGGACATGGAGCGCTACCCATATGTGGGCATCCTGCACGTGCGTGACACCATCATCCCTCCTCAGAGCCGGTGAGTGTTCCCTCATTAGGCAGGGTCGGGTTCACCAGTCCCCACAGAAGGAAGCCAGAACCTGGCACCAATGGAGCTGAACTCCCAGTGTCCTGAGGACCCATGACCTCATCACCACCTGCCACTCCTGGAGTGGGCTCAGCCGTCTAGCAGAATGAGATATGTAGGAGTATCAGGGCCTCTCCACAGACACCCTCAGTGTTGATGCCAGCTGCCATGCTTTGGGTCTCCAGGGTCTTTTACTATGGAGGTTTCACTGGTCTCATAAATAGAAACCCAGAGCAAGGAGTAGGGGGGCTCTGGGCACAGAGCTGCCACATCCCCTGTGGATGTTGCCAGCAGGCTGGTTCCTTATGGTTACAGGATAGTAGCTGCCACAGTAACATGTGCCTTGTCACAGCTGGCAAAGGACAAATAGGCTTCCTGTGGCTTTCCTGTACACCAGAAAAACCTCAGTGGTCTCAATACCCCCTCCTTAGGGTGCCAGTCAGTTTCTTATCGTAAAGAGTCTGTCAGAGTCAGGAATCCCTGTTACCTACGGAGCTGGCTCCTGCACAGGCCTGCACATACGTGCAGTTGAAGGCAATCTCACAGAAGACCAGGGTGGACAGGTTATAATTTAGGGACAGTGCTTTCCTGACGTGCATGAGTCCCTAGTTTCACTCCCTACACCACCAAAAATAAAGTTTCCTAAACATAAGCTGCTTCACACCTGCCATACCCCCACCAAAAGTGATCAAGACCACTGCCAGCCAGTGCTTCCCTAGACAGTCGTGTGGCCTCCTGATCTCAGGGAGGCCACTGCGTGGACCTCAGCTCCTACCTGATGCCTGGCCCTGCCGGGAGTCTTTGTGGAGCCACAGGCAACTCTCAACCCTCCTGAACTGTGTTCTCCTTATTGCAAAATAGCCATTCCACTGCCTAGCAAGGACCACAGTGAGGTGAGGCTGCCTTTATCAGCACACAGTGGCCAGGGGGGAGCAGAATCTCTATCCCACTGTGTGTTCCACAGTAAGTCAGGTGATACGAGGCATAAGGAAAGGATGGTATTGGGCAGTAAGAAGTCCTAAGGGATAGGAGATGGTTGCTGAGGAGGTGGCCTGACCTGGCTCAGTCCGTGTCTGGCACAAGCGCAGTCTTCAAGCGCTGATCCCACACTTGTTCCCTTGAATAAGAAAACAGGATGGCACAGTGACCTGTGTAGCCAGAACCACCCGGCCCGGGCCCTGTGGTTCAGTGCAGGTGTTGAGAGCTGCTGGCAGGCGTATGGCTTGCCTGTGGTGGGAGACCATCCTGCATCCTAGGAGGCTTGCTCACCCCTGTTGGCTCTCAGCATCCCTATCCATCTCCCAGACGAAGGCCAAGTTCTCGACACAGAAGGATCGCTGGCAGGTAGTGGGCTCTGGCCAAGTGAGGGAGGCCTGCCTCTGAGAGTTGAGGGAGTTGGGAAGCTGGTCAATGAGGCAGGTGGGGGAGCCAGCAAGAGCAGCTAGCAGCCTGTTGGTTGCCTAGAAATGGGCCATGAGGTGTGGTACAGCCTGCTCTGTGATGATGGTCTCCTCCTGGACTCTTAGGAGGGTTGGGTATCATCCTCTCAGCTCAGTCTCGGGGCAGTGTGGCCTTGCCCAGGCCAGTCAGCTGCATAGCCTCCAGTGATAGGGCCTGACAGGAAAATAAGCCCCTGCACCCCAGCCTGCCTCCTGACTGTCCGCTCCAAGTGACCCTATTACTCCCTGCCACACACCCCTACATGTTCTCTTCACACCCGGGGCCTGCAGTGCCGAGGAAAAGCAGCACCCACTGGGATGCCAAGGCACGTGGAGGACATACTGTGAAGGCAGGCCTCTGCCAGGCCCCGAGCCTTCATCTAGGCTGCAGAAGCAGGGAGCTGTCCTAGGGGAGGCAGGACCCCAGAACAGTGGCAAGGCCCTCCCTGGAACTCTGCTGCCCTCTCCCCCCTCCTCCTCCATTACAGGAGGCGCATGAAGCGGGTCTGGGACCGTGCTGTGGAGTTCCTGGCCTCCAATGAATCCCGGATCCAGACAGAGTCCCACCGAGTGGCTGGGGAGGACATGCTGGTGTGGAGGTGGACCAAGCCCTCCTCCTTCTCTGACTCAGAGCGGTAGGCCCCACAGGGCCTGTGCCAGCCAGCCTGGCCTGCTGCCAGCCTGGGCGCAGGGAGGGCGCAGACCTCTGGTGCTGTGTTGTTCACACTTGCCTTGACTACTCACCCCCTGCCCCATCTGGAGACCTCTCAGAGGAAATGTGGGCTTTCTGTAGGAGTGGCAGGGAGAAACCAGGGAGGCCCAGCCCCTCTGCCTGTCTTGCCAGCAGAAAGGGGGAGACGGGTTGGTTTTCCAAGAACAGTAGTGCTGGGACTGCTGACCAAATGACCCACCAGCGGGTCCCTCAGCTTGGAAGGTGGGTTGGAAACAGGGCATAGGGGAGTGCTAGGTCCATGTGCCTTTGCGGGTGTTAGAGCGCCCAAGGGTGAGGGGAGAAAGCTGTCAACCAGTTGGATGGGCCACTTTTGTCCTAGAGGGAAGATGCTAGAAATGAGAACTTTGGACCACAGGGCCCCTTGGGTTGGAGGCTTTGCCTTCCTAGCCAGGATTACAAGAGTCGTGTGCAGGCTGAGAACAGGAGGGTCGGCCTGCCCCGCAGCCACCAGCTCCTTAGTGGTGCTTCTCACAGAAATGAATTCAGGCCAGACCTGCAGCCACATGTTGCACCAAGCCTAGAATGCCCGTTCCAGGGCCCTTAGAGCCCCAGCTCCCCACCTACATGGAGAGCCTTGTTTTACTGGGACAGCCTCCCTTCCTGGCCAGGGCTTTTTAAGAGGAACATGTAGCCCTGGCAACCTGTAGGCAGTAGCCACACATTGCCCCCTGCCGGCTACATGGAGCACTGCCGCCTGCCAGCTCCACCTGCTGGGGAGCCACTCCAGAACACCTGGTTGGGGGGCCTTATTAAGTGCGGAGGGTCTCGAATTCCTCTCATCCCACATGGCCTCCTCCAAGGCAGGCTGGAGAAGGGAGCAGCCAGAGGAAATGCACAGCTGCTTCCAGAAGACCTTGGACACCCCTTTCTGGACTTCCTGGCATTTTTGTTTCCTTAATAAAGCTCCAGTCTCCTCATTTGAGCAATACTCTTCATTTCCTCTGATGTCTGGACACTTGGCTGAGCTGGAGTCCGCTCTGCCTGTGGTGTGAGGCCCTGTTCTCATAATCAGGCTTCAGCCAGAAGGAGAAACAGCAACAGACTTCAAAATCAGGGTGGAAACTTGGATAAATAAACTATTTATTAAAAACAGCTGTTTTTTTCTTTAAATCCATTCCTTCCCCCCCCCCCAAAAAAATTGCTGAGCACTGTAGCTCATGCCTGTAATCCTAGCTACTCAGGAGGCTGAGATCTGAGGATCGAGGTTCAAAGCCAGCCCGGGCACTAAAGACCGAGAGACACTTATCTCCAATTAACCTCTAGAAAAATGGCAAGTAGTGCTTAGCTCAAGAGTAGGGTGGTAGCCTTGAGCTGAAGAGCTCAGGGTCAGCGCCCAGGCCAAGTTCAAGCCCCGTGAGCCATTAAAAAAAAAAAAAAAAATCACTGAACACTGGCCACAGATGAGCTGCAGAGCCTGGCTGGAATCAGCAGGCTGGACAGGTAAAGGATTCCAGCAGGAAGCAGTGTGACTACCACCCTGCAACGTTGCTGCAAGAAGCCTGTGGGTGGCCAGGGGTGAGAGCCCCATCCTTCAGCTCCACTTCTGTCCTCAACACCCTTGAGGTGCCTGGGGTGCTCAGCCCCAGTGGGGTGGGGGGAGGGTTCCTAGAAGTTGGTGATGTGCCCTAAGAACAGGCTTCTCTCCAGGCTCAGCCTGGAAGACCCCACATGACTGGTCTGGTGGGCACACCACGGGGGCCCTGGTGTATTGGAGAGGTGACCTACAGTCATTTGTATTCGGTACCAAGATGCAGATGACCCCAAAGTCAATCATCCCAGGAAGAGAAAGCAGTCCCTGAGCTGTGCCACAGGGCACTCTCCTGTCCACACCGGGCCTCCATGGGTGGGTGGCTCCTGATGCATGGGTACCTGCCTGCTAATGCAACATCAGTCCACTGGAAACCTGGTGGATAAGTGGATAAGAGCCCAGCACACAAGTAAAAACCCACCTTTCCCTCCTTTGTTTCTGAGTGGAAGATTTTCCCTAGCTATATTTTGTCTGGATCTGAGGGAGAGCTAATGCAGGACTATTGCTGGAAAGCTGTTAGCAGAGCCCGAGCCAGATCAAAATAAAATAACAAAGGCCTGCACCCTGCTCCCTTGTTAGTCTTTAGAGCCCTGGACATTACTGACGAGCTTCCCAGCCCCCCTCAGCTGAGGAGAGGCTTTCCTTGTCTTTAGGCAGCTCTCAGTGGACAGCATGAAGCAGTCTGTCCAGAAGATGGGGGCTGAGGGCATCTTAGGAGCAGCTCTGTGGCTGAGAAGTTTCCATAGCATTGTCCAAGGCTCTTGGATAATGTTCCAAACGTTTCCAGGGCTGCAGTCCTGTCTTTCTTTGGTGACAAATGGGCCCCCTGAAGAGACACCAGTACAGGGGCTTGTGGAAGAAGAGAGAGGCTGAACCCCACAAAGCTCAGTGTGGATATCCACCCAGGAGCTCAGACCACCTTCTTCAGGCTCTACCCAGGAAGATGGTAAAAGCGTGGTAGCAGCTATTCCCCTTAATTAATGCACCATTGACTTGGAGCCTCCAAAACTCCCATCACTGGAGCAGCCTTGTGGATTCAAATACATTATCCTGTTGGCCACCCCCAAAGGGAAGGCGCAGGGGGCCTTTAGGTGTCCCAAATGTCCCCAGTCTTCCCCAGAACAGCCTGACTCCTCCACCCTGTCTCCAAAGGAAGCAATAGAAGGGAGGAAACTCAGCACCGAGCGTCTCATAGTGCACCAGGGATACTGGAGGCTGGGGGCTCCATGTTTCTCCTGGGCCAACATTGAACCTTGAGGAAGGAACAGGGCTCAGCAGACTTAGGGTTCACTTTGCCAATCCTCTGCCTAGGGTAAATCTCTCCAGATCTACGAGAAGAGTTCCTAAGATAGAATGGCCCAGCACTGGTGGTTCATGCCTGTAACCCTAGCTACTGAGGTCTGAAGACCACTGTTCAAAGTCAGCCTGGGCAAGAAAGTCTGTGAGATTCCTATTTTCAATTAGCCACCAGAAAACCAGAAGTGGTGCTGTGGCTCAAAGTGGTAGAATGCTAGCCTTGAGCGAAAATGCTCAGGGACAGTGCCCAGGTCTTGAGTTCAAGCCCCACAACTGACAAAAATAACAAAAGAACTATGAGATTCTGCAACACGTGGCAGCATTATGGAAGTGAGTGAAAGCCCACTCAGCCCTCACAGCAGGCCACACAGTAGGTTCTGGGCAGGCCATCATGGAAAAGGCCACGAAGTCAGGAAGTGGAGTGGTCTGTGAAGTAGACAGCCTAGCTCCTCTTCACAGGAAGGAGGAGCCTCTTTCAGGTTCTTAGTTAGGTTTTTGCCAGAACCCAATAAAGCTTCCTTCTAGAAGAGGAGTCAGGATCTCCCAGTGGGTCCTTCAGGCTCAATGATCTGCTTCCCTGGCTTCCTTGGCCTTCACCCTCTGGCTCCAGCCCCAGGGCCTCTGTACTTGTTCTCCATCAGCTCTACATCCCTCCCTCCTCCCACTCCCCCATCTCCATTGGGCTCACCCCTTCTCGCCATCAATTCGTGCTCTTTTCTCACTTTTCCTGTCTAAGACTATACCTGTACCCACCCTCCTTTTTCTGTACCCTAATACCTGACTTGTTTTATTTGAGGCAACCTCCATCCCAGAAGAGAGTGAGACAGGCATTAAGTCTCTAAGGACTCTTGCTTTTATCTTTATTGTTTCCCTTTTACTCTTACTGAGTAAATCTCTTGTTCTGACCAAATGTGTTACCCATGTCATGTGCATTACCCCTAGACTGCCTCCAGGAGGGGCCCAGCCCCCCATAGAAAGTTTCCCATCCCAGTGACAGACAGCTAGGCTGCAGTAGATTGCAGGAGGAGGAGTGTGAGATCCTGACAGAGCAGCAGGGATCCTCTCTCTCAGTCTCTGGCACCGTGCATCTGTGGGGAGGGCCAAGCCCTGCGATCTGGGTAAACAGTCCAAGCAGCAGCCTCCAGAAGGTGATTTTTCACCAGCCCTGGTGAGCAAGAGCTTGGAATAGATTTTACTTGATTGCTAAGAAAAGGGACAACATTTCTCCTTGCCAAGTGTGAGGCCCACCCAGTCCCTGGTCAATGCCCCTGGCAGAGCATTCATCTCAACAGCATGGGGTGTCCAGCTGCTTTGGGAAAGAGTGCTACCCACCAAGGGGACAGTACTCGGGTGTCCTGATTTGGGTGAAATGACCAATAACAGCACTGCCAACCTGGCCCCGAGAAAGGGGGGAGAGTGGGATAGCAGACTCTGAGGAGCCAGAGGAGAGGAGGTAACACTGTGATTACGCAGCCAGGCTTCAGAGCTGCTTGTTTCCGAAGGAGACAGGGGAAAGTACAGTAATTTTCTTCAATGAAAACAGGCAACAGAATTCCCTTTGCCTCGTTCCCCTTGCAATTAAGCCCTTCTCTGCAAATGAAATGATTTGGTTTTCACGGGGACTAATTTAAGCACACTGGAAGGACCGCTGAACTTTTTGATTGCAAACACTAGCATATGCAAAACACAACCCGGCAGCCAGGCCACGCTGATGAACCAGCCCTGCCCATGGAGACAGGACTTTGGTGGGGAGCCCTGCTAGACCCCTCCATTAGTTCCTGTCTGGCTGACCCTCAGCCCTCATCCTGGTGGAGAGGGAGGGAGCAGCAGTGTGGGTAACTTCTGACACATCCGTGGTGGGTTAAACACATCACACATTCTTTGCTACTCTTTTCTAAGGTCTGATGGATTTCTTCTGTTTAGAGCCTGGCTGCCCCTTGATTGTTTCGATTGTGGACTATGGCCAGAAGGACACTGGCCGATCCCCATCTAAAACCTCAAGAGACCTTGGCCCTCTCACTTTTGCCCTCTTGGACCTAAGCCACCACGGAGAGTGGTCTGGTTGCCCGGTAGGACAAACCTTGTGGGGAGAGTTACCAACCAGCCTGCAGGTCAGCCGAAGTTGACCCAATTCTCTGTTTTCTTGCCTCAACCTCGCCAGCTCCCGGACTGCCAGCATGGACTACAGTGCCCATCTGACAACTTTTCCATGTGAAACAGTTTAGGACTGGAGAATATGCAGATCGCACAGTTGCTATCAAAAAACAAAAACAAAAACCTGGATTTAGGGGCATGGCTTACATTGCAGAATGCCCTGCAAGCCGAGTAATGGCATGTCCCTGAGATCAAATCTCAGTACTGCGGAAAAAAAAAAAAAAGATTAGACTTCCCAGTCTTTGAAATTAGACATAGCCTTAAGCCAATAAGATAGAATGGCATTTCAAGGCAGAAACATTATTCACTTGTACATGATCTGCTGATTCTTTTAAAAGCCATGATGGCATGTTACAGCCAGGACTAAGGCAGCCCCTTGACTTGATTCCCAAAGCAGTGACAACAGGGAACAGGATCCCCATCGGTCCCTTAAGGTAGTAATGTGAGCAAAAACCCAACCTGTTGCCAGTCACCTGGAATGCAGTCCTGTTTGTTACTACAGCACCCACTAGCCCATGCTTACTCTGCAGGTAACCAATGATTGTCAAAGTCTTCCCAACAGAAGGACAAATGTCTTGAGCTGAAATAGGGGTGGCACAGGAACTTACCTGAGTCTCTACACTCTATATCCAGTGCCTGGAGGCTGGACTAAAAGAACCCAGAGGTCTGTCAAGGCCCTGAGTTTTTTGCCTCTGCTAAGCTTTGGGACAGAGACCAGGCCAGTGTCTGGCAGGCACGATAGTGATGAGCTGCAGCTGGATCTCCCTGAGCCGGCGCCCCCTGCTGTGCCATTACCACCAACACAGGATCCCCTGAAGAGAAGCATCAGAGAAGCGGCGTCCAGCAGGAGGATGGACAGGAAGGGAGCCTCATCTCGTGCAGCTCTACGAGGAGCAGCCACAAGCTGTGCAAGGACCAAGTCTTACCTGCTTAGCAGTGAAGTGGGGATACCCTGCAGTCTCAGTGGAGCCAGGGCTCAAGTGTCCATTGTTCTTGCCCCAAACTTAGTTGGTGGAAGAAGCCAGCAGAGCCTGGCCAGGTCAAAGGTTATAGAAACAGCCATCCTCCCTCACCATGAGGTGATGAGGATGTTTCCAGAGCATCCCACTCCCCCACCCCTGCCCCAGGACTTATGTGGCAGACTCCTGCTGGAGCAAATACCAGGATCCCCACTGGGATCTTGAAGGGCACTGGCCAGGGGAGAAGTGCCAGGGCAGAGGGAGGGAGGGAGAGCATGTGTGCACGCATGCGCCTGCCTGTACACCCGTCTCTCCTAAGAAGAAAAGCTTCCTCTGAGATGAACACGCTCCATGTACTTTATCAAATTTTCAGATGCCACACAGCTGGGGGGAGCGATGGCAAATCTGCCAGATGACAGAGCTGGGATCTAAAGAGAAGTTGACAGGCTGAAGCGATGGGGTGAATCTAACAAGATGAAACTTAACAGGGACAAACGTGTTTATTTCGTCTTATTTATTTGTTCCTTGCCTCAGTGTGCAGGGGAAAGGGAGGGACCGACTACAGCTCAGGAGGAAGTGAAAGGTACTGGGCGGTCTGTCTCTCTCTCTGTCTCTCTCTCTCTCTGTCTCTCTCTCTGTCTCTCTGTCTGTCTGTCTGTCTGTCTGTCTGTTTCTCTCTCTCTCTCTCTCTCTCTCTCTCTCTCTCTCTCTCTCTCTCTCCCTCCCTCCTTCTCTCTCTCTCTCCCTCCCTCCCTCTCCCTCTCCCTCCCTCTCCCTCCCTCTCTCCGTCTTCCTCCCTCTCTCTCCCTCTCCCCCTCCTTCCCTCTCCCTCCCTCTCTCCCCCTCCCTCCCTCTCTCTCCCTCTCTCTCTCCCCCTCCCTCCCTCTCTCTCCCTCTCCCTCTCCCCCTCCCTCCCTCCCTCTCCCTCCGTCTCTCTCTCTCTCCCTCTCCTTCTCCCTCTCCCTCTCCCTCTCCCTCTGCCTCTCTCTCCTGTTGAGGTGCCTCCAGAATCCAGTACCCACTGGCAGGTTGAAGCCACTGTCAGCAGGAAAGCCTCATACTACTGCCCCAGGTAACTCCTACCCTGTCAGTGTCAACGTACGCCAGGCCAGGGAGACTGCCAGGTTCTGGCCAAGCCTGGTGTAAGGGCAAAGGGGGCAGAACCCTGTGGATCCAGAGAGAGAGAGACAGGCTCCCAGCCTAGGCTGTCCCTAACTACTTCCTGGAGAAGGGGCTGAATGAGTGCCAGGCATCTGTGGGGCTGCAGGGCCTGGTGGGGGAGGTAGAACTCACCTGCCATGGGACACCTGTCCTATGACCCCCTGTCTTCCCGGCTGGGTGACATTCAGCGACACACTTCTCTTAGCCTCACGCTTCCCATCTGCAGTATGCGACATGATAGGTGCCAACCTCACAATGGTTAGAAAGATCTGGTGATCCAGGGGTGGAGGCACAGGGCTGTAGTCCCAGAACCCTGGAGGCTGAGGCAGGAGAACAGAGGATTGGAAACCAGCCTAGGCCCTGCTGCCATCCTCACAGACACCCCAGAACACAGCCTGGGGAGTCAGCTGCCCAAGGAGGGATGAGGGGCTTCCTTCCAGTGACCCTGAGAGTCTACATTAAGATCCATTCCTTAACCGTTTTTTTTGTTTGTTTTTTGTTTTTTAAAGTGCAAGCCTATCAGTCTCACCTGCAAGAAGGTTATGACAAGACAGCAAGACACAGGGGGCCTGGGGAAAGAGGATTTCCTTTGAGGTCAGTTGGCTTTGACCACAGCTCAGCTACTTTAGGAAACCAAGTCTCAGGATCTCCCATTCATGTCCAGACTGGACAAGCCATCATCACACCCCTCCACCTCAAGGCCCCATCCACCCACGTGCATGACCCTGCATACATGCATGACCCTACATACGTGTAAACATGTATGTACACCTGTGTGAGAAGCCACAGGAAGGCCCTCACCCCCAGGTCACACAATTGGCATGGAGGCCAGGAATCTGGGCCTTGAGGCCCTGAAGGAAGGGAGGGGGCACAGTGCAGACCCCTCCCAACACCAGGGCCAGCACCTCTACTCTCTCCTGTTCCCTGCAACTGAGAGCTGCATCCCACTTTCTCACATTGTGCCTTGGGGCAGCAGCCTGCAGCCAGTGAGCATTCATGGTCTGCCAGAAGCTGCTGAAGAGCCCTTGTGATTGCAGAGGCAAGCCATTAACTCATTAGCAAGATCGGTTTCTCACTTTAACATCTGGGATGACCTCCTGCAGGCCTAGTTCTGGGTCCTCAGCAGGCACACCTGTCATCCACCTGCTCTCAAGCACGAGGTGTCCTCTGAGGAAAGCCTCAGGTAAGCTGGGTGGGGTGGAGGGGCAGGGAACTAATAAAACGAGAGGCCTCTGCCTCGCCTTGCCTTGCCTTTCCTCCTTTCCTCTCCCTCCCACTTTTCCTTCCTTTTTTTTTTTTTTTTTCTTCTTCTTCTTGTACTAGGGCTTGAATTTAGGGCCTGGGCACTCTCCCTTAGCATCTTTGCTCAAGGATAGGATTCTACCACTTGAACCACAGCTCTACTTCTGGCTTTTTGCTGCTTCACTGAAGATGAAAGTCTCCTGAACTTTTCTGCCCAGGCTGACTTTGAACTGCAATCCTCAGATCTCAGCCTCCTCTCTAGCTAGGATTACAGATGTGAGCCTGAGCACCCAGCTTCCCTGGAACTTTTATGGACAGGTTAATCTCCCAAACTCTCTTCACAGACCTTAAGCCTCCTCTCAGTGACCACAGCCTCCAGAGATCAGACCACTCAGACTCCCAGACCTGCCCACCCCTGAGGTCTTAGGACCCCCATCCACCACCCTCCAGGACCACCCACCACCATATATGGTCCCTCGTGATGGAGACCGTCCCCCTCTCTCTGCTCTCTGGCCTGGGAGTGCCATCTTCTGACACCTTCGTGATAAATTGTCAACAAACCCACTTTTCCTCCTAGAGGCTCTAGAAGTGGCTGCCCAGCTGGGGTAGATCTTCATCTTTTGTCCACAGAGGGGATAAGAACTGGTCCTGGGGTGTGTGTGGAAGTCATGGCTTCAGGCTTGGCTTTCGTGCTTGGCTGCCTCTTAAACTCCTCTTTCTCTTTTACCTCTGGGAGTCTAGATAAGGCTCCAGCATGCTTCAGGTCTAGAAAAAGGAGGTTGTAGCTGCCGGACCCTCTAGGGTGAGAGCTTTATCTTCCTACCTTCCAGAAGGATTTGAATTCAAGGCCTCCCACTTGTTAGCAGGCACTCTGCCACTTGAGTCATGCCTCCAGCCCTTGTGTTTTAGATCTTCAGGTAGGGTCTTTAGCCTTTGTGCTGGCCAATCTGGACCATAGTCATCCTACCGCTTCCTCCTGTGTAGCTGGGATTACAGGTGTGTACTAACATGTGCAGCCCTGGCCTTTCCAGGGCAGAAAAAAGCCAGAGTGTATAGCCAACACGCCTCTAGTCCTTTAATCTCTGAGATTAAGCACACCTGTTTAGTCTGGTTTTGTTTGTTTGTTTGTTTTCCATTGTGGGGGTTGAACTTGGGGCCTGGGCTCTGTTGCTGAGCGGCTTTGTGCTCAAGGCTGCTGTTCCACCACTTGAGCTACAGTGCCACTTCCAGAGGGGTTTACTGAAGATAAGTCTCACAGGACTTTTCTGCCCAGGCCAGCTTTGAACTGTGACGCTCAGATCTCAGCCTCCTCAGTGTGAGCCACTAGTGCCCTTGCTTTTATAGTTAGGTTTTTGGACAGTGTTTCACCCATCATGCGGGTTAGCTGCAAGCACATTTCTGCTTTAATAAATCTCAATGTCTAGAACAGTGTCCAGCAGTGTCTAGAACACAGATTCTGCATGAATGAAAGAATGAATGGCAGAGATGTGACCCAGATATGCAGGTCCCCTTCCTTGTTCCTACCCCTGGGCCTTCCTGTCAGCCTTTCTTCAATATTTACACATCAGCAATCTCATCTCTACTTCAAAGACACCTCAATAAAGCCTTCCCTGATCTTCCAAACTGAAGCCCCAGTCTACCCCACCCTGTCCCTGCTCTATTTTTGTCTCTCCCACTCACTACCATCTGCCCTCTACTTGTTTTACTTAATTTTGTCTGCTGTCTGCCTCCCAGACAACATCCAGGAGTCTTGTCAGTTTGGGTCCCACTCAGCGACCCCTCCCCCCCATCACCCAGATCTACACCTGGCACAGAGAGGGGGCTGGGTTGCCAGGTTAGTGAAGCATGACTGACTGACTGATTAAGTGGTACCCATCTCAGGGATCTTGGTGAATATTCTAAGATGACAGGTGCCGAGGACCTGGCCAGCTCATGATGTAAAGCAGATGGTCGCCACGGGGCAAGTGGTCAGCAATGCAGAAGGTACACAGAAAGCTGAGGTCTGAGGCCACATACACACTGTCCCCCTGGCCCTGCCCCCAGCTAAATTCCCTGGGATGTGCTTATACAAGAGTATTCACTGCTATCCGAAATGCAAATACAACAAGGATTTGGTATTTTGCTTTCTGGCCACTTTAACTACAGAAACTCTTCCTGAGGGCACCTGGCATTCTAGACCCAGACACCTCCCTGGCCCTCCCAGTCAGCAGCTAGTTGCCCTTGCTGGCATCTGCACTAGGGCAATAGCCCTGGCCCAGTCCAAGAAGGTGACCTGGCTTCCTGCATTCCAGGACTAATTTGATCCCTCCTTGCAAGGAGAAACGCAGCTAGCCTGAGCCTGAGAGCTGCCTCTGAACTCCAGGCTGGTGTTTTATGCCCTGACCTTGCCCCCAAACAGCTAGGCTGAAACCAGGCCACAGAGAGGAGAAAGCTGGAGAGAGGCCTTCTGGACTGAGTCTGTGGCCCCTCATGTCTCCCTCCCCACCCCCAGAATCTCAGAGCTTCGACCCTGGGTTTCCTGCCTGTGAACTGTGGGATAGCAGCTCTTCCCCCCAAGCTACTGGAGGGCCTCTGGGTCCATGGACTTGGCAGTTACAACAGTGCCCAGGACCCAGGGAAGTCTTTACTGCATCTTCCAGGGTCTTTCTTACAAATGTCATGATTGTAGGCTAGATGTAGTGGCGCATACCTGCAATCCTACTTACTCAGAAGACTGAGATTTGAAGATCAAGGTTTGAAACCAGATAAGGCGGAGACTCTCATCTAATTACCAACAAGCCAGAAGCAGAGCTGTGGCTCAAGTGGTACCCTTGAGCAACAAAGCTAAGGGGCAGTGCCCACACCCTGAGTTTAAGACCCCAGTACTGGCGCGCGCACACACACACACACACACACAAAGACATGATTTGATTTGAATCTTTGCTCTTGCCATTGGGCCCCAAGCAGCTCTTGACTGAGAACCCTGCTTCCCTCTGTTACCTACAGCAGCCTCAAGAGCCTTCCCAAGTTAGAGATGGAGGCTTGATGGGCCTCACTGAGAGGCCTTGAAGTGACCACCAACCTAGCCAGGCCTGAGGACAGTGCCCAGGACAGGGTAAGCACAGATGGATAGATGACCACGTAGCTGGGCTTGGCCAGCTCAGCAGAAACCAGGGCTGGCGGTAATGGGCTGGCGGCCCCCAGCTGCAACCAACTTCATTTTCTGCCACAATTAAATGATTGCCCGCATTTGCTCATGCTCACTTATTCAATTACCTTAGCGGCCCTGAAGGACTCTCAAAGAAACAGCCATAAATAACCGGCCCCCGCCGCCCCCAGGCTGTCAGCCTGGCCATCTCACCCAGCTCCAGCCCTCCTTCCAGCAGCGGGCAGTTCTACCCAGATCCCCAGGAATCCTTGCAGTTCGCTCCCTCCACCTGCATCTGACAGTCTAACTCCTCACCTGAGAGACTCTGGGGCCACCTAGCCCTGGGCCTCAGTTTCCCCATTCACAAAATAAGAATGTTATATCCCAGCCACTCCAGTGGGACTTGAACCCACAGCATTAAAGTCACTAACACTCAGTGAATCGAACTAGGAGTCATTTTAATAGCTGTGCAGCGACTGCTCCTTTGGGCTGGTAGAGGCTGAGCTTTTAAAGGTAAATACCACGTGCAGGTGGTCATAACTACACACAGGTGGTTGGCACCGTATGATGTCACCTTAAGTCAATAACCACAAGGACCAAACCATATGCAGGTAGTCGAGCGGGTTAAGCAAACAAAAAACAAATCAGAACTTGGTGGCTAAGCCTGACAGGTTATTACAAGGACTAGACCTGGTGCCACTGCTGACATAGGGCCATCTGTTACCTCCCTGAAACACCTTGATCTTCTATGTCCTGGTCTTCTTGTCTGAAGACTCCTATATACCATTCATAGCCCAGCTTTGAATAGTGCCTCTCCAGGCAGGTCTGAATCCCTTTCCTTATGGCATGTAGATTAGGCTCTTCCTAGACAAAGAATTTGAGGGACAATCCCAGATTCAAATTATTCTGGCCTGGATGCTGCGGCTCACACCTATAATTTCAGCTACTCTGAGGGTAAACAAACAGGAAGATCGTGGTTCAAAGCCAAATAGGGAAAAAAGTGGTCCAGACCCTACCTCAGCAAAACAAGCCAGGTGTGGTGCCCTACACCTCTAACCCAGCTATTTAGGAGGTTCTTGGTTCATGCTGTTTCCAAATTTAAAAAAATATGATACACTGTCCCCCCCACCCCTGCCAAAAAAAAAAAGTTTAAAAAGGGCTAAGAGTGTGACTCAATTGGTAGAGCACCTGCCTAGCATGCATGAGGCCCTGGTGGCATATACATCTGTAATCCTAGCTACTCAGAAGGTTGAGAATCAAGGTTGAAAGCCAAGCAAGTGGCTCAAGTTATGAACAGAAAAAGCTAAAGAAGAGTGTAAGAGGCCCTGAGCTCAAACCTCAGTATCAGCTCACCCCAAGAACTAAGGCTGGAATGGTGAGTTCTCTCCCCAGGGAGCTGCCCTGACCCTTCCTGATCTTCTACAGGCCTGGAAGGGACAGTTGCTCTCCCAGGGCAGGCTTGGATGGCAGAAAAGGGTGGCATAGCAGCTGAGCATCTGCAGCAGGGCAGGGCAAGCTGGGCAGGTCCCTGCTAGCCCTGGTCCTCTGGGGCCTCTTAATCACTACTTGTGGCTTGTTGAAGGAGCAAAGGAGACATGCTGCAATATCAATGGCATGTAATTTAGTCCTCGGTGCCACATATCAGCTCTTTCATGGATTAAAAATCCATAAATCTGCTTTCCTGAAAGCTCTCTTGGGTTGGGAGGTTGCAGGCCCCCGGCCTCACATTCAACCCTGGTCTGGTCTTCTCCCCTCCTTTCTCTGGGCCTCTGCCCCACGTAAGCTGGGGAAGGGGACTGCCACCAACCCAGGTCCAGGGCTCAGCCACACACCTCTCCTCCTGCCAGCCTTCCTGTTGTATCCCAGTTACTCGGGCAGGACTTGAGCCCTCAGCATTAAAGTCACCAGCACTCAGTGAATGGAGCTTGGTGTCATTTTAATAACTGCACAGCAACTGCTCTCCACCTTTGGCCTAGTAGAAAACAAGCCCAAGTGTCCGGGGGCTGAGCTTTTAAAGGAAAACACCACACCCAGGTGGTCATCACTGTATGATGTCACCGTAGGCTGCGCTAAGTCAATTACCACAGGATAAACCACACACAGGTGGTCCAGCAAGCTTTTTTTTTTTTCCCACACAAAAGTGGAATTTGGTGGCTAAGCTTGCCAGGTTATCACACTTCCCAGGCCCAAAGGTGGCTGGGCAGGGCAGAGCGGAAGAGTGACGCCTTGGGCCCCCGCAGTGGTGGCATGGAATATGACTGGGGGCTGCCCAATAGCAGGGTGGAGCTTGAGTGAGGGGGGGCAACTCTGCCACAAGAAGCAGTGTGGCGTTCTCTAGGCTCAGGCTGTAAGTTGCTGGGGACTTCAGGAGAATCCAGTGAGGTCCTCTGTGTGAATCATTGAGAGCAGAGCCCCTCGCAGACCAGCTGTACCCACCCATGATGGCGGTGGGGGCAGGTGATGTCAGAACACCTGCCCTGCAGGTGTGCAGTGGAGTAGGGAGGAGCGACTGAGGGAAACCATGCCTCCCTGAGTAGGGACCGGAGTAGGGGCATCCCTGCTGACAGTGCCCTAGGGCAGCTGGAGGAGAGCAGAGCTGGGACCAGCTGAGCAATCAAGGACCCAGGAGCCTATGTGGGAGCCCTGCAGAGCCCTGGCAGGCTCTGGTGCAGAGCCCTGGACAGGGTTCAACACTCAGGCTCCAAGGTCCCAGCTGTGGCCGGCTGCCAGGGCCACGCCAGGCCTTCCTGGAGGCAACACAGGGGCTGCTGCAAGCTGCTGGCCTCAGGCTGCCCCTTCTGTGGAGGCTCAGTGTGCTCTGTCCTGCTTCCTAGGGATTGGAAGGGTGGGGAGGGAAGGAGGAGGTGTGTCAGGCTGGGGTGAGGCAAGAAAGGGGAAGGTCAGCTGTGCCCGTGGCAGCCACCCACACTTATGTGAGGGTGGGGGGTGGTGGTGACAGGTTGTTGTTGTCTTAGAGCTGGAACAGTGGGTTATGGGAACAAGGGCAGGACAGCCATGAAAGAGAGACACTACAGGCCCATGGTGACGTAGCCCCCTGCCTCCAGTCCTCTTTCTAAGGAGAAGAAAGGAGTCCCCATTATGCAAGGGTGGTTTGAGAGTCAGTATGAGTCCATCCATCCATGCATTCACCAATCTCCCACTGGCAAGCTGGTGCTGAGTTAGGTACTGAGAACACTGTTGAACCAAGTCATCATCCCTGAGGGCAGCAAGGGGACAGTCACACACAAAGACAGTCATCAGATTTGCCCAAGAACCATGGCATATGTGGCAGACTGTGCCAGAGAAGTCAAGGAGGTCTTCCCAGAGGAGGCAACACTTCAGCTCGACTCTGAAGGGTAAAGAGAAGTTGGCTGAGAAGAGTGAGGAGGACATACAGGTCGGAAGGAGCCGCAGAAGGGGTGGCTGCACCTTTGCATTGAGGGGCTGATGCTGATGTGGGCAGGGCTGCGTCCTGGGGTAGATTTGGATTTTATTCTAAGGCAGGGGAGACACTGAAGAGTGTTGAGCTAAAAGCTCACCTTGCAGGGAATGGAACATGGCAGCAGGTTTGAAGAGAAGAGGGAAGGCCTTGAGGAATGGGGCCAGGGTGAGCTTCAAGGGGGGGAAGAAACATTTCCAGAAGTGTTTGGGCCCTGGGGGTCCAGTCTGAGGAAGGCCCCCGTGAAGGGGCGGAGGGGAGGAGAGCTGGTGCCTCGAAGTGACCACCTCCACGTGTGTGCGAGCCTGCCTTTCGGTGAACAGTGGCAGCAAGAAACCAGAGATGAGCACTCTGGTCCACAAAAGAGTGAGGGCCAGGGCAGGCTTCCCAGTGCAGGGGAGATGAGAGCCAGGCTGGAGGGGGGTGGGGCCAGAGGTGGGGGTCCTAGATGTGGCTGCAGAGAGAGGCTTGGCATCGTAGAAGTGAGAGAACGTGGCTGCGTGGGGACAGAAATAAAGCTCCTGGATGATTTAGTAAGGGGAGGCTGTGGTGTGCTTGGTTACTGCCATGTGTCTGGCATGTCCCAGGGGCTCAAAACTATTATGAAATAAGTAGATGAGAAAGAAGCCAAATGGACACAGACGCTTCATAAACAACAGAAACTAACAGGGAGGAGGCACTGACTCTGCCCTCCCAGAGGGAGGCTCAAGTGGCCTCCCTCTCAGCCCTGGGTGGCTCTCAAGCTCCGGAACCAGGCCTCTGAGTCCAGCCAAATGGGAGGGGGGCAGGCAGGGGAAAGCAGGTCACCCCCTCTTCCAGGCCAGGTCACAAGAGCTCATGAAGTCTCCAAAGTAGTTAGCCTGAGCATTCACCTTGCTAAATGTGACTGGAATCTGAGCTGAGAACAGGGAGGGGGACATGCGTAGGACCCCAGCTCACTTTCACCCAGAGAATTCCTGTCATGGGGCAGGTGGTGCTCTGCCTGGGTGTGGGGAGGGCTGTGTCAGTTCACAGCACACAAGTCAGCACCTTGTGGAGACAGAAATGGAGATGGGGTGCAGGTGGCCCCCACACTACAGCTTCCCTGCACACCTGGGCTCTTGCTCACACATCTGTTGAGCAGCTCCTGCCAGGCGAGGCCCAGGAGGCATTGTCTGAGTAGACAATGCCCCAGGCAAAAGCCAGGAGATTTGGATTCTCATCCTGCCCTTTTGCCTGGCAGGGCAGTGAGGAGGAAGAGGCCATATGGAGTGACTGCCCTGTGGGCATGTGCAGAAGTAAGCAAGGGCAAGCTGGCGCTGCACCTGCAGCTCTGGAGAACACACACAATGGGGACAGGACCCTGGGAACCAGGAGCAAGCAAGGCCTATGATGGCAGGCAGAAGCTCTGCCCGAGGAGAGGCTGAGTCCATGGGGCTGTGACTGAGCCTCAGAGGCCATGACGGAACAGGAATGGCACCAGCCCAGTGGTCAGAGGAGCTTTGGCTACAGGTCTGGAGTTCTTGAGCCATTCCAATACTGGTTGAGGGTCACCTAGACCTGAAACCGGTCCTACCCTCAGCCTATCTGTTCTGGTTTTCCTTTTCACCATACCCCAGCAAACCCATCTCATTCCCTTCCACCAAGTAGGGCCCAGCTGGAAGATACCACTCCCCCCACCTTTGATCCATCCTCATTTTCTCTCTTCAAAGCAGAGCCAACCTTCCTGAGCCTGCCTTCCTGCCTAAGGTGAGAAGGTAGGGAAGGCTCCCTGGGGCTATTTCCTACTCACCCCTCATTTCTCCCTAGTCACCCAGCTTCCACCCCCAACTCCCACCCCAGGGTCTGGGTCTGTGCTCATCACTTGGCTAGCACCCCCTCACCACTCCCCACAAGCCTTGTGACCCCATTTTTCCAGAGCTCTCTGACAGTTACTTCCTCCAGGTTGCCTTCCTTGCTTGCTCCAAGTTGGGCAAGGGGTCCTTCCTGAGTCCTATGTTCTGGAGTTGCCACTGGCTTGCTGAGTCCCCCAGGTGAAACCCCTGACAGCAGGGATCTATCGATTGGCTCATCAACCCCAGCAAAAAGGTCTTGACACCCTCAAGGATCTCCGGTAGGGCTTATGGACAGACTGTCTGCTGATGAACTGTCTGCCCACCGAAGCTCTTGCTGCATGAACGAACTACAGTAAGCTAATTGGGAATGGAACACGGGAGGAGGAAGGGCGCTAGGCCTCTTCAGGGCAAAGCCCCTACCCTAGCCTGGACCTTTCCTTCAGAACAAGAATCAGCACATAACCTTGGAGGGCTGGGGCTCAGGGGGAGCAAGTGCTTGGCACATCCAGGCCCTGGATTCCAGCCCCAGCATCAAGCAAATACACAAATAACAGGGGCCCTGTGGCAACTGGTGCTTGGTGTCCAGGTCCTTGCCACCCACCTAGCCTGCTGAGCTGAACTCTCCTCCCCTGCAGACTCCTCCTCCTCCTCCCTCCTCCCTTCCAGACCCCTGGCCATGCCCCAGAGCAGCAGAACACTCAGCTGACAGCTGGACAGGCCAGCCCCAGTCAGTCCCTCTCCAGAGGTTATCTGACCCTCCCTCTCCATGCCACTGGCAGCCCAGACCTCCTGGACAGACCTTTCCAGCCAGGCTCCAGTGGACAGGAGTGCTCTGAGCTCAGACAGCCAGACCACAGACACTGAGAAACAAGAAGATTCCTTTCTTCCTGCTCCCTACACGCCCCCTTGGAAGGAGGCTTTGGTAAGTACTGCTGGGGGTAGAGGTGGAGAGATGGGCAAAGGCAATCTTGCTGATGCTAAGTAAGGGAGAGAGGCTGTCCTAGTCCCTCCATGAGGTTTCACCTCTATGCAGGGCTGGCTGGGAGTTGCCTGTGGAAGACCTTAAGTCTTTGCATGTCTGTATGTGTGTGTGTTTGTGCTGGAGAGCTGGACCATTTGGCAATATAAAAAATCTAGGGGCCAGGAGTTTGGCATCCTGGAGCCCTCTGCCTGGCCCCACAGGGAGGCAGGGAGGCCAGGTAAGCCAGGACTGCAATGAGGCTGTAGGCAAGAGGTGCAGGGAATTGGAGCCAACCATTACTGCTCCATACTGAGTTAACCCTTCCCAGAGGCAGGCATCCAGGAAAATTTCCCCACACCCTCTGAGTCCCAGGATCAGCACATCCCGTTCAGGCAGCCCCACCCTTCCGCCCCATAGGAGTCTGAGGTAGGAGGGTGGAAAACAAAACAAAACTAGAAACAATTGAAGTGGTACTGTGTCTAAAAGTGGTAGAGTACTAGCCTTGAGCTGAAGAGTTCAGGGACAGTGCCTAGGCTCAGAATTCAAACCCCATGATGAGGGGGAAAAAACAAAAAGCTAGGATGGTGGGTTGACATAAGTGTCAGTGGGCAGTCCACTGGGGGCAGGGAATTCCCTGGAGCAGATGGTGGTGGGGATACTGGGACCTCAAAGGCATGTCACCACCAGCCTGGTGATTTTCACTGTCCTGGACCACGTCTGGATCGTGGGTGTGGAGGGGGGCAGGAGGGACTTCCCATGGTTTTGTAGGCCCTGCAGGGAACCTGACACCTGAACTTGAACCAGCCCTGGGGGTCCTTGGATCTTTGAGGGCCATAAAACTACCCAGCCAGGCTTCTTCCCCAGAGATTAGAGGCCTATGGAGTGAGAGCTAGGCTTTTCTACTTTATTTTAATTTCAATCTTTATAGCTATCAGTTGTTTAACCTTTTTATTATGAAAACCCCTGCAGGGAAAAATAGAAAGGATGATGTCATAAGCACTGGCTCAGCCTGCACCTGGACCTAAATGGCTGTCTTGAGTTTTGCTGTATTTGCTTCCAAATACCCTTGAGCTAAAGGATTTTGCAGTGATTTATGGACATCACAACACTCTCTCTCGAACCATTGTCCCACTAACAGAATAAGTAACTCCTCCCCCCAAACATGGGCATCCAGCCCATCTTCTTTTTTTTTCATATATTTTTTATTGTAATTAATAGAAGGGTTACATGATATTTACCAGATAGAAGGTGCATTAATTCACATACATTGATACCCTTTCACATGTCTTGGTCCCCATTTCCCTCCCCCCCTCAGCCCATCTTCTTATTTGCCTAATTCATGCTTTGTTAGACCAAAATCCAATCAAGATGTGTTTGGTCAGCATATCTCTTAAGTCTCTTCCAATCTAGAGAGAACTTGCCAGAAGACCTTGCCACCTTCATACCACATGCTCTCTTCCCCTACTACCCTGACTTCATCAGCCACTCCCTCCTACTTGGAGCCAAGCACTTGAATAAATCCATACCGGGCAGAACTCTGGACAGTGGCTGTCTTGTTCACTAGCAGCTGCAGGGAGCAGCAATAAACTTTATGAGCATCAGTTGTTTGGGGCAAGGAAACCTGTGTACTGGCTGAGGGAGCTGAGAAAGGGAGGGGCCTAGCAGGATCAGAGCTGGGCAGAGTGCCAGGGATGGGGCTTGCAGGGGTGCCACATTTGCCAGCTTTCCTTATACTTGTTATTCTTCTTCATTGGGGTGGGAATGGCCTGGCTCGCAGCAGAATAGAGTGTGGGCCTTGCCTGCCTGGTGTGGCGCGCTCTCTCTCTCTCTCTCTCTCTCTCTCTCTCTCTCTCTCTCTCTCTCTCTCTCTCTCTCTCTCTCTCTCACACACACACACACACACACACACACACACATTCTGTGGCTAGAACTCTGGCCACTGTTCATGAGCTATTTTGTTCAAGGCTAGTGCTCTTCCACTGAGCCATCTGGCTTTTTGATGGTTAATTGGCTCTAAATTGTGATTGACTGTCAGATCTCAGGGTCCTGAATAACTAGGATTACAGATGTGAGCCACAGGCACCCAGGTTTAAGCCACTTCTGCTGGAACAGGGATGTGAGGAGTGGTAAGAGGAGATAGAGCATAGGTTGTGATGGAGAATTCAAACTTGATCTGACTGGAGCTTTTAAGACATTGGCCTGGCAGGGGTGAGACCATCTCAACTGGTGTCTGTGAGCTCAGGGACAGGCCTGGGTAAAAGTGGACAGTTGTGAGAACATATCCCCTGGTGGCTGGGCCTGGGGTAGCTTTAGTTTTTCAGACAGTGTTAATCCCTCATGGGGCAACCCTGGCCTCTTTGTGTCTGCAGCTGCCCTCTGCTGGAGAGGGGCCTTGTTTTATTCTCCCTTGAGACTGGTTCTTGACAGAGATCTGATATAAAGAAACAAAGCACCCCCCCACACACACACACTTCTGCCACCAACCCTACCCTCCACCCCACTATTGTATGCTGATCTTTAATAGCCATCTGATGACTATATAATTGTCAGGCTAACCACTAGCACAATCTGTGTCCTTGGCTTATAAGTATCTTGCACAAGGCAGAGAAAGGCAGCAGGCTTGGGGGGGCAGGGTTGGGAGCTGGAAAATGTTCAGATATATCTGGATGTTTAGTCAACATCCGAGATTTTGGCTGTAACCTCAGAAAGCAAGGTTGGAGCGGCAAAGCCTGCTGGGAGGGTATTGCTGTCCATTCCCCAGGAACCAGGGCTGCCCAGAGGCCAGGATCTACAGCAGGGCAGGAGGAAAGAAAGGAAAGCAGCCTTCTGCCTGGACCTCTCCCAGAAAAATCCTTCTAAGGCACTTGGCTTCTGGATCATCTTTCTGTCATGTTTCTCCTGCCTGGACGGCAAGATCAGAACATTGCTAGTGCTGCTAAGTACATTTGTCAGTGGCTGAAGGGCTTCTAAACTAATCATCACTATATTAAAATCGTATTTGGTCTTCAAGCTAGAGAAACGTTGGGAGATTTTAAATGTTAAGAGAAAGGTCTAAGAGGCAAAAAATCCTCTTTCAAAGGATAAAATAAGTTTCTGTGACTGAGGAATATGAAGTATTGCTCTGTGATTCTGGGACTCCTGCCTTCCCTAGGAAATAGACGGTCTCTGAAAGCACATACTTCAATCATAGCCGGCACCGTGATATGTGAGGTGCCCCCTCCGCCCCCAACCTCCCAGTCCTCAGTATCGATCCTACAAAGCTGGGGAGCCATGCAGGGAACGCCACCCAGTCCTATAACCCTTGAATTGTTTTTACGATGGATTTTTAAATGCCATTTTCCCTTCTCTGGAAAAATAAGCCTGTGTCTTCCCAGCCTGGATGGTTCCAGATGATATACAGCTCTCAAGCCACGTGAGAAACTCCAAAATTCCCTTACCCATTACCACCTAAGTGGTTTTAAATGGTTTTTGGGCTCTTTCATCTCTAATAGATTAAAAACGGTTCCCTTGGGCAATCACAAGGACATTGAATGGTACTTGTCCCGAACCTCTGGCTCTGAGAGCCCTGTGAAATGTACAGGAGGACTTCAGAGGCCGGAGGTCAAGCCATAAAGCATGCTGCTTTCAGATTGTGCAACCTGTCATGGTTCCTATTGCAGTCTTCTTCCCTTACAAGCTCTTTCTTAATTATCCTCTTCCCAGCATGCCCTCCCTCTGTCCTCCCTCAGTCACCTAAGATATATCAGGGTGTGGTTAAAAATGGGGATACAGGTTTAACACTTTGGAGATTTCAGGGGATCGTCTCCTCCCCAGGAGAAGCAGGGGTCCAGAATGTGTCCTCTACCAGCTGGGCTAAGCTCCCTCTCTGGCCCCTTCCACTGCCTGCTGCAGCTACTAGTGGCAGGTATGTAACTAGGCAAACCCAGCC
This sequence comes from Megascapheus bottae, assembly GCF_031878675.1. NCBI lineage: Eukaryota > Metazoa > Chordata > Mammalia > Rodentia > Geomyidae > Megascapheus > Megascapheus bottae. The sequence continues at coordinate 12,977,057 of NC_143530.1, forward strand.
CCCAACTCCCCATCCTTCCTGCTCCACACCTTGCCTCCAGTCACCCACCCTGCCCTGTCCAGTCCAGTTCTAGCACTTCTTATGCATGTACACTCTTGATGGGAGTCTTCCCCAAATTCCCCAAGGCCAAATCCATGTCTTCCCTGCTCTTGAACCCCTTCCTAACTGAGAAGAGTAACTCCCCTGACCTTGGCACTGATTTTTGTTATTATTAATTCATACTGATTGTACAGACTGGTGGTGGTATTCATAGTGATTATTTCATACCTGAATATAGCATGCATTGATTATATCTACCTTCTTTTCTTCTACCTTTGCCTCGCTTGGCCATTTCTTCTACAGAGTATTTGGTTTTGGTTTTGTGCTGATCCTGAGGTTTGAACTCAAGGCCTGGGCTCTGTCCTATAGCTTTTTTTACTCCAAGTTGGTGCTCTACCACTTAAGCCACGGCTCCACCTCCAGCTTTTGCCAGTTAATTGAAGATAAGAGTCCCATGGGCTTTCTTGCTCAGGCTAGCTTTGAACCAAAATCCTCAAATCCCAAGTAGCTAGAAGTAGCTGCTGGTGTCTTTGTCGGCAAGTTTGTTTGCAGTACTGAGGATGGAACTTAGGGCCTTGCACATGCTAGACAAGTGCAAGCTCCACCCCTCAACCCCTAGGACTCATTTTTCAACACAATTTTCTCTACCAGTCCCCATGTGACATTCATTATACTTGGAGTGTCTGTTGATTGAGAAAACAGATGATGACAAAAACCTCTAGGAATTCAATAATGCCTTTAAAATGAATTTGTATTTGGTAATCACCAGAATATGTACCTACACTTGAGAAATCGTCATGCTCCCTGGGTGTTGTATTTCTTGTCTGTAGATCATGTTGTGCTGCTGTGGATTTGAATGGAGTCCTGGTCAGGCCACTGGTGGGACACCTCAGCCATGGCCCTGTGGGCCTATACTGCCATCTGACTGGTGGGTGGAGTTCTTGCTATCTGCCAGGACAGCATCTGGAAGCTCCCGTTCCTGACACGGGTCTCATAGGCACATGGCATGGAGAGCCTGACTTGATCCTCAGGAGCGTAGCTTGGCAGGACATTGAACTTTAGGGTGATGAACCCTGAGTCTGAATCTCAGTTTTGGCTCACCCACGCTTTGGTGCCTGGGGAAGCTCAATAATGATGCTGTTCCCCCTGAAAATGATACCTTCAGAAGTGTGACCCTAAAACCAGTAGTCCACAGTAGATGCCTCACAGGGGTGGCTGTTACATAAGATAAATTCGTGCAATGAAATATGTTAGCACCTGAATCTTCACGGTTGAGGGACTTTCAACTTAAGAGTCCCACACTGGGTACTGGCCATGAGTTGGTGAATTAACCAGGATGAACTCCAGGTTTTGCTATATAACAAACATTCCCAAATGAGAGTGGCTCAATATAGCAGAGGTTCCCTTCCCTTGTCATGTTATAACTCTAATATGAGTAGTTGCTCAGAGATTCAGGTGGGCAGATCACATGCTCCCAAGAAAATATGGGGAAATGGCCTTCAAGTTTTCACGGAGAACTGCTATGTGGCATTCTCCTCCATGTTCTGTTAGCCAATGCATATCATGTGTCCACAATTTCCTTCAATGCTGCCATCAAGCCATCTGCCCATCCCTGGAAGTGACCAGGGCCAGCTAATTATCTCCAGCTTTCATAAGATACAGTCCATGATCAGCTTGCTCCATGTCTGAGCCCTTAAATGTGTGGTATATGGCTTGATATGCCACCTTGTCATTTTCAACAAGCTCATCCTTGGTATGTGGGTAGAGATCAAGCCAGGGACTCCTAGACCCCCTCAGCTTAGTGAATGGATCCTGAGAACTTACGTCTTACAAGTGCTGGATATCACCATTTGTCCTTGTGCTGAAACCAAGTACAGCAATGGCCAGGGAACAGTGCAATCCGGTGGCAAGCTGGCTCCTGGGCCCCATGGGACTGGACGGCAGGGCTTGTCCTGCACAGCCAGACCTAGTCCTTGCTCAACATCAGCTCAGTTGGCTGCACCCCACAGTCCCTGAGTCTCCTGGAGTGAGACCCAGAGTTGTCACATTCAGGATGTAAACAATGAGAAAGGAAGAGGGTCCTGGAACCTGAGGCCATCTGCCCACTTCCTGAGAGTGAGGACCAACCTTTAGTTGAGCTCTTCTGGCTAGGGGCATCTCCTCATTTTCCTCTGTCTTATACTTGCTCCCTCTCAGGCCTACCTCTAAAGAAGGGTGCTAGGCAAGGGGTCCAGGTTATGGGTCTGTGGAGAGAGGCATAGGCTGGAGCGAGGGACATTTGTTTCCCTTTGAAGCAGTAAGGGAGCTCAGGGTGTGTAGCAAGTGTGTCAGAACGGGGGTGGAGGCCCTCATCGGGCAAGCGCCCCACCTGCTTTCCCAGCACCCCCTGCTGACTCACAGTCCTCCTGAGAAGAACCCACGCAGTGACAATCTTGAGTGGTGAAGACGCATAAAGAGAGGGATCTTCAGAGGAGGCCTGTGTGTCCTGTCATCTGAGTCTCATGAGGAGGCTGTGGCAGTGGGTGGAAACCAGGGTGGAGCAGCTACCCAGCTCCTCCTGGTTCTCAGCAAGCCTGGGCTCCTCGTTTCTCACCCCATGTGGGTGGAAAACAGTAGGGCCCACAGGCAATGGTCCAATGCCATGGCAGAAGGGCTGCAAAACCAATGAAAGCTCTGGGCTAAGGAAGGGCCCTGTCAGTCAGAGTCACGGATTTGGGGCTTCCAGAAGAAGAATGGGAAGGATGGCGGCTGCCCTGGCTCAGCCTTTCAACGTTGAAGGCAGAAACAGAGAGCAAGCTTGAGACTTCCTTGTGAATCCATGGTCAGCATCAGACAACCTTACGAAGCCCCTGACGGCTCCTGCTTCTCTCCCTCTCCATCCCTCCCTCCCTCCAGACTGTGCCAGTCCCATAGGCCGCTGCAGAGCTCAGGAGTAGGAGGACCTCAGACGCCACCCTACCTATTCCCTAAGGTGACCTGCAAGATGCAGTGCCTCAGTTTCCTCACACCACCCTATCTATTCCCTAAGGTGATCTGCAACAGCAAGGGCCTCAATTTCTCTAGCTGTAAAGTACAGGCTGGCCAATCACTACCCCCAGCACAGGGAAGGGAAGGCTGCACTGCCAGGCAGGAGCAGGTCTTCCTGCCACCTGTGCTCTCTGAGAAGACACAGCACGACCCTGCTGGCCAGTGCCTGCCCTTGGTGGATAGGAAAGCATGACAGAGCCATGGCAAGAACCAAGCTAGTAATCCTGTAATCCTAGCTACTCAGGAGGCTGAAATCTGAGGATCACAGTTTGAAGCCAGTTCAGGTAGTCAAGTCATGAGATTCTTGTCTCCAATTAATCACTACAAAGCCAGAAGTAGAACTGTGGCTTAAGTGACAGAGTCTTGAGTGAAAAAGCTAAGAAGCAATGCCCAGGCACTGAGTTCAAGCCCCAGTACTGGCACATGCGAACACACACACACACACACACACACACACACACACACACACACACACACGAAAAAGAACTAGTGCTAGCCCTCTTTTTTTTTAATTGCTGCATTTTTATTTATATATTTTTTGCCAGTCCTAGGCTTGAGCTCAAGGCCTGAGCACTGCCCTTAGACTTTCTCAAGGCTAGCGCTCTACCACTTGAGCCTCAGCACCACTTCTGGCATTTTTCTATGTATGTGGTACCGAGGAATTGAACCTGGGTCTTGGTGCATGCTAGGCAAGCACTTTAACCACTAGGCCAAACTCCCGGCCCCTAGTGCTAGCCCTTCTTGAATCTGGCTAACTAACCTGGCCAGAAAGTTCTAAAACATGCCCCCGTGATGTCTTTCCCCTGTCTACCCTATTGCTTACCAGGATATGCACTTAATGGCATGAAGTAGGGTGAAGACCAGGCTGAGGGGACAAGACAACTGTCCTAGAACTGCCAGTGCCTTGCTGGTGGCTTTGATTGGGATCTCTTTAGGACTCAGCTTTCTGACTTAGAGTAGACAGACCACAACCCTCTGCCCTGTGCAATATGTTTGATAAGTGTGCTTGGTTGGCCAATAATAACCTGGGTTCAAATTCTCTCTTTCCCTACTAGCTGAGTATATAAACTTTGTCTCAGTTTCCACACATGGAAAATGGGCTGGTAGGATAGTGGGAAAGCCTTCTGTGGGTTAAGGCCCATGAGGACTGTGTGACAGGCTGCAAGCCCCATGAGCATGACCCTGTAGTGCTTCCATTTCCTCCCCGGGCCACCACCTCAAGATGACAGCCATGAACTCCGAGGGAGAAGCAGTAGTCTGCCCAGTGCGGAGGCCTAAGGGCCTTTGTGGGGCATGGCTGGAATGCAGTGGCAGGCCCCCGTCCTGGCATCTGAGGCCAGACCAGGGTTGTGCAGGGCTAGGCCCGAGGGACAGGAGCCTTGGCTCCTTCCAGAAGTGGCTATAAATGGATATTTCTGACTGGCTATGGCTGTCCCTCTAGTTACCACAAAGGCATCTGCCTGGGGACAGGTCATCTGGCAAAGGTCAACAATGCCAGAGAGTCACTGAGACACAGACCTCAACTTTTCTTCCCTACCCTCCACCACACTGCAGAGGAGACTGGGCACTGCCCCTTAGTGTTTTGTTCAAGGCTGACACTCTACCACATGAATCATGTCGCCACTTCTGGCTTTTCACCAGCTAACTGAAGGTAAGATTCTCATAGACTTTCCTGCCAAGGCTGGCTTTGAAGCATAATCCTCAGATCTCAATTTCTTGAGTAACTGGGATTATAGGCGTGAGCCACCAGTGCCTGGCTTTTCTCTTCTCTCTTTCCTGCTTTCTCTAAATTTGCAAGTAGGCTCAGGTTTGCCATGCAATTGTATGGGAGGATGGTCAGACTGAAGTCACTGCTGGCTGAGGGCTGTGAGAACCCCTCCCCTCCTTCTCCACTGCCTCAAGACTCCTCTCCTCTCTGTCTATAGTCTTCTCAGCTTCTCTTAGCTTCTGAAACAGCCCCTGGAACTAGCTTTGGGACTCCTTGGGGCAGAACTATGGAAAAGCCTCTGAAGCTCAACTCACCTCCTCAGCCTCAGGCCTCCCCTTTCCTCCATCCTCCCTTCAGCCATACCCATCTGCTCCATGCAGGCTTTTGAAATCCTACTCTGTACCTTGAGAGGAGGTGCACAGGCACCAGGCAGACCCTCACAACTCATAGGGCACTCTGTGGCCTGCAAGACAGGAGCTGATAAGAAGCCCCGTATGAGAGACTGAACAGGCTAGGCTGAAGCTTTCAAAGCCAAGCAGCTGGCTGAGCAGCTCCAAGTCGGGGGCCTGTGCAAATAGATGGAGCCAGCCAACCATGCCCAGGGAAGGACTAAGGGTCAATTAGAGGGTTAATCATGCCGAGCGCTGCCCAGCCCGGCGGTGCAGTGTGGTCAGGAGTCCAGTGGAGGGAGAGGGTATTAATAACTTGGCAGTGATGGCACCACTGTGGGAATGTCCTCTCAGGACAAACCTGGAGGCAAGAGCTTCCCTGCGGTGTCCCCTTGGTCCTCCTTGAGACCAAGACAGAACAACCTTAAGGCTTCACCCTGCCCCTACCCAGTGTTCCAGCATTCAGCTAAGATAAGGCAAGCTCACCTTTGGGGGGTAAAGGAGCAGCAGAGTGGCGACAGGACCACTTTGCAAGTTCCAGCAATAAAACCTGCCTTTCTCACAAACCAGAGCTGTAGAGGAAGTGTGCAACACTGGACAATGGAGTAATATTTACCAGGGCTTTGCTCCTGGCACTATGGCCTTATCTCAGTCCTGTCCCTAACTCCATGAGATGGGCATCATTATTATCCTGTTCTACAGAAGGGGAAACCAAGATCCAGAGAGAGTTAATGACTTGCTCAAGGTCACACAGCAAGGATGGGAACAAGATGGTACAGTCGTGACATATAAGTGTAAGATCCTGTAAGAAAATGAGTGTCCCCAGCAGCAGAGGTTCTGCTGGCTTCTTGTCCGAATCTGGGATTGATGTGCCAAGAAGAAAGGAGTTAGGACACAGGCTCCGAACTCTAGACACATGCGGTTATGTGTGTATATATTGAAAATATTTCAATATTTAAATCCAAAGATAAAAAAAATCTTTAAATTCTTCTCACTCCTGCTTCATGGAGACAAATACTGTGGCCAGTTTCTCATGACTAATAATTCCAGAAGAGACTGATGCATATTTATGGTCCTATTTTAGCTTCAGTTGGAGCTGGGGACTAAGTGGATCCTTGAGAACAAAGTCTCCATAGCACCCGCTCCTTATTCTTTCTTAAAAAAAAAAAAGTTTGGGGCACTACTGGAGTTATAACTTGGAGCTTCACACTTGCTAGTTTTTGCTTGTAGTCTATTTTCAAGGAGAAAATGGACTTGATTTTTTGCCTCAGTTGCCCCGGAACTGAGATCCTCCCATTTCTACCTCCCATGTAGCTGGGATTGCAGGTATGCACCACCATGCCTGCATAGTAGCCTTTCTTCCTCACGTCATTTTTTCCCCCACTCTCTAGAAAGCCAGCCACCGAGAGACACTTGTGCTGGGACAATAGAGAAGGCCAAGAAAGAGAAGACGGAGGATCCCAGCCAGCTAGGACTGTCTGGCTGCCACCACTTCCAGCCCCCTCCTTCCACTCGAGCGCTCTGAAGCACCATGGTCTTACAGGACAACATGGATGCTAGGGATGCCAGGGTGGGCGTGCAACTGGAGCCCTTCCTGCACCAGGTTGGGGGGCACGTGAGTTTGATGAAGTATGATGAGCACACAGTGTGCAAGCCCCTCATCTCCCGGGAGCAGAGGTTCTACGAATCCCTTCCACTGGCCATGAAGCGCTTCACCCCACAGTACAAGGGTAAGTGCAGCTATAGGGCTGCTGGCCCTACCTCCTCCCCTCCTAAGGAAGCAAGAGGGTTGCTTAGGACACAAGGCCCTACCCAAGTCTGCAGGGCTACTCTATCTGCTTCCCTTCCCATTAGCTCAAGCCACCAGGCTTCCCAGAATTGAGAAGGGATAAAAATGACACTCGGAGGGGTGGGGGTGGGGGGAGGGAAATGGGGACCAAGACATGTAAAAGGGTATCAATGTATGGGAATTAATGCACCATCTATCTGGCAAATATCATGTAACCCTTCTATTAATTACAATAAAAATATATGAAAAAAATAAAAATAAAAACAGCAAAAAAAATGACACTCAGCGGGCTGGGAGTTTAGCCTAGTGGTAGAGTGCTTGCCTAGCATGCATGAAGACCTTCAATTCTTTGGTACCACATACATAGAGAAAAGCCAGAAATGGTGCTGTGGCTCAAGTGGTAGAGCTCTCTAGCCTTGAGAAAACCCAAGGACTGCGCTCAGGCCCTGAGTTCAAGCCCTAGGACTGGCAAACACACACACACACACAAAATGACACTCAGTGGCACTTGGTCTTGACTTAGGCCATTCTGGTCTGGACCTTGGGTGGTGTCACGGCTGGTTGTGGGACTGTGATTAAAAATAGGCCAGATTGAGGCCTCCAAACCCCCTCTCTAGAGGCCCAGGTAGTGATGGAGGCTTGGGCTAGAACAGGGCACCAAGAAGCTGGACGTGACTTATTTGCATGCCCAGGGGCTGGCTGTCACTGCCTAGTATGTAGCTGGAAAACTTGGCACAGGTAGAGTACATCCTGGAGCTGAACATGAGCTGGGTCTGGGGAGAAAGAGGGCCGAGCTGTACCCCAGGACAGGGCTCTGTCTTGTCCACATGGAGCCTGTGGTCACAGAGCTGATGGCTGGGCAGCCAGCCCAGCTGGGCTCATGCTCAGAAAAGGCCTCCTTACAGGGTCTTTGGTTTCATGAATGTGGGCTGCTACTGCATTGCTGTCTAAGGGGAAGAGGTCAAGAGGCAATAATGACACACACTTACGCGCCTACTTGCATTCCAGTGACAACTGGGAAGATTACTAACTGGGAAGTCACAAGAGGGGCCTCCGACCTGCAATCCCAGAGGTGGAGATCTGGAGGATGGGGCGTGAGGCCAGGTTAGGAGAAAAGTTAGCAAGAACTCCATTTTCAACCAACAAGCCGAGTGTGGCAGCACGCATGCACATTAGCATCTCTCCAATCTGGGGTGAACCAGCTTTCAGGTTCCCAGGCCCATTCCAGACACGCTAATCAAGGTCCAGAAGTATCTCAGGACTGGGGCTCAGGTGTCCCGACTGAGAAGCAAAGCTCGGGGGTGACTAGGACCTTGAGGCCCAGAATCACTTCCAAGTACCATTTCCCACAGGACAGTCCACCGCCACCTGCACAGGCTCCTCTCGCCTGGCCTGGCCTTCTCGGTGTGTCAAGGCCTCAGGCCAGTGAGGCCCGACTGGTTTCAGGTCAGTGCTCATTTGCTCAGAGCACTTACTTGAATTAATGTCTGTCCTGTCATAACCAAACTCAATGCAGCAAAGGGGTGGCAGACCTGGCATGGGGGAGGATCACTGCTAGAAGCATTTCACGCTTCTCTGGCACAGCTCCAGAGCTAAGAAAGACCCCCAAAACTGCCACAGGCAAAGCAGGGAAGGGAGAGAGGCCACAGAGGTGTGCAGAAGATCTCACCTGTGCCCCAAACCAATCCTCTGGTGGGATGACAGGACACCCTGGGCACTGATCAATCATCACCTGTCTCTCTCTGGTGTCCCTCTTTAGATCAGCCATTCTGGAAAAATACCTCTGGGGCTCTGCTAATTCAATACCTTTAGAATTCTCCAACTTCAAGAATTGTTCAGTCAGATGCACTAAACATCTCTGGCCCAGCAAGCATCCTAGCCTAGGAAAGCAATGCACTGTAGCATCTGGGTTGTTTATACCCAGCATCCCAAGAGGGGACAAAGCGCATAGCACTGGCCCCAGAAAAGGTCAAAATGGAAAAATCAAAGGACATCTTCTGCTGTGTGCTTACTGCTTTCCCATGATGGGGAGAAATCACAAGTCCACCCAGCCTCTGTCAAGGACTGCCTGTACCTTGAGTCTAGAGTCAGAGCCAAAGGGATGCAGGTGGTTTCTAAACACATGGAGGAGGGGCCAGGCCAAGGGAGGAGACCGAGGACTGACTTCCCACTGTGCTAGGCAACGCTCAGACATGGGGCTTGATGAAGCAGAAACGCTGGTCCCCTCACTAACTGGGACATCACCCATGCAGCCACAGGGTCCAGGCAGCAACTAACAACATATACATTTGTAAGGAAATGCTAGAAAAAACCACCTAGAACCAAGAAGGACCCTTGTGTTGGTTCTCCAGTGTCTGGAGTCGAGAGGGCTGGGAGCTAAGGACAGGATGAGGATGAGAAGGGTCTCAGGGCTCCCAGGCTCAATGGCTCCCACACCCTTCTCACAACACCCTCACAAACCTGGCAAGCAGGTTTATTATCCCTCCTAGGTGATAACCCAAGGCACCAGAGAGGTTGCCTGGCTCGCCTGGGGACATACAGCACTGAGAGGCAGAACTAGGATTTGAAGCCCCAAGGTCTGGCTCTCAAGAGTGGGCTCTTGACCACAGAGGCCCACTCCACCTAGCTACTGTTCCTAACAGAGTGGAGCCCAAGTGTGGGTTCAGGGGGAATCCTCCAGCATGAGAAAGGGGACATGACTTGTCCAGGGTCACTCAGCCAATGAACCTTCTGTTGGGGAACTTGAACATGTGGCTGTTACAGGAATCATTCTTTTCCTTCTTGATAGTAACGCCCCTCAGAGGGAAGGCTGTTTTCTGAGGTGGCTATGGCCTGCCACAGGGCACATTCTCTCACTTCTCACAGTTGGATACCACAGCAGTGATTGGGGAAAGCCTTGGCAGGTAGGTGTCCCAAAGGGTGGCCTCCTGTATAGACACTCAGGCTTCGCTGTGTTAGGGCCACATCTTTCATCTCCCGAGCTGCTGGGGACCTTGGGTGAGTGAGGACATATACTCAGGTCCAGTTGGCCGATGGTTCGGCCAGATTAATATTACAGGCAGTGGCTAGTAAATGTTCTCATAAGCTTAAAAATAAACACATGATAGAATATTCACCAAGCCTCAGCCAAACCAAAATTGCTGAGATGCTGTGGGCATGCCAATGGTGGCAGTAAGCATTCTTGTCTGCCCAGCTGGCATGGACTCAAGCAGAGGTGTATGGAGAGAGCTGGTAAGCAGTCAGACAGGGGGCTCTGGCTGGTCCTGAGACCTGTGGGTCTCGAAGGCTTAATCTCCACTGACACAGGGTGAGCTGAGGCTGGGTAGGCAGGCAGGCCTACCCAAGCAACAATGAGTCTGGGATCTTCAGGTGTGCCATTCTCTCAAGGGCAGGCAGCTCAGGACTGTTTGCAAGGGGAATTTCTGCTGTGATCCCATCCAGTGGAGTGGATTTGGAGAGGACTGAGCTGAGCCCCAGAGGCCAGAGGGGTGAGACAGAGGAGGTAAGGGAAGATGGAGAGAGAGAGACAGCTAGGAGATGGAAGTATGCAGAAACATGGAGAGAGGAGATGTTGTGACACAGAGCTAGCAGTGTGGCTCTGACAATATGATCAGTGAAAATGACTTTTGAATTTTATTGGTTTGAGTTGTTTGCACCTCTGCTCATCTCCATGTATGCAGGCACTCAGAACTGATGTGATCAGACAGGAGCTGGGGCCTGCAGGAACTGGTGAAGGTCACATTTCTTGTCCCTCTTAGGAGGCCTCCTGGGTCCTGAACTCCCCAGGACCATATTCTGGCAGGCCTGTCACCATAACCCCTCAAATGGAAAAGGCCAGGGGGTGCTAGATGGTAGCATGAACTTTATAAGACCCCCAAGGACTCGGCTCTTGACTGGTTCACCTTTCTGCCCCACACATCCTCCCAGGCAGTTGGAAGGCCCCAACCTCCCTTAAGGACACGGGGCTTCTAGGCCCTGTCACACAGGGAGGGAGGGGCTCTGGGCATCTAGTGTTGGCTTCAAGAAGGTCAGTTTTCCTGAGAATAAGCACAATGACCTTTCTACTCACAGAGACAGCACCTGACAGCCCTCTCCTGGGGGAAAAGAGGGTAGAATGCTGACTTCCTTACACCTTCTATGGAACAGAATGACCACAACCAATATGACTGGGAACACTGCAGGAATGGTCTTCATGCATAGATGGGTCAATACTGACCCAGTCCTCAGCTCTGTGTAACAACAGCTTGTTCCCGGTTCCATGCCTGCATTTGGTGTGGACCCCGTGGACGTGCATCCTTTATCTGGTGTTCAACCTTGGCTCTTCAGTCTCCCGGGGACTCAAGTGTACCATGCCATACCAGCATGTGGCCTGCACAGGGTCACACATGGTGGGTGGGAAGGCATGGTGATCATTGTGCTCACTGGTTTGCTTTTGTTTTTGTGCTGGTACTAGGGCCTGAGCATTGTCCTTTAGCTGTTTTGCTCCAGGCTAGTGTTTTACCACTTCCAGCTTGTTTGCTAGGTTACCTGGTGATGAGTCTTGTGACATTTTTCCACCTGGGCTGACTTCTGAGATCCTTAGAACTCAGCCTCCTGAGTATCTAGGATTTCAGGTGTGCCTGGATGTGATGGCTGTTGTGGTGATGTCCCAGCCTGCCGGCAGCCTCTTGTTCTCATATACAGAACACCAAGGTAGGCTTGGCCCAGGATGAAGACCATTGTCATGTCTGCTGCACAATTCTGCTCCAAAGCCAGGAGACAATTCATGCTCCTGTCACAGTTACTTCACAGGACACAGGAGCATGGGATGAGTTGAGGAAAAACAGAGTGAACTGACTGTACCTCCCAGGCTGCAAAATTAGGGAATCAGAGAGGACAGGACTGGACAGGGGAGACCGCTCTGGATTAAGCATCATGCTGAATTGCAGAGCAGCCCTGGAAATGAGGGTCTGCATGAAGCAGCTCGGCAACCAGGCAGGGCAATCAACAGCCTTTCCTGCCTGCTCGGCACAAAGCACCACTCAGGCTGGGCAGGAAGCCAAGTGGCCAGGGGAGGAAATGAAGAGCACGGAGCACCCCTTACCCCAGCCAGAGTCCCAGCATTAATGAACAGTTCATTCAAGAGAATTTCTCCAACAATCTATTTGCAGAAGTGTCTATAGGCTGGGGCCAGGAACAACACATGCAAGGAGGACAGCATTAGAAACTGGGCCCAGAGGGCCAGAGGGAGGGAACAGGGTCATGAGCCTAATATGAGAGAATGCCCTAGGTGCATGACACAGGCCCACCATGATGACCTAGGGAGGAACTGTGGAATAAGTACCCAGCCTTCCTCTTCCCCTCCCACCCTTACAGGGCAAACCAGCCACTGGGAAAGCTGCATGGCCTAGAGTCAGCCCTGCCACATAACGCAGGCAGGGATGGTGGTGCAGGGGGCAGGCAGAGTTCTTCCCTCCCTACAGAACAGCCGCAGGTTCTCCCTTTAGAGCTCCTCCAAGAGAAGGCTCCACTTGAGGGGGTCGGGGAATGGCACAGTACAAATGTGCTGCCACAGCACCAATGTACTGCCACAGCCAAGAGAACACCAGGCAGCACACAGGTTAAATCTGTTTCCCGCGCTCTTCACCCACATGGCCAAAGCTCCTCTGACTTGACTATCAATGGCGGTGGTATGAGGGAACCACAAATTGAGGACACACCCCAAATCTTATTTTCCTCAAAGAATCATGACCACCAAAAAGCTTCATATGCCTATGTGTCTAACCAAAGACAGGCACCAGTGTGAAAGGCAAAGACAGGGAGAGCAGATGGAGGGGGACAGACAGTCCTGGAGGAAGGCCTCAGGTGAGCAAGTAGAGGACGAAAGGTGGGGGTGGGGGGCAGGAAACTCCCCGAATTCACTGACCCCTGGAGGTGGGGAGGTGCCTTTACAGAGAACCAGCTGTGGCGAGTTGGGTGTCTGCTTAGAGAGGACTAAAGGCTCAGAATTACTTTGTTTAAAGTCGGAAAAAGCAGAAAAATGGGAACAGCCACAAGAATGGGTTAAGGCCATCCTCAGGCTCTTTTCTGCAGGCTCCATGGCTCAGGGCACATTTAGGAATAGAAGGGGGTTCAGATAATACTGGGCTGGTCCCCCAGCTCTACCTTGAGGGAGGACTCTGGGAAAAAGGAAGGTCATCTCTGGCCCATGTCCACTGAGAAGACACTCATGTGCTTTCTCCTGCCCTCCCTGTGTGTCCTGCAGGTACCATCACAGTCCATCTCCGGAGAGACAGCAGGGGCCACCTCAGCCTGGTGGCCCCCCCTCTGAAGGAGACCCAGGAGTGCTTCAAGGTCACCGAGGAGTCCTTCAAGGTTTCCCCAGAGTCTGCAGCAGTGGCCATCTGGCAGACACTTCAGCAGACCACCAGCAGTAGCAGTGCCCGCCCCCTGGCCCAGCTAGCACAGTCCCTCAAGGAGAGGTGAGGACCACTTTGAGGGGGACAGGAAGCTGGGCACAGGCCCTCAGCAGGGATTAATGCTGTCCCCACCTGTACCCAAGGTCAATGGGTCCACATCAGCAATGGCGTGGAGAAAATGAGAAACTCAGACAAAGGCACAGCCTAAAATAACTGATGTGGCCAAGGAAAGGAACACTTTTCTCTCACAGGCTTCTAGGCAGGGATTACTATGTATTTATCTCAAAAGCTGATGCAGATACCAAGTGCTATACAGAACAGGTATTTGGTACTTATTTGTTTAATTAAATACCTGTTTCACTGAAACCAGGTAGTGTCTCTGGGGGATAATGTACCTAGAATCGGTTTTTTAGAAAGGAAGTACGGCTAATTTCTCTTGGAAGTCAGCTCTTGCTTAGTGGTACAGAGGGACAAGGAGAGATGCCCATGTGACATTTGGTGGGTCCCTGGAGACACAGGAGACCTTGGATGCCTAAGGTCCTTGGAGAAGTCTCCATAGCCCACTAGAATGGTAGCTGATCTTTCTCAAAGGAAGAGATCTCTGGGGACTTTTAAAGCATTTATAGGAAACCAAAAAGAGCTAAGACGACAATATCACCCTTCCCTAAGGAACACAAGCCTAATTAAGTTCTTGGCTCAGCATTCAACAGTAGCACCCTGCTTCCATCTGTATTTGGGGGGGGGGGTGAAAGATGCAGAAAGGGGAGGAAAATGAGGGCAAGTCAAGGATGGGGCATTTCAAAAGCTCTGGACATAATGACAGATTCCAGGTACCCCCCTCTTTCTATTTCATCACCACAATAGCAGGATTGTTAACAACCCAGAACGTTCACAAGTGGACTTATATCGCTCCACTCCTCTGCGGGGTGGCATGCCTAAGGAGTTATCTGGGTCTTGGAGAGCCCCCCAGAGAGGGCTGCTGTAAAGGCAGGGGGGCATGTGGGCCCCTGCAGTGTCTCGTGTGGCCTGGTAAGAGCTGCCGGCATAGCCTCTGGGACAGCCTTCTCAGAAAGTGGTCCAGAGAGCAGGGGCCGGCAGCACACAAGTCCTTCGCTGACTGCCACCTGCACTTCCTTTGCCCACAGCCCGACCAACATGCTCCTGAAGTCCGAGTTCCACTCCAACACCCAAGTCTCCTCCATGGTGGAAGACTCTAATGATAACCAGGTTGAGAAGAGGAGCTTTAACCCATGGGGGCTGCACTGCCACAAGGCCCACCTGACTCGCCTACGCTCTGAGCACCCAGAGGATGAGTGGCACCGTATCCTTGTCTTCCCCGCCACATACTGAAGGGCAGGAAGGCTGCCTAGCAGGAGCAGTGTGGGGCAGAGACAGTCAGATCAGACAGGGAAAGGATGGGAAAGGAGACAGACAGACAGACACACACACACACACACACGCGCGCGCGCACGCACGCACACACGCACACACACATAGAGATCATCTTGTCCTCAGTGAGCAAAATTCAAGTTTGTAATACCCCCGTTGCCACTGCCAGGCTCCTTTCTACAAAGTGGAGGCTGGCGCCACAGTACTGACTGAGATACATGTACAACCCTAATCCCTAAGAAGCTTTTGCAAGATAATTACTCTGCTGAAATTAATATTCCTGCAATTCATTTCCAAAGCGAACATCAACCTGCTTCTCCCAAAAGGTATTGCCCATTCAGTGACTGGAGATTTTAGCCTTCTGATTTTTTGTCATAAAATGTAAATTGAGCATGGCCTGCCAGGGATTTCACGCCTGCATTTAAATTTCAACCTCAGAGCAAAATGGGAAAGGCAGAAAAGCTCAGACTCATAAACTCCCCCTAAATAAATGGACTTATCAAAGCAGTCTGCAAGCTACTATCTTGTATTCTTAATAACCAGGGCGCATCTGTAAGGAAGGAGAGGGAAGGAAGAAGCCCTGGCTGGGAGCCTCTGGGCAGTCCTGGAGGCTGCTAACTCCCTCCCGAGGGGTAACGGCCCTGCTGTCCTCAGAGCCTTCCTTAACTTGGTGTGACAAGGGTTCTTGCTACTGGAAAATGTGGTGTCACAGTACACACATCCCTGCATTCTGGACCTGAAGATGGGGACCCGGCAGCACGGGGATGATGTGTCAGAGGAGAAGAAGGCTCGCCACATGAGGAAGTGTGCACAGAGCACCTCAGCCTGCCTGGGCGTGCGCATCTGTGGTATGCAGGTAGGTGCAAGGGGCCCACGGCAGGGATAAAGGTCCTGGCACATCCTGTGTGGGGCAAGCAGGTCTCCCAACCCCTCCTTCTCTGCAGAGATCAGCAGAGGCAGCAAGATAACTGTGTGTGTGTGTGTGTGTGTGTGTGTGTGTGTGTGTGTACCAGTCCTAGGGACTAAAGTCTTGGCCTTGGGCACTGTCCCTCTAGGCTAGTGCTCTACCACTTGAGCTACAGCTGTATTTCCCTCTATTTCCAGCTTTTTAATGGTTAATTGAATAGAAGAGCCTCATGGATTTTCCTGCTCAGGCTAGCATTGAGCAACGATCCTCAGATCTCAGCCTCCTGACTTTTTAAACAATGAACTGCATCTTTCCATTTTTCACACACTGGAAGTTTTGCTTTTTGTTTTTGTTTCTGCAGTGCTGGGAACAGAACCCAGAGTCTTGTGTATGCTAGGCAAGTGTTCCACCACTGAGCTACTATAGTCTACATGCTGGGTTGTTGTTTTTATTTTTAAGTGCTTGCTTCAGGATAATGGTGTCAAACCCCCCCCCCCCGTGCCTTTTTTTTTTTTAACTCAGCCTCACGGTCTTTGGCAGCAGAAACTTTCCTGCCCATGTTGCAAGAGACCTTTGAAGACAGTATGTGGGCAGGGGCTGGAGAAAGAACTAAGAGAAGGTACACTCCATGCCCTCCTAGTTCTGTGTCTTGTATGATGAAGCTGTTCTCAGATGCTATATATCAGCCAACTCCTTGAATTCCTATGAGCACTTTCCTCTTCATTCAGCTTTTCTGCTACTTCTTATTTTTCCCTTTTGATGCCAATACTGGGGCTTGAACTCAGGTTCCCTTAGCTTTTATTGCTCAAGGTTAGCATTCTACTATTTGAGCCACATCTCTGCTTCTGGCTTTTTAGTGGTTAACTGGTGATTAGAATCTCACGGACTTCCCTACTCTTGCTGGCTTTGAACTATGGTCCTCAGGTCACTAGGTAGCTAGGATTACAGGTGTGAGCCACCAGGGCCTGGTTTTTCACTGCTCTTTGCTGAATCTAGGCAAAGGGAGTTCATTTCCTTACTGCCTCAGATCCCATGTTTTGTTTTGTTTTGCTTTTGCTAGTTCTGGGGCTTAAACTCAGGGCCTGGGTGCTGTCCCCAAACCTCTCTGTGTTCAAGGCTAGTGCCCTACCACTTGAGCCACAATGCCACCTCCAGCTTTTTCTAAGTAGTTTATTGGAGATAAATGTCTCACAGACTTTACTGCCTAGGCTGACTTCAAACCACAGTCCTCAGATCTCAGCCTCCCGAGTAACTAAGATTATAGGCATGAGCCACCAGCACCCAGCTTCCATGCTTCTTTACTGCTGTACTTAGGAGGCTATGGCAGGGCTGCAGGGGAACGGAGGGGGAGCGCACTTCCTCCACTCCTTCCCTCTTACCGTCTGTCTGCTTTGATGGTAAGCGTTATAGCTTTCCTTAATTGAAACTGCCACCCCTTGAAGCTGGAAGTTGAGTCTATAAATTCATCGCACAGATGTCTCTGGGAAGGGTTGGAATGCAGTCCTCAAGAGAATGGAGTGTGATGATTTGTGGTGTAAATGGAATCTCTCTCTGGACCTCAACTCTTTGGAAATTGATCTGATTTATTTAGAGAGTGATGCCTGTCATATATTCATGATGGCTAATTCAGCAGCCGATCTCCAACCCTGCAAAGGCAACACTAAACCTATCATAACTTTCTGATTTTTTTGAACTCTGCTTTTCAATAAACATAGCATGTAATGTAAAGGTAATGAAAGAGCAGAGAAAGTACTGGCCAGGTGTGTGGCCCTGTCCAGTTAATTCACCTTCCCCTAGGCCACGCCAGCCAACGGCCTTAGTTCAAACTCTGTTTCTGCCAACTTAAAGGCATGAGACAGCTGCTATGCCCTCCCCACCCCCCCATCAGGATCTCTCTTCCATCTGTTCCCTTCTGGTGGCCAAGACATGACAGGGGTGGGGAAGAGAGACATTGCCAAGGAGAGGAGCCACCTTCCTTCCTTCAGAGAAGCTGAGGACCTCCCTCCCACCACCACTCCCCACAACTGCACTGGCTACCTACAAACACTATCCACATCTCATCCTGCCAGACTTCTTAACTCCAAACAATTCACACACACCCTCCACCCCAAGACCACTGCTGCTGCCCTCAAATCTGCCAAGAAAGGACTTTATAAACTTTATTGGGAAAAAAAAGGTAAATCTAGCTCGTTATCTAAAGCCTTTGGTTGTAGGTTCAGAATCCTATGAATGCCTTCTAGCTTGAGTTTGCTAATATCTGAATTGAAAAGGGCCAGAAACTGGAACTTAAATTGTGATCTTGGGAGTTGACACTGGGGATCCGTAAGAGAGGAGATTCGAATCTCTGCCTTAGGATTGCAGGTCACCTCTGCAGAGCAGAGGTTTACTTTTATAAAGCAAAGAGTCTTTGGACCTTGGATTACTTTTAAAGATCCACACAGAGTATGCTTTACAATGTACAGCCACACTGGGGCATGATGGACGATCACCCTCGGCTTGTTCCAGCTGCTCTTACCCTGCATCTCCTAGAAATCGACTCATACATTATGATGTGATGTTGCAATTGTAACGGTGACAATTCTTCACACTTTCTCTTTCTCCTTTTTCCACGTAAGGTTTATCAAACTGATAAGAAGCACTTTCTCTGCAAAGACAAGTACTATGGGAGGAAGCTCTCAGTGGATGGGTTCAGACAAGCTCTCCATCAGTTCCTGCATGACGGGACCCGCCTTCGGATAGAGCTCCTGGAGCCCCTCCTGTGCCGGCTCCACGCACTGCTCTCAGTCATCCGGAGCCAGAGCTCCTACCGCTTCTACTCTAGCTCCCTCCTCCTCATCTATGATGGCCAGGAACCAGCAGAAAGAACCCCAGGCCACATGCATCCCCAGGAAGCCCTGCAGTTGGCCCATAGAAGGGCTTCTGAAGGTTTGGCCAAAGTTGATATCCGGATGATCGACTTTGCTCACACGACCTACAAGGGCTCCTGGAAAGAGCAAACCACCTACGATGGACCAGATCCTGGCTATATTTTTGGCCTAGAAAACCTTATTGGGATCCTGCAGGATATCCAAGAAGGAGACTGAAATTTGTTAGGACTATCTGGAATTTTCTAGGCTATAGAGTTTGAAAAGGGACCCATTAGAAGTTGTGGTTGTTGAGATTCTCTTTAGGTGCCTTTGTAATAATCAGAAAGTCCACTCTGGAGGCAATCTTATGTATCATGGCATCTCTGTAATGCTGTCTGTCAGAGGATGGACAGTCCATATAAAGTGGCATCATTGTGGGATACAGGAGAGACACAGCATGTCAGAAGCCAGCACCACAGCACTTCTGGCATACAAATGCATTCTTATCATGCTGCGGTCCTCACAAGTCACAAAGCAAAAACCTCTCCTGGAAGAAACCTTGAAGAATGAGTTCCCAAGTTCATGGACTTTCTGCTTGTGTGGGTTGCCTGCTCCACAGACAGACAGCACTAGTGACTGCCTCTTCTCTTCCTACAAGAAACTGTAGGAGGTACAGGAGGAGGTGGATCATATTTGCCCACCTCATATGCTTTGTATCCAGGTTCTAAGGGACAAGGATATGGGCTGGGCAAGTAGCTCACCGGCAGAGAATGTGCCATATATGTGTATTATTATTATTATTGCAATATTCCAAAATAATAATAATAATAACAACCAGGGGCTGGGAGTTTGGCCTAGTGGTAAAGTGCTTGCCCAACATACACAAAGACCTGGGTTCAATTCCTTGGTACCACATACATAGAAAAAGCCAGAAGTGGCGCTGTGGCTCAAGCGTTAGAGCTCTAGCCTTGAGAAAGCCCAAGGACAGTGCTCAGGCCCTGAGCTCAAGCCCAGGACCTGCAAAAAATAAAAATAAAAATAAAAATAATAAACAAATAAAATGGGTTATGGACAGGCCAAGGCATGAACACTAATAAACCAAAACAACAACCTGATTCTCCATATTTGCCTGTGGACAAGAGCGTCTCTTTACAGATTCCTCAGGGCCTATTAGAACTAATGACTCTACCACATTTTGACCATAAAATGATTCTGACTATGAAATGCAGATTCCAGTGGGAGTGGGGTACACACCAGGAAGGAGCACTGGTGTTAAGCCATATTCTCTGCTTTCTACTTATTTACTGGGGAGGGGACTTGGGGGGTTGAAAGCAAAGACCCAAGAAATCAGGGACAATGTTTACAAGGTTGGTGGACAAGTGTAAATACAAAATGAGGGCAAACAGTTCTAATTAATTCCTTCCTTTGCAGTGTGGAAACCTATTACAATGCCCTTGAGTCCAGCACTGAGATATGGTTCCCAATTAAGGAAATAAATTTGTTAATAAAATTGCTGAGGTCACCAGTGATTATTGGTGTGCCTTATTACCCTTCCTGTTTGTTTATTCTGATTGTCACACTGCATGGAAGTTCCAACTTATGAGTGACTAGAGTATAAAGCAAGAATAGTTTGCAGAATTCCTGCAACTCTTCAGGGAGCCTGGATAGAAGTGATGGCTAATGAAATATTTGCATTTCTCTGCAAGGCAGGTACCAGGTCAGAGAAGGGATCTTTTCATGTGAACCTCATACAATGGAAAATTAAGTTTTTGGTGCATTCTAATGGATTTTTGTCATTAATTTTCTAACATTCAGATCAATACGAGGAAAAAATGGTCTTGATGGTAAAAAAAAACCCTACAAACACACATACACACACACACACACACACACACACATATGTATATATACATGTATATTGTTTAATTTAGGAATACATGAACTGGATTTAGAAGCAAGCTGGGAGCTGTGGCTCACATCTCAAATTCTAGCTACTCAGGAAGCTGGGATCTAAGTATCACAGTTCAAAGTCAGCCTGGGTAAGAAAGTCCAAGAGACTCTTATCTTTATGAACTGAAAGAACTACTCAGAAAAATCCAGAAGTAGAGCGGTGGCTCAAGCGATAGAGTGCTAGCCTTGGGCAATAAAAAAAAGTTCAGGGACAGCATCAGCACCTGAGTTCAAGCCCCAGGACCGACAAAAGAGAAAAAGAAAAAAGCAGGTTAACATCCTACATTATATCTAACCAAGGTAATAATGTCATTGATCATGACAAAAGAGTACTGCTGAAGTATAGTGAGTGGCAGAAAGGAGGAAGTCTGTAATTGAATACTCATCAGTGATCAGATAGAGCAGCAGCTCTTCTGGGCATCTCTTGAGAACCTGGTACCACATTAACAAAGTTTAAAGCTCAATCACTTAGCTTCTCTTTTCTCTACTCATTCTCAGTTCTGGGTGTTGTGAGACTTGCCTGTAGCTGGGACAGGGTATCAAGCTCCCTGTGAGCTGTGTTGGCCACAGAGAATTGACATACAGAGACATGGAGAGAGACTAAGATGAACAAGGGAACTAGAAAGGCCCTCTAAGTCTTCTACGTCTTGCCTAGGAGGTGCATGAGTCCCTTGGCCTCCCTTACCCATACAGAGTGGCTTTCTTCTATCTAATACACACACATAAATCAGCATAGGCTAACTGCTGTAATAAACAGTTTCCAAGAATCAGTAATGCAGCATTGTAATCTATTGTGGTCAGCAGAGTGCCTCTACTCCACACTGTCATCCAAGATCCAGGCTCCTTCCAGCCTGAGAAACCACTGTCTTCCACACAGTCCAGACAGCTGCTGTTGGCAGGGGAAAATTAGATAGCACAGAGAAGACGCAGTCATACCCGGTAGGCAAGAATTAGTCATGTGGCCCTCCCCAGAAGCCAAGGCATTGAATTTGAGCTGAATGCTGAGTCTGGAAAGAGGATGTAAGTTTGATGGCACCCTAGCCAATCTCTATCACAATGTCTCTTCATGTTCCTCATGACAATCTGATATCTGACGGGGGGGGGAGAGGGAGAGCGCAAGCAGGTATATGAGTATATGAGGAATGGCAGGGGTCTAGCCATGCCATGGCTTCAGGTTCTGCACATCCTTCTTTAGGCATGTCCTCTACCCTTATTTTGCTGAGAAATGCTAGGAGATTTGCTTAGCACCTCTTTCTTCAGTCTCCTCATCATCCCATGGGAATGCCACCTTGATCCTCACAGACAGGTGGCACGAAAGAGCAAACTTGGACTCTCATCATCCCAGGGGAGCAGCAAGCTCTTCTCTCTCTACCACAGCCAGCCTGGGAGACCAATCATCCCCTAGCCAGGCCCTCTGGTGTCCTCTGGGTGATTAAAGATGAGGCTAAAGAGTGGAATGTTATTACAGCTTTTCAATAATGCAATGTCATCAGCAAGCCCTGGGCCTCTGGGCAGCACCCTGGCAGTCCCATCACTCTTTCCCAGCCGCACAGAGCTTCTAGACCAAGCAGGAAACAGGCAACAGTCTAATAAAACAAATGGCAAGGCGAGACCGCGCATCAGCAGCTCTTCAAAATGATCTAAACTTCTGACTTTTGATTTAAATCTGCATCCTCTGTGGCCAAAAACATAAACCAGACGATAAAGGAGAGAGCTGAAATGAAAGTGTTGGTGCCAAGAAGTAGAGGGGAGGGAAGAAGGGGAGGAGCAGTCTTGGTGCGAGCCCGGCACTGGCCAACCAGGCTAACTTCCAGCCTGGTTTCCAGTCTCATCCCACTTATCCTGAATTTCCCAGCCCTTTCCTCCCGCACTGTCTCTAGGCCACACAGAGAGCTCATCCAAGAACAAACTCCAAAAGCTACCTGGTCCTGATTTGTCTTGGACTTTCTCCCTCAGCCCTCCCAGACAAACGGATCAGGAAGGGAATTGGGGAGGAGGGGATTAAGAAGATCTGGATTTATAGTCTAATGTCTTTCTCTTTAGATTCATTTATTCAACAAACATTTAGTGAGACTTCAGTGTGCAAGTTGCTGCTGTCTGATATTGACTAATGCTTTAATCCAAAGGAGTCAAGGGATGGAATGGCTTCAGTCAGTCAGTCAGTCAGTCAGTTATTCTAACAGGGTCTCCTTTAGACCAGGCTAGCCTCCAACTCATGGATCTTTCTGCCTCAGCCTCCTGGGTTCTGCAATAACAGGTATGTGCCACCCATGCCTGGCAGGCTGCTGCTGGGACAGCACAGCAGGAAGGGTGGCAGGTCCCAGAGGAGGCAAATGACAGGATGCCTTGGCAGAGCTGAGGGCTTTGGGCACACCAGGCTGTTGTCCTGAGCCCCACAGAGGCCTATTCTGCTCACTTGAGCACTGATGTGTCTTTTATAAAAAACTCACCTTCAGGGGCCGGGAGTTTAGCCTAGTGGTAGAGTGCTTGCCTAGCATGCACAAAGATCCGGGTTTGATTCCTGGGTACCACATACATAGCAAAAAGCCGGAAGTGGTGCTGAGGCTCAAGTGGTAGAGCTCTAGCCTTGAGAAAGTCCAAGGACAGTGCTCAGGCCCTGAGCTCAAGCCCAGCACTGGCAAAAAATAAATAAATAAATAAATAAAAGGGGCTGGGAGTTTAGCCTAGTGGTAGAGTGCTTGCCTAGCATGCACGAAAACCTGGGTTCGATTCCTCGGTATCCCACATACATAGCAAAAAGCCGGAAGTGGTGCTGAGGCTCAAGTGGTAGAGTGCTAACCCTGAGAAAGTCCAAGGGCAGTGCTCAAGCCCTGAGCTCAAGCCCAGAACTGGCAAAATAAATAAATAAATAAATAAATAAATAAATAAATAAATAAAATAAAACCTCACCTTCAGAATAAGGTGGCAGTCCATGGCCAATGAGACCCTTGCAATTACCTTGACCCTTAGGGCATTAAATGGCCATTCTGATGCAAGTACAGTCCCCCATTTTTTTTCTGTAACATATCTAGGTATTGTAGCCAATTCTTTCCTCCAGCTGAATAAGTTAAAAGAAGAAAAATCAGGCAATTGTGTCCCACAATGAAACTAAGTATTTAATTCCTTTTTAATGTTTACATTATTAACATCAGCATTACAAAATGATATTTTTACTTTCAAGCCATTTAAATGTGCAATTTGGTGTCTAGATTACTGGGATCATTATAACTTAAAAACTGAAGCAGAGCTCCCTTCCTTCTTTCTCCTCCCCTGCTAATGCCTGGTTTCTATAAAGAGCTACCAAGGCTCCACAAAGCCCAAATACCCGTTCCAAATGGCTGGGGAGGGGCAGCCCCAGTGGGGGTTTTCACTTAGCCAAAGGAGGTTGCATTGAGTGTGGAGTGAGTGACAGGTAGCAGGTGGGTGTTGAAATGGTCATCAACTCCCAGAGGGGCTGGCACCACTGAGCTGCCTTCCAGGCAGCGCCCGTTAATGTGCCCAGAATGGCACTGGGTGATTGACAAGCTAGTGAGCCCAGACTTCTCTCCCATGCTGGGAGTGGAAAGGGGCCTAGGTAAAACAAGAACAAGAGGACCTAGGGCCCCTTGAAAAACGATAAGTAAGAGCTGTTACTGTTTGTTGGCCCATTCTGCCTCCACATGGTAAATCTTATTATAATGTGGATATAGAAGCATCATGAGTGGTTTACTGCCAGGATATCACAAGGAACCAAGGGCCTCAAATCCCAAATCTCCCCTCCCCCTCCTCCCACCCTGCCACCTAGTGACCCATCTTCTCTATGTCTCTGTTCCCACTCTTGTTCAAAAGGAGACTTCAGTGGTACTTGAGTCATCAGGAAACTAAACGAGTTCATGTGAATAAGGCATTTAGAACAGTGACTGGCATGAGGTAAACAATGTTTTCATTTGTTATTATAATTCCCATTTTATTTTATTTCATTTTGTCAGTTGTGGGGCTTGAACTCAGGGCCTGGGCACTGTCTCTGAGCCTCTTTGTGCTGACAGCTAGCACTCTACCACTTGAGCTATAGTGCCACTTCCAGTTTTTGAGGGAGTTTTCTGGCCAGGACAGCTTCCTCAGATCTCTGCCTTCTGAGTAGCTAAGATTACAAGCACAAACCATCAGCACCCGACTATAATTCCTATTTTGTTTTTTTGTTTTTTTTTTTTGCCAGTCCTGGGCTTGAGCTCAGGGCATGAACCCTGTCCTTGGACTTTCTCATGGCTAGAGCTCTACTACTTGAGCCTCAGCACCACTTCCGGCTTTTTTCTATGTATGTGGTACCGAAGAATCGAACCCGGGTCTTTGTGCATGCTAGGCAAGCACTTTAACCACTACACCAAACTTCCGGCTAATATAATTCCTATTTTGAAATGAAGAAACCAGAGCTCAGAGGAACTAAAACACCACTGAGGTCAGCTTCTGTGAGAGCCTTTGTGTTCCCTCTGCCTGGAAGTCTTCTTCCTTGCCCACCTTCATGTGGTAGGGACCTTAGTGACTCAAGTCCCTGTCAATCTCAAGCTCCTCAGGCACCACCTGGCCACATCTATATAGACCTACACCCTGTCATGATCTCTCTCTAGACCTTATCACATCTGAAATTACCTCGTTCATTTAGTAAACAAGTTAATACACACAGCACTGTTATTCATATTGTATGGGGGGTTTTTTTGTTTTTTTTGTTTTTTTGTTTTTTTGCCAGTCCTGGGCTTGAACTCAGGGCCTGAGCACTGTCCTTGGACTTTCTCAAGGCTAGAGCTCTACCACTTGAGCCTCAGCACCACTTCTGGCTTTTTTCTATGTATGTGGTACCGAGGAATCGAACTCGGGTCTTCGTGCATGCTAGGCAAGCACTTTAACCACAAGGCCAAACTCCCGGCCCCATCATATTGTATGTTTTTTGATGGTTGTCTGTCTCCTTAATACATCCATGTAAAATCCACACGAGAAGCCTGCATCTTCCTGTCTGTCCCACAATAATGTAAAGTCACCAGCACTGGGTCACACTTGACTTAATGCTCTCCCGTCACTGTCTTCAAACTCCCCTCCTCCTCCTCCTCCTCCTCTTCTTCCTCCTCCTCCTCCTCCTCCTTCTTCATGGGGCTTGAACTCTGGGCCTGGGAGCTGTCCCTGAGCTCTTCAGTTCAAGGCTACCATCCTAACCCTTGAGCCATAGTGCCACTTCCAGTTTTCTAGTGGTTAATTGGAGATAAAAGTCTCTCAGTCTTTAGTGCCTGGGCTGGCTTTGAACCAAGATTCCCAGATCTCAGCCACCTCAGCATCGAAGATTACATGTGTGAGCCACCATGTCTGGCAATGTCTTCAAATTCTTCAGTGTGTGTGTGTGTGTCCTAGAGATTGAACTCAAGGCCTAGGTGCTCTCCCTGAGCTTTTTTGCTCAAGGCTAGCAATCTATTACTTGAGCCACAATTTTGCTTCTGGCTGCTGCTTCTGCTGCTGCTGTTTCCTCCTCCTCCTCCTCCTCCTCCTCCTCCTCCTCCTCCTCTTCTTCTTCTTCTTCTTCTTCCTCCTCCTCCTCCTCTCTCTCTCTCCCCCCCTTTTTCTCTCTCTACGTGTGTGTGTGTGTGTGTGTGTATGTGCACGCTTGGTGGTTAATTGACAACAACAGAACAGTCCCATAGACTTTCCTTTGCGTGGGCCTCCTGAGTAGCTAGAATCAGAGGCATGAGGCACCAGAACCCAGCTTCTTCATTTTGAATAAGAGACTTCATATTTTCATTTTGCACTGGAGTCCGAGAAATTATATCGACAGTACCAGATGACTGACTAAATGAATAAATGAGCCTTCATTCTATCCCAGGTCTGTCAGACTCCTTAGCCTCACTAGTGACTCGGTGCCAAACAAGCCTTCTGATGGAGGATGAGAAGTGGACAGGGCAGTCATAAGCAAGGACAAAATGACCGCAGCCAGGGGCCAGTTCATGAGAAGGAGATTTTTCCCTGGGCTTCCCCTGGCATCCAGTCATTCTTCTCAACCTCTCCTCTCACTTAGACCCTAAGTGGAGGGAAAACCATCTGCTACCATCTCATGTTACTCTTCCTGGTGCCTAAAACAGAGAGACCTCAATCCCTACATCCCAAGACAGCTGTGGGCTAGCCAGGTGCTCTTTCCAGCCACGGCTCCAGCCACAGCTGTGATGAGGCTTTAGGCAGAGTTCTATGGCTTGGGTCTCTAGCAGAACCCTAGGTGCCTGAAGCTAAATAGATAAATCCTTGTTCTTTGAGAATCAGGGCAGCCATCATAACTTTGAGGCTTCAGTCGAGGTACTGGTGGCTCCAACCTATAATCCTAGCTACTTAGGAGGCTGAGATTGGTAGGATCAGGATACCAAGCCAATATGGCAGAAAAACCTAAAAACTCCATCTCCACCAAGGGAAGGTGGTTATAGTGGTGTGTGCCTCAGTTCCTAGTAAGGGCAGGGAGTCTGGCATAGGCAGACCATGGCTTGGGCATGTAGCCAGTCTCTATTTAAAAAAAAAACCCAAAAACTTAGCCGGGAGTTTGGCTTAGTGGTTAAAGTGCTTGCCTAGCATGCACGAAGACCCGGGTTCGATTCCTCGGTACCACATACATAGAAAAAAGCCGGAAGTGGTGCTGAGGCTCAAGTGGTAGAGCTCTAGCCTTGAGAAAAGTCCAAGGACAGTGCTCAGGCCCTGAGCTCTAGCCCAGGACTGGCAAAAAAAAAAAAAACAAAAACAAAAACCCAGGACTGGAGGTGAGGTTCAGCAGTAGAGCACAAACCTAGCAAGTATAAGGCCCTATGAGCTCAAAGTCCAGTACCCAGTAGCACCAACAAAATAACTTAACAAAAACCTTTGGGGTTATACGTACATCGGATATAAGCTGGGCTGGAAACATGGTGGGTGACAAGAAAAGCTTTTCTACTCCAAGAACCCACCCCACCTCAGATGGGCCCCATTCATCATTCACCCCGGGTCCAGAGATTCATTCTAAGCATCTTTGGAGAAGCTATTCCCTATTAAAAATCCTTCCAAATTAAATTCTTCCCTCATCTTCTCTGGCCCCAGGCCTGCCTCTTGCAGCCGCCAAGATCTTCTTCCTTTCTTTTCCCTGAACAGCTAGAGTAATATTTCTTTCTTTGAATTCTACAGTGCTGTCTAATACACTCATATGTATGAAGTATACCATTAGGAGATTTTACCTTGTCACTATCACAAAGGACTTATACAAACTAGGGTGCCCACACATCAATGAACGATATAATCTCATGAGCCCACCCTTTTATATGTGTATAAAATACTGTATAGACTGACTGTACTTCAAGGCCATGTCCTAGTTATTTTTTTTCTTTTTTTTGCCAGTCCTGGGGCTTCAACACAGGTTCTGAGCACTGTCCTTGGGCTTTCTCAAAGTTAGAGCTCTACTACCTGAACCACAGTATCACTTCTGGCGTTGGCTTTCTTTCTTTCTTTCTTTCTTTCTTTCTTTCTTTCTTTCTTTCTTTCTTTCTTTCTTTCTTTCTTTCTTTCTTTTTGCCAGTCCTGGGCTTGAGCTGAGGGCCTGAGCACTGTCTTTGGACTTTCTCAAGGCTAGAGCTCTTGAGACTGAAAACCACTTCCGGCTTTTTTCTATGTATGTGGTACCAAGGAATCGAACCCAGGTCTTCATGCATGCTGGGCAAGCACCTTAACCACTAGGCCAAACTCCCGGCCCCACCTGATTAATTTTGTTTTGGTTGTATGTACACTCCCAGACTCAAAACCTGGAAGGTGGGAGCTTCCTGGATTTACCATACAAAGTCAGTGGGGCCAAAATAAGAAGAAGTTTAGGGAAAACAATTACTGTACCCATGGCTGAGGCTCAGCACAAGACTGTGAATGTGGAGAGTGAGTACAGGCTTTCTAAGGAAAATATGGACAGTGGAGCAATCATTTGAAAATGAAAATCAGTCCACATTAATGATATTGCCAGGTATGTGGACGAGAACAATTGAAAAACAAATCTTAATGGGAGAAAAATACTAGAAAATCATTATTTTTGGTTGGTCATAGGGCTTAGACTGTGGGCCTGGGTATTGTCCCTGAGCAATTCGGCTCAAGGCTACTGCTCTACCCCTGGGCCTGAATGTTGTCCCTCAGCTCTTCAGCTCAAGGCTACTGTCCTAACCCCTTGAGCCACAGCCCTATTTCTGATTTTCTTTTTTCTTTCCTTTTTTTTTTTTTTTTGGCCAGTCTTAAGGCTTGAATTCAGGGCCTGAGTGCTATCCTTGGGCTTTCTCAAGGCTAGAGCTCTACCACTTGAACCACAGCACCACTTCCTGCTTTTTCTATGTATATGGTACTGAGGAATTGAACCCCATTCTGGGTGCATGCTAGGAAGCACTCTACCACTAGGCCAAACTCCCCACCCACTACTTCTGATTTTCTAGTGATTAATTGGAGATAGGAGTCTCCCAGACTTTAGTGATTGGCTGGCTTTGAACCAAGATCCTCAGATCTTGGCCTCCTGAGTAGCTAGGATTACAGGCGTGAGGCCACTGTGCCGGCTTAGAAAGTCACTTTTCCAACAAGAGAACTTCTAAAATTCAAGAACAACCAACCCAATTCAAAAACTTGAATAGACATTTCTCCAAGAAATATTTACAAATGGTCAATAAGCACCTGAAATCATGATCAACCTCACAAATCATTAGAGAAATGAGAATCAAAACCACATGAGATACCACCTCACAGTGATTTGCACAACCACTACAATAGACAACAAAAGGACACAGAGAAACTGGAATTCTCTGCACTGGCTACAGAGCACAGTACTGAGACTCCCCAAAACATTAAAAGTAGAATTACCATATGATCTGGTAATTCATTTTGTGTGTATACTTCAAAAGAAGCAGAGGCTGGAGTGTAAGTTGTGGTAGCTCTCTTGGCTACCACGTCAAGAGTCTGACTTCAATCTCCTTTGTGGGGAACTGACAAGGATGAAAGAAATGAAAGTAGGGCATCTATCTTCATAGCAGCATTATTCACAATAGCTAAAATATAGAAGCAAGCCAGGTATCTATAAACAAATGATGGATGCACAATATGTGATATATACATATATACAATGGTACATGATTCAGCCTTAAAAAGAAAGAAGCAAGACAGTGGCTCATGTCTGTAATTGTAGAAATCTCAGTTGTAAGCCAAGCTAGACAAAAATATTTTCTCCCCAATAAAAGGGTGTGTGATGGCTCACACTTGTCATATCAAAAACTACTGAAAAGCATACACAAGAGAACCACAGTCCAGGGCATCCCAGGCAAAAAGCGAGACCCTACCTAAAAATATAACTAGAGCAAAAAGGGTGTCATGGCTCAAGTAGCAGAATATCTGCCTAGCGAGTGCAGTGCCCTAACTTCAAACTCCATATTGAAATAAAAGAAAAGGAAATTCTGACATATATTACTGCACAGATAAATCTTGAGGACATTATGCCAAATGAAATAATCCAATCACAAAAAGAGAAATACTGTATGACTTCGTTCATATAAAGAACACAGGGCTGTGTTTAATAGATACAGTTTCAATTTTACAGGATAGTCATACATTATGAATGTATTTAATACCTTTGAACCGCACATTTCCAGTGCTTAAAATAAACCATGTATAGTGACCCATGTTTGTAATCCCAGCACTTGGGAAACTGAAAGAGGAGGATCACAAGGAGAGGCCATAGAGCCCAGCTTGAACTACATAAGTGAGACCTGGTCTCAACAGAAAATAAATATATATATATATAAATATATATATATATATTACTTAGATGGTAAATTTTCTAAAAAAAAATATGTACTCATTACTCATTACCTGACTTAAGTAACTGTAACCCCTCTGTATATCACCTTTATAGTAACAACTTTCTTTTTTTAATTTTAAAAGACGGTACATTTCATGTGATGAATTTTACCACAATGGAAAAAACTATTTTTGAAAAAGTGTTTCCAGGCTGAAGCCACCCAGCTATCAACCTTGCTCAGTTAAGAAACCTGTGCATTGCGGGGTGGGGCGGGGGGGACACGAAAGGGAAAGAAGCTGTACCTCAGAGGCTGGAGAGAGGACAAGAGCTGAGGAGGCCAAAGCAAGAACTGTGACAGATACAGGGGGGCAATGGGGAGCAGGGGGTAGGGAACGCCCTGTAGTCTCCCAGAGATTCGGTTCAAACGCGTCTTTATCCGACAGCCACCTCTATTTACATGCAAAACAGGAGAGGTCTGGGGGCGGGGGCATTCCTTTTTTCTTTGATTCCTTTTCCTTGTTTGTTTTCCTTTGTGCAGACTTTGAGAAAAGCTAAGCAAAGCCGTCCCTGGAGCACTCGACCTCGGCCCTGCCCCTGGAGGCTGGGCGGGTTCCAGACGCCAGCAGACTGAGCTGCCGGGGCCTGCGAACACAGGCGAGCAGCGCCACTGCTCGGAGCACCGCGGGCGCGCCGGGAACTGCGCATGCCCAGCTGGAGCGGGAGGGGTGTTCTTTTGGGGGTGTTGAGAGCCACACTGCGCACGCGCCAACTCGCCTGCGTCGCTACCTCTCCTTCCCGGGGGCGGGGCAAGCGGGGCCTAAAATGGCGGCCAGCCGGTACCGGCGCTTCCTTAAGCTCTGTGAGGAATGGCCCGTGGACAAGACCAAACAGGGCCGGGACTTGGGGACTTACCTGCGTCAGCGGGTAGCACAGGCCTTTCGGGAGGGAGAGAACACGCAGGTGACTGGAGGGGACACGGTCGGGGTGAGGGTAGGAAAGGACGACGCAGGGGCCGGGCCAAAGAGCGGGCCGGCGGGGGAGGGGGAGGGGGGCTGCGCATGCGCGGCCGGTCCTTCACGTGCGCGCCGTATCCCCGGCCGCCCCAGAGCCGGGCGCGTGCGACGCCCCCTTCCCGCCGTTCTCACGTGGTTGTTCCTTGGAATTTGCCAAAGGAGCTTGAAAAAAAACCAAACAAAACCCTGCAAATGCTTTTAGTAAACCAGGATGGCTGGGGTGAGACCTCTGCTCTCCTGCCTGGCGGTCCAGGCGGTCCAGGGCACTTCCGGAGGTCACAGGTAGGTTCAGCCGGGGGCATGGTGCCTAACTTGGTGCTAGTGCCTCGTCATGTAGCGTGTGTCGACCGAATTGATCCCCAAGAACCTCTTCAGAGCCCCCCAGCTAAGCCTCTAAGCCTTTGCATTCTTCCCATCCCCCCCCCCCAAAACCCTATGCATGTACCTACTGAGCATCTCTTATGTGTCAGCAACTAACATAGACTATCCCTATAGACAGCCTGCCCGTGTGCCTTTACATCCTGGTTGAGGACATTGTAAAGCGGCCCAAGTAAGTACTGCAGTTCACTTAACATAGGCTTTTCTGAGGCATAATTATAGGTGAGGGCACTTGAGGGGACAAGATACTGCAGAGGAAGTTAAACTGTCAGTAGAGGCCAGAAAGCCGGAGTAATGGCAGGGTAGTAAGTGAGGTGGAGTTTGCTGAGATTTGAGGCCCAAGAAGGGCAGGAACCAGAGTCTTAGTAGCTCTGATTAGGAATCTGAACTTCCTGTAAGGTCAATGAGAACTCCCTGGGGACATTGTAGTCTGGAGACTGGTGTGACCTAGTTTTAAAAGGTCACTCGTCACTCTGCTTATGTGTGGCAATGGACTATAAAGGCAAGAACAAACAAGGAGGCTGAGGAGAAGACCGATGTCATAGTTTAGGCAGGAGATTGTTGGTGGTATAGGTGAGGTTGGCAGCACCTGGGATGGCAGCAACTGGATTCAGGTTGTAATACTGCAAATCAAGTTAACAGGATGTGGAAATATTGGACGTGGAGTAAAGGAAAGAATGGAACCCAGATTTGCACTAGATGGTTATTTTTGGCCTGAGAAATTAGGTGCCATATACTGAGAGAGGCAAGACTAGATAGGAACTTAGGACAAACATCCTAAGTTTGGTGTTTGACACTTGAAACTTGAGTTGCCAAGAGGACTGATAGAATTCCAAGTGGAAATGTCAAGTAGACCGTTGGTTATTCGAGCCTGGGGTTTAGGCAAGAGGTCAGAGGTATGAAGTGATATGTAGCATGCGTAGCAAGAACATGATTTTTATTTCTCTCTGATGTTTTAAAATTTCATTTTGGGTGTTCTTTTTGTTTTGGTTTTTGTTTATTTTCAGCGTAGCTCAAAACCAGAGCCAGATCAGTCCACCTAACAGAGCAAAAGCATGCTCCAGTGACTTTTTATTTTTTATTTTTTCCTTCCCGGGGCCTGAACCCAGGGCCTGAGCACTAGCGTTCTGCCACGTGAGCCACATTGCCACTTCCAGCTTTTTCTGAGTATTTGGTACTGAGGAATCAAACCCAGGGCTTCATGCATGCTAGGAGAGCACTCTACCACTATGTTTCTGGCCCTGCTCCAGTAACATTCTTGTGACCAGCTTGCTAATTGGATGGTGGTATTAGTGGAAATTCTGGCCCAGGATTTCTGGAAATGAGAGGAAATCACTCCGTACTCATATGATCTTCATGTGATCTTCATGGGACCACAGTATAAAGATCTTGAGACAAGAATTGTAACTAGTCCTAACTCTTCCAACCCCATCAACCCTAGAGCTATGCTCCCTCTTTATTTTTATTTTTATTTATTTATTTATTTATTTGCCAGTCCTGGGCTTGAGCTCAGGGCCTGAGCCCTGTCCTTGGACTTTCTCAAGGCTAGCACTCTACCGCTTGAGCCTCAGCACCATTTCCGGCTTTTGTCTATGTATGTGGTACCAAAGAATCGAACCCGGGTCTTCATGCATGCTAGGCAAGCACTTTAACCACTAGGCCAAACTCCCGGCCCCTCCCTCTTTATTTTTAATAGATGCTTCCTGAGAATAGGGATAAAACCCCTCCACTCAACATCTAATGTATCACTTGCCACATGGAAGGAAAAAAAATGCAAATGTTGAATGAGTATATAAGTAAGTGATTGTATTTATGGCTCATGAGTCAGGTCATTTGAGTACAGTTGCTGATGTAGCATATCTAGATGGAGAAATGAAATGAAGAGTGAGAAGGGACTATTCTTGTGTCCTACATGGTGAGAAGTGATATGGAGTCTTCTGTGTTTGCAGAACTGCAGTAACACAGCCTAGTCCTCACCCCCAAGAAGGGCCAAATGTACTCACCTTCTCTGTCGTTAGTGTTTGATAGCCAGCATGAAGGATAGCACTTTCCCTTTGGGTGTTTGCATCTTTTGTCATCATCTAGAGAGTTCTTGGTCAGCCAAGGGCCTACACAGGCTTGAGTCATAGCTGCAGGGACAAGTCATGGCACCGCCGATGGTTCTGTCACAGCTGATGGATGTGTTCTGGGGAGAGTGAACTGGTACATCAGGATAGCAACAAGCACATTACTCAGGACCACTGTCACAGTACCTTATCCTGATGTCACCTGAAATTGAGCCTGGGCTTAGTAAATCTTGGTGATAGCTTTTGGAGGGAGAAGCCCCATTGCTGGAATGGAAAACAGCACTGTGACTCATTCCCACTGACACCCCTGAGTCATTTATAAAGACTTTGGGGAAGAAAGGTGGGTTCTAGTAGTGGTAGACTCCATTAAACTGGCAGCAGGAGGTGGGGGGTGAGACTCAGTAGGCCGATTAGTATCACCCACTCCATCCCCTTTGGTATGCCACTTACCAGAGCAGGTTGCAAAGGGAAGCAGGTCTGATGAATCCATCTTGTTGAAGAGTGGCAGACAGATAGGCCTCCTCTGTGCCTTCTTTATCCTTGAAAGGACAAGGCTAGGGTACATAGCACACTTGGTGAATGATCTCATTTCATTTTATGCTCAGTGTAGTCAAGGGAGTAGCCATCCCATTTCTCAGGGGGGGAAAACAAACAAGAAGAGTAAAACAACTTGCTCTGGTTCCCCTGGCAGTAAGAGACAGAAAGAAAACAGACCCAGCCATCCTGGCCCAGGTCTGATTTTGTCTCCTACATGCTGGCTTTTCTTCAGCTACCATTCCTCCTTTTTGGGGGGGGGGGGAGGGGGAGTTGGTGGTGGGGCTTAAACTCTGGGCTGAGCAATGTCCCTGAGCTCTTCGGGTCTTCAGCTAACGCTCTACCACATGAGCCATAGTGTCACTTCAGGTTTTCTGGTGGTTAATTGGAGATAAGAGTCTCCAGGGACTTTAGTGCCCAGGCTGGTTTTGAACCTCAATCCTCAGATCTCAGCCCTCTGAGTAGCTAGGATTACAGGCGTGGGCCAGCGCGCCCCTGGATTGTTTCTTACTGATCTCTTGTTCCATAAGCAGCGTCCACTCCCCTTGTTCTCAAACCTTTTTAGACCCCGGGTGTTTGGGACAAAAATGAAACATTTCCCTCTGTTTGCTTACCTGTTTCTCTCTGCCCCAGCCACTGCCTCCCATTGTAGATGGGAAGAAAAATAGTCCTCAGTGGACACAAGTGAAGAAAAGCCAGGCTCACTAAAAGGCAAATTAATAATTCACACTCTAAACCAGGGCACAAAACCTACTGCTTCCATTTGTCCCACCTCAGCTTGCCCTTTGGGGAGTCTCATGTCCCCACCCCGTAACCCCCAGCAGGGCAGTTGTGGAAAATGGGAACACAAGTAACACCGCTTCCACCCTCTGTCCTATTGTGCAGTTTTGAAAGTTTCTGTTCGTGGGTCTCGGCCTTCTTTGAATGTCTCCTTAAAAGAACACATGTTCCCTGCAGCATTGGGAGCGTCATAAAAGAGTCACAACATGGGGGAAGGTGGCAAAAACAACTGTGATTGTTGACTTCACTACAGGGAAGGAGCAGATTCTTCTAATGAGCTCATTAGGTGCATAAGCAGCTTCTCAAGCAGCGTTCCCTGTACACCAGCTCCGTTTATCCAGCATGAGCCAATTCTAAGAAGGACCTGGAAATGCTCCCCAGGTTGGGCCTGCCCGCCCACCTGCCAGGTTACAGGGATATCCAGGGTTAACTAATTGGCCTACTTTGAATTAAGTCTACTTCGTCTTGGGTTCCTAGCAATGTAAGTGTACTGCCACCTTCTCAGAGGAGAATTCAGAGGTCTAGAGCCATCCAGTCAAGGCCGAGCTCTGGCTCCTTGCTGTAGTCAGGGACCTGCCTGGCACATTGACCTCCTTGTGGCCATCTCAAGTTTTGTGATCCCTGTACTTGGACCTTGAAGTTTGACTAGACTGTGGTATTCTAATTACAGTTTTGAGAGAGAAAGTAGTTCAGGAGCCACATTGATCTGGGCATATTTTAGGTGTAGGTGCTGCTTCTCATGAGGTCAGTTACTGTCCAGGGGTCAGTAGTTTACTAGGCTTCAAGTCCAAGACCCAGCCTATGTTTCCAGTCTTCATTCTCACTAACCAGCACAACCTCAGCAAGTGGCCTCATTGCCTCCAGACCAGCCCAAGTGGTTCTTAACCTTTGAAACACCAGAGGCACCATACGCACTGAGAGCCCATGTCAAGACTATGGTACGTCATCTTTTCCTAAGCCTTCACATGCCAGTTAATTCCCTGAGTCCCATGCTCTGGTCCAGGCTTACAGGCAGTGGCTCCTTTGTGCCTGTGCACCTTCACTGCAGTAAGTGCCATCCTTCCTGCCACTTCTGCCCAGCCTGGCAACAATACCCACCCTACCTCTACAGCACTAGCTACTATGCCTCTCAGTCTGAGACAGGGCTATTTTTCATTTCATGTGCAACTTCTCCACTTGACTGCCAGCGTCTCTAGAGCCAGACTAGATTTCCTTTATGTCCAATCCCCTATCAGAGCACTCTCCATAGTAGGTGCTCAAGAAATAAGCAGTTGGCTCGAAAGGAGAATGCTTCATAATAGAATGAAATCATTTCAGAAGTTCATTACCAAGTCATGAAGACCTTTGTTACAGATCTTCCTGGACCGGATCCAGCTCTACCTTAATTAGCAAAGCAGTTTGCAGCACCCTCTCCTCAAAGTGCTTATACATCCCTTTATGTGGTTCACATCGAGGCCCTGTACCAATTGCTGTCACCACCCAAAATTCAATTTTGAAAATCGAAATCAGTGCCTGCGGCACTGATGTAGATTTGTATGTATAAAAGTTTAATATGGTAAAGAGAAATTTACTGACGACTGAGCAGGGGAAATGCAAAAGGAGCAAAAATAGAGCTATAAAGGACACTTTGTCAGTTGAACATCTATTTTATTCACATTTAGGGAGCAGTGCTGAATTTTTCATAATGTCCCTACTGCTTTCTCATTCAGACCCAGCACTGCTATTAGTCCCAAAATGTCTGTAATCTCATTAGGTGTGAATGTGAAATCAGGTAATTTAAAGCTCTCATGTAAGACTCTTCCTAAAAATGTACAATAGTTTTTTCAGAAAAACTATTTTTTTTTTTGTCAGTCCCAGGGTTTGAACTCGGGGCCTGAGCACATCCTTGGGCTTTCTCAAGGCTAGAGCTCTACCACTTGAGCTACAGCACCACTTCTGGCTTTTTCTATGTATGTGGTGCCAAGGAGTGATACCTGGGTCTTCGTGCATGCTAGGTAAGCACTCTACTACAAGGCCAAACTCCCAGCCCCAGAAAAACTATACATGTTTTTAAATTCAGGAATATCCTGAAGTCTAAATAAGTGTAAGATGTAGGTGTGTGTTGAGGCTCCAGAATTTGACATATCTCTGTTGATATCCTTCTAAATAGTAAACATGACTATTTGAGATCAATACTGGGGTTTGAACTTAGGGCTGGGAAAGTGCTCTTTCATTTGAGCCATCCCTCTAGCCTTTTTCACTTTGCTTATTCCCTAGATAAAAATCATGATTTTTGTCTAGGATCCTCATATTTACGCTTTCTGAATAGCTGCAATGACAGTCATAAGCCACAGTGCCCAGCTTTTGGTTGGTTGAGTTTCACAAGCTCGTGCTTCAGTTGGTCCCTGCCTGGAGCTCAGCTGGTTTTTGTCCAGCACTCATTCTTGGCTTCCCCACAGACCCCTTCCACGGTCCTGTGGTATCCTGTGCATGCCCCTTTGCACCGCAGTTCCAAGGGTTGTCCTGAACTCTCCGTCTTTCCTTTTAGTTTGTCACTGTGGCTACTTACTTGCTAAGACTCAAAACAAGCTCTGATTCAATTTATCAGTGTTCCAGGCAAAATTCAAAACAGTTCAGGCATTACCTCACTAATCCTCACATCACCCTCAGACCTAGGGGCTATTATTATCTTTCTTTCCAAAGAAAGGCTAAGTTGGTCATATGCCTTAAATTTGGCAATACAGAAAGACAAAGACAGGCCAAGGGACTATTGTGGATTAAAGGAGACCAAGGTGCACAACAGGGGAATGCAGCAGGCGGTCCTCTGTTCTGTCAGGGCCGTACTGAGCCGATGGCCACAACTGGAGTGTGAACTGTGGATTAGATAAGAGTGTTACATCAGTGTTAGATGTTCTGAATGCCATCAGTTTCACTGTGGTCACAAGAGAATATCCTTGTCCTCAGAAACATACACTGAATTGTGGGGTGAGAGACCTTTATTCTCTTCCACTCAAAAGAATCAGAAGAAAAGTAATGCTGTAGGGGATGGTGAAAG
Source organism: Megascapheus bottae (assembly GCF_031878675.1). Lineage (NCBI taxonomy): Eukaryota > Metazoa > Chordata > Mammalia > Rodentia > Geomyidae > Megascapheus > Megascapheus bottae. The sequence continues at coordinate 13,015,085 of NC_143530.1, forward strand.
GAATGTGAAGATTTAAGTATGGGAGGTCAGGTGATGCTGACATCCATAGCTGCTGAGCCTTTAGGCCAGAATCCCCCACAGGCAGTTGCCCTCCACTTTCCTCAACCAAGAGGAGGTAGCTGAGAAGGGGCTAGTGTCTGTTGGTAACCAAAGGCATCATCTGAGCAACCCCTACTCACATTTAGGCCACACATACTTCATGAGTGTGGAGTTTGCAGTAAATATTCTGCACAGGTAGAAAGAGACCAAGTGAAAGATAAAGAGTGTGCCCTTATCTTTTGATGATCCACATTTTTTTAAGCCTTTGTGCCTGTGTTATTTTCTCTTCTCTTGTGGCATGTGCTTGTGTGATTCTGACTTCAGTAGTGGCTCCTGGTTGTATCCCTTGGTTGCATGTGCCTCCTGGAGAAGCAATATGTCACATGTACTCCAAGGCATGGCTGCTGACCTCTGTCCCGCTGGCCCTTCCTGGGGAGACCCAGGGAGACGCTAGCCTCACGCTTCGCTGTTCTGTACACTCGATGGTGCCTTGTATCACTTCTCAGTATACTCCAGCCATTCATCAACCTGAAATCCTTCCTGTACTCTGGTCATTCTCAACAGCCTGAACCCACAGTGGACCCAACAAAATGAAATTCTGGGCTGTTTGCTGAAAGTAGAGACCTCATTTGACTGACACACAAAGGTAGAAGCAGGGCTGCCTTATTAAAACACTTAACTCCTGATTTATTTATATGTTTGGCCTTCAAGAAAAGATGTAAGTTAGAAAAACCCATCATTTGAATTCTGGGAAAATGTATAAGAGAAAGTCTGGTTCTGGGTAGCTTCTAGAATCTTGACAGAAAAAAAAATGTAAAGAACTACAAAGATAAATAATGGCAAGGGCAGAAGAAAGGGAAGATTGAAAAGAGGTATGAGTCGAATGCCAGTGGTTCATACCCCAAATCCTAGCTACTTGGGGAGCTAAAAATGGGATGCTCTCAGTTCAAAGACAGCAGGGTCAAAATCTGTGATAGCCTTTCTCAAATGGTAACTGGATTCTGGTTGATAAGAGTTTTCTGTAGGTTGGGATATTGGAATATTGTTTTGTTTTGTTGCGTTGTGGGGCTTGAACACAGGGTCTGGACACTGTCTCTGAGCTCCTTGTGCTCAAGGCTAGCACTCTACCACTTGAACCACAGTGCCGCTTCCAATTTTTGACTAATTGGAGATAGGAGTCACATGAGGACTTTCCTACCCAGGCTGGCTTTGAACCATAATCCTCATATCTCAGCCTCCTGAGTAGCTAGGATTGCAGGCATGAGCCATCTGTGCCTGGCATGAGGTTTTTTTTCTTACCAAAAAAAAAGGGGGGGGCCTTCTCAAAGCAGGAGCAGCAGGTCAGGTTTGATTCCTGCAGAGCAAAGACACCAGTGCTCCCTGTGAGTGCTTTATTACATTCCGCTCACCCCTCCTCAAGGTACAGAAGCAGTGGGACTGAATCCCCCTGCTCACTACTCTGGGGATGCTTTGTCTTTCAGGTTGCAGAGCCTGAGGCCTGTGATCAAATGTATGAGAGCTTAGCACGACTCCATGCAAACTACTACAAACACAAGGTGAGTGGGCCGCAGTCTTGAATCCCAGCTTCTAATAGGGGGCCAATAAGAATGGCTGAAGATCTAATTATGCAGTGTTTTGTAAAGAATTATGGCTTTGCTACTTTTCAAATGTAACTAGCAATTTCAACCAAGGCAACGTTGGTGGCTGGCAGAGGCTTGGAGTTCATCTAAATAAAAGCTATTTCAAATTATGAATAAAAGCCATGTATTTTATGTGCTAGCATGTGATCCTGAGAGTATCTGACAGTCCTGGGTCTTCTGCCTATTTTCCCATCTATTCTAATGGAACTAAAAAAATCACACTGGAATGAGGACAGGGTGATGGGAAGTGCTGCCACACAAGCTGTGCTTTTCCTCATCCCTGGCATGACTGCTGTCAAATTCCATGTAGTGTTGCTTTGCCCAGACTTGAAAAATAGATGTGGCCAAATACAAAATCCTACACGTAAAAAGAGATTTCTTCTAAAGGCCTTATATTCAAAGTGTGGTCCCTCAGCATCAGTGTGGGAAAAACTTGGTTGCTGGTTATCAGTGCAGAGTCAGGGCCCACTTTTGAATCAGCCATTATTTCCCCGTGTCTTTGTGCCTTAAAAATAATTGGAGCTGCCTGTTCAATTGTCCTGGGTCTTGTAGGGTGTCATCGTGACCTCCAGGTGGCGCTATCTTGTTAGTTCTCCTGGCTTAGGGATGCCCAGGGCCCAGATGAGTTTAGGCAGGATAACAAGGCTGGTGTGCTATAGAACTAATGTGCTCTACCTTCTCCCCTGTCCCTGTGCCAGTACCCTCGCCCCAGAGAAACCAGCTTCAGTGGCCTGTCCGTGGAAGAGTACAAGCTGATCCTCTCTTCAGGTATTGGAAAACATAGCTGCCCTGTGTGCTTGGCTTGCAAATAATGAGTTGAGTTTGAAAGGCCAGGGAGAATTATCTAATAAGACAGTTCTGAATGATGGGAAGCCTTGTGCAGTAGCCCAGAGGAAATTCTGAAGCTGCAGGGTTTATGCTTTGGGGCCAAAGAGTGCAGAGAAGGTCAAAGGCATTATTTACAAAAGAACAATCCATTTAAATTCAGGACTGGGCAACAGGGAACCAGGGAATACAGATTTGCCAAATGGAAGTCATTGAAATGAGGATAGAAGGAAAATAATTTTATTTTTATGGTCCCAAGGGGGCTTTATAAACAATAAAGGTTTTCATTAAAACAAAAAACTATTCAGTAAACAAGTATGGGGATATCCGCCTATGAGTTATCTGACCCAGGGGACATGGCCTGTGGATGAGATAGGGGTCTACCTAGGTATGTTTTGGAGTCATGGCTAGACCTTAGTTAACAGAAGAGGAAAAACCCCTGCCCAGCCAACCCCTCCCTACTTCCCCATCTCCATTGTCACTGCAAGTACAGGGAGGCAGGGGAGCCAGGGTCCAAGTAGGCAGATATTGGAAAATTACTATTTTTATTGCCAAGGATATTGTATACAAAAATAGGCCAACCTTTTCTAGGAGGGCATGGCCTTGACGTATTTGCCATCTGGTTCTCTAGAAGTTTTTTTGCTCTCCTTCTGGCAGCCTTCAGCAACATCATTTTGGGGGTTTGACCTTGTAGGAAACTCTTGCCCTTCTGAGCAGATTACAGTGTGTGGTGTCCCCCACTGTTTTCAGGAAATAGGGTTAAAGATACTCTGGTTAGGCAGAAATACTCTGCGGCCGTTCCCTGCTAATGTATAAATTTATTCCAGTGTCAGTGGGTCTTGTGATTACCAGCATTGATGCATAGTGAGGGGCCCAAAGAGTCTGAGCAAAGTTTAAGCTTGGGATGAGAATTCAAATGAGTTCGTAGGCGCTGTCTCTGCCCCTGTGGTTAAAGCCCCTGTAAGCCAGGGCAGCAGGCAGCAAGGAAGCCTAGAGGGCTGTTCCCAGCCCGTGGCCCTGCTGTAGCTGGCAGTTCTGCCCCAGAAAGCTGACTGGTAACTTGTTTTCACAGCAGGTCTCATATTTTTGTTGGAATTGTTAGGAGTAAGTAAGCTGACCAGGTGTTACCTCTGAAGGGAGGAAAAGACCCAGAGCACCATGTATTGAGAGGGCCGAGGGTCAGGAACTTGGGGGTAGCCGTGGTCTGCCTCATGAGGATCCACCCTGGCCTGGAGTCCTGGGAATGCTAAAGGACAGTGAGTGGCATGGACGTGGGCAGGGATCAGCAGCAGCACATTTCGTTCCCCATTGGGAGACCCTGAGCCTCTGCGTATGTCTGAAGTCGTGTGTGTCCCAATCTAGTCAAGAGCTCCCTGACCATAAACAATTACCTCATTTCTTCAAAAAAGCTATTCTTTTTCTCCAGAAGTTTTGTTAACAGATGGAAATTCAGGCTTTGAAAGCTAAACATTATTATGAGACTATCTAAATTTAAAATACAGGTAAAATTAGACATCTTGGAGCCAGGTGTAACGGGCATATCTATAATCCCTGCACTTGGGAGGTGAAGGCAGGAGAATTATGAGGTTAAGGCCAGACTGAACTACATAACAGACCCTGCCTCAAAAAAAAAAAAAAAAGCTGGGTGCCACTGCCTCATTCCTATAATCCTAGCTACTCAAGATGTGAGGATCGCAGTTCAAAGTCCATGAGACTCTCATATTCACTTACCCACCAGAAAACCAGAAGTGGCACTGTGACTCATGGGGTAGAGCACTAGCCTTGAGCTGAAAGAGCTCAGGAACAGCGCCAGGTGCAGAGTTGAAGCCCTACGAGCTACAAAAAAAAAAAGACGACGACGACGAAAACCACAGGCTGGGGATGTAGCTCCCTGCTAGAGTACTTGGCCTCGAATGCACAACCCTCTGGGCCCCATCCAAAGAAAATAGATTTAGCCAGATGTTGGTGGCTCATTTCTGTCATCCTAGCTATTCTGGAAGACAGAAGTTTCAAAGCCAGACCAGGCAGAAAAATCTGGCTCCATCCCCAAAATAATCAGCAAAAACACCAAACTGGAAGTATGGCTCAGTATTAGAACACCAGCCTAACAAGCAAAGCCAAGCAAGTGCAAGGCCAACTTCAAATCCCAATACCAGAGACCACAGAACTTTATTCCTGGAAATTTGAGGCAAGTGTTTTTTTTGTTGTTGTTGGGGAGCATTCTGCCCCCCAAGGCTGTCGTGTCCATGTCTGGACACAGGTTTAGCCATCACAACTGGTAGGGCCGAGGTGCTTCTGACATGTACAGCTGCAAGCCTCCAGAGACAGGACAGAAAAAGTACCTGGCTCCAGATGTCAGCGACGTGAACCGAGAAGCCCCGATTTAGCTTATGAGTATCTGGTAGCTGGTGGGTATTCTCAGACAGCCGCCTCTCCCACCCCCACAGCCCTCCACCTCCACAGCGGTGACCATGGCTGCCTGGCACGGAGGGCCATGCATGTTTCCCCACAGCTGTGGAGGCTGGTGTTTTTTGTGCTCATTGTCCAGATGAGGAACCCATGGCTCGGTGGTTATGATTTGCTTGAAGGGTCCTGGGAGGAATGTTGGGTAGATAACAGGCCTAGTCCACCTCTCCAGTGCTTGCCCAGCCATACACCCACAGTGAGCCTATACTGCCGGGCTCAGCTCCCAGCTCTGGGGGTTTCTGGGCACAGTATAAAAAGCAAGGCATGTTTGTGTTGGAAAAGCCTTACGGGCCACTAAAGTCCAATCATGTGTTAGACCTCAGCTTGTGTTTCTGTTTCCCTGTGCAGACACCTTGGCAGAGATAAAGGACATGAATAAAGGCACGTGGAAGAAGCTGCAGGAGAAGCTTGCCCCCAAGGGGCCTGAGGAGAAGCATAAAGCCTGGGCTCGGGTTTTGTCTCGTCCACATACCTGAGTGGACTCTTGTAGGTTGCTTTCATCAATAAAACCACTGGCTCTCCCCACCCACAGTCTAAGATGCACTCTTTTGTCCTCCCAAGAGGAAACTTGGCTGCTCTACAGAGCTTGGCTTGAGCAGGGATGCCTGAGCATCCACCAAGACCAGCAGACCAACTGGGGAATCTCCCACAGAAGAAATTGGGGGTTACCTCTGGACCAGGGCCCCACTTGCTCAAAGTACTTCCTGCATGGTGTCAGGAAGCCCTGTGAGATTCCTGGGCTCCCTGTTCCCGGAGCTGTGGGAGGAAGCAGGGAGCAGAACTGAGTGTCTAGGAGGGCATCCTGTTGCCACATGCAGCAGGAGGTGGAGAGGTCCAAGGGCATAAAACTCCTGTTTTCCTTTGACCCCGACTCAGGGCAGAGCTCAAACCTCTTCCCCAGCTGAGTCAAACCCTGTGTGTCCTGTTGGTTTGAGCTCCAGCCCATCCTGGAGCAAGAGGGGTCTCAGGTGGCACTCAGTGGATTCTATGAAAGGCCGCAGGACAGTAACCCTGCTGGCTGGTATCCACATTCCTCACATTCCACACGGAGCATCCCAGCTCCCGCTGGGAAGGGGCAGGGCAGAACCAACTGCACTCTTGATACAGCAGCAGAGTTGAGTTCTAGGGCCTCAGGATGTTTTGAAAAGGGAATGAAACACAAGAGATCACAATGGCACCCCACTACGTGGCAACAGCTCTATGCTGGGAGCCCAGTTAAGACTCATAGCAGGACAGGTGTCACTCATCCTCTCTTGAGAGCTCAGAAGAGCTCAGCTGGGGGAAACACTCGTGTTTTGTCCTCTGCCGGGTAATGACAGCCCCCAGGGAGTACAGCAGACACAGGCCTGCTTAATAGACTAGATTTCTATTAATTTATTTAAGGCAATTAACATTAGTTTGGGGGACACACGATTTGTAAAACATTACACCACAAGGAGAAAAACAAGCAGTCCAAAAAAAAAAAAATCCATCACTCCTGGCTCAGTCCCTGTTCCCTGGGCAGAGGGCTCTGCTCCAGGAGTCCAGGGGAAGAGGCAGTCCAGGGAGCAGGGCTGTCCACCCTTGAGTCAGTAGGCCTCTTGGACAGAGCAATGAGGACTGCACACTGTCTTCAGCAGGCAGAGGCACAAAGGGAGCTATGTCGCCACCACAGGGCTGAACATCACCCTTGGAATAAGTTAAAGCCCTAACTGCTAGTAACAGCATTATTGCTATTTCCCCCAGGGGCAGGCAGCAACCAAAATGTAGTGCTTGGGACATAAAGAGGTGGCCTCACCCCTAACTACCTTGCTACAGAGGAATGTCAGTTATTGGTAGAGGAACAAAGGTCTCGAGGACCTACCATCCTCTAAGGCACTACGGTAAACTGAGTCCTAGTGGAGTCTCTCCTGTAGGACTCCAAGCAGGACTGTCTGCTCTGAGGCACCTCCTCCCGGGCAAAGCCTGGGCTGGGAAGAGGAAAGCTGGTGGGCACCTGGCCTGGAGAGGCTGGTGAGCTGGCTAGGCCACTGGCCTGAGGAAGTGGGCAGCTTTGTTGCAGTCTTCAGTGACAACCCCTATTGGGGCTTCGGTGACTCCCCTCAGCGGCTCATGCAGTTTTGGACATCCACAAAGCCCAGTCGTTGCCTGCGTTTCCGCTGTTCCGTCATCTAAATGAAATGGACCGGTTAGGTCACCTAGCACCCCTCCCCAATACTATGGTAAAGCTGCCCCCTCCCCTTAGGGGCCCAGCTGTGCTTCAGCCCTGATGACAGCGAGAGCCTCAGGGTGCTGCACAGACCAGCTTCAAATCTCTAACTCAGTGCAGTGGAGGCCACAACTCCAAGACAGGCTTCCCCGTCATTCAATCACTGCCAGATGTAGAGGAGGGTGCTCTAGCAAGAGGAGCACAGGATGCCTCTGTGTCCCCCTTAAGTGAGCCCTTGGAGGGCCTGACTTTGAGTTACAAAGAAAGGGGACTCATCAGTGGCAGGGCCTGCCCACTCTGCTTAGCTGTCCAGAGGGAAGTGTGTTTGACCTGAGGCCCTCGAATCTCCCTTCTACCCATGTGGCAGCTGAGTCGGCCTGTGGGACCCAAGTTGGGACTGGGCCAGGTCGGGAGACACACCTGCTCTTTGAGCTCATTGAGCTGGGCAGTGAGGTGAGACACCAGCTTCATGGTGGAGCTCAGCTTGTCCTGGAGGATCCGGATCTCATTCTGCTCACCCTCGCCCTCGTTGCTTACCAGCGACATGGCCCGCATCCGAGGGAACCAGTCCAGGTTCTTGTTCTGAAAGAGACCGGCAGTGGAGCGAGCAGGCATGTGGGGCTGGTGCTTAGGAAACTAAGGAGGCCTCGGCCACACCCTTGACCAGATGACTCGCTAGAGTGTGTCATAGGAAAGTCTGCATTGGCCTTGGGAGGACCCAGCCAGCAGTGACCCTCTGCCATCATGACAGGCTGCCTTCCCTTTCCTGGTCTGGTCCACTGGGCTTGAGTCCTGCCATCGGCGTCATCTGTTTATTTTGACATCGCTGGGTGTGGAGAAGGCCTCTACCTCCCTCCCTGACACACGTACCCCACACTCCACGCCTCAGGAAGAGGTGGAGTCAGAGGTGGCAACCTAAGGGAGCGGGCAGCCGTAGTGAGGAGGACTGGCATGTGTCCTGTGTCAGGGGCGGAAGCACATTCCTCGAGACAGGTGGAGTGAGGGAGAGGGACATTACCAAGCAATTTTCTGCTTCTTTAGTCCAAGCTGTGAATTCGCAGACCAGTAGATAAACCTCTTCAAAGAGCAGCTCAAAATAAAGGTGTAAAGGACAAAACTTTCCCTACTGCCTTTGTAACTATTCCAGTTGGATAAATTATATGTGATTCCTCCAAGTCTGATTTTATTTTAAAGTGCTGGGGCTTCACTCAGGACCAGGTATTTTATCACTCCAGCCTCATGCTTAGTCTTTGTGCTTTGAAGAGGGTTTGAGATAGGATTCCTCTCAGAGTAACCAGAGCAGCAGCCCCGAGCAGGGACAAGGCCTCCTCGTTCCACAGCTCCCACAGCTGTGTCTTGGGTCTAGATTAACTTGTCCTTTAGGGCTGATGGGAATGCCATGGACTCCCTCTGTTCCTAACACCACTCAGAGGCAGTGGACAGGTGGCAAGGCTCTGTGCAGCCAAAGGCTGGCACCAGCCTCTCCTCTCACCCTTGCTGGCTTTCCTATAAGTGTCTGGAACTGTATCCCCTGGCTTTCCAGGAAGGTGCAGGCAGATGTGGCCACTCCAGACCCAAGGGGACATGGGACGCTGTGACTAAGAGGGTGTATGGTTGGACTCCAGGCCCTCGCTTGGCCCTCACCTTGATCATCTGGGCCACGTAGCTCTCGGGCCCTGTGTAGTCTGTCTTGTTCTTCACACGCACCAGCACGATGAAGTACAGGTAGTTCCACATGTTATGCTCCAGCTTGATGTGCTCTTCAAAGGACACCGTCTTGTTGTCAAACTTGTCCCTCTCTAGGCCTAAGGGGTGAGGACAAGAAAGAAGCGATGGCCTCCACTGGTGGAGGGGACATCTGTTCTCATGGTGACAGCCCACTCCGGGCTATATAGGTCACTCTATTTAAAGCACCAGCCACTCAAACCAGGTAACTCCTGCCCTGCCTGCTGCAGCCAGGGACTCTGAGATCAAATGCCAGAATACCCAAGCCCAGGAAAGCAGGATGAGCTAGACAAGAGTTGTGTCCTACAGGTGACTCCCGCCCCGCGGCCTCGGGTGGCTGGTGGGGACGCTATTGGATGGGAAGAACACTGGACAGGAGCTCCAGGCCACAAACCACCACAGCTTCCTCATTTGTAACCCAAGTGGGTTTTAAGCATGAGTTTGTGAGGGCTGCCCCTCCCTTCTGTCTCTCCAAGGGCACGCAAGGTCAAGCTCTCCTCTGGTAGGGTGGGAGAAGGCCGCTAGGGTGGGGCTGTTGCTGGCCTCAGGAGATGCTCAGCTGTGAGGGCCTTACCACAGATGAAGCAGGTCGTCTTGAGAATCTCCTCCTTCTTCTGCTTCTCACTGCGCAGGTCAGCAAAGGTGTCAATGATCACCCCAAAGATGAGGTTCAGCACAATGATGATGACAATGAAGAAGAACAGGAGGTCGTACACCACCCGGGCGGGGAAGAGGGATTCCTGCAGCGGGAGACCGTGAAGCTGGGCTAAGCACACAGGACAGGACTCAAGCAGGGGTCCGGGTTATGGTCACTGGGTGCAGGCCCCAGCAGAAGGAAATGAAGGCCTGGGCTTCTGGGACCATGAGCCTGATCTCATGGAGCAAGAACTGCAATCAAAGGCCCTGAGCGGACATTGAGAAAGGGCGAACTCAGACAAGGTACCTGGAAGGAATGAGCAGCTGGGGCTTGCAAGTCAGGGTTTGCTTCTGCCCCTGACTATTATTTAGAGAAAGAGCCAGCTCTGAGTTCTCTGCCCCGCCCTCAGGACGCTTAGCCTCACACTTTCCAGAAACTTCTGTCTGGCTAAGGAGGAGGCTTCCCACTCACTCACAAGCTACTGGGGGTGGACGACACTGGGGATGCTGGAGGCTCCTTCCGCAGGCAGCAGACTCAGCTTCCGGCCCTGCCCGGCCCTGCCCAGCCCTGCCCTGCATCCCTCCGCTGCCTGACTCACACCTTCCCCAGCCCAAGGGCATGGTGTGAGTGTAAACTTTCTTTCCTGGACTTGGAGGGTGTGCAGGGGAGGGGGGGGGAGGGAAGAGAGAAGGTGGCGCTGGACGCTGGCTGGAGGTGGGAATCCAGGCACCCAGATGAGCAGGGGTGGTCATCACTGGAGCACCGCAAGGAGCCAGGCTGCTGGCCAGCTGTGACCAGAGGTCAGGACTCCATCCATCTACTGATCTGGATGGGGCTGGGTGAATGGGGGAGGGGAGGGGAGGGGAGGAGGGTGCTCACGTCTTTGGAGGGCTTGCGGAGAATGTCCCCCACGCCGCCACCATTTCGCAGCCCATGGTTCATGACAGTGACGATGCACATCAGCAGGGTGTCACAGGCCCGCTCTGTGCTGTCCATCTCCTCGTCCTCTGTGAGCGGAGACAGGTCAGACACGGGCCACCTACTTCCATCTCCCCGCCCCGCCCACTGCTGCCTTCCCAGACACCCCAGCTTCACCTTCCAGGACCTCGGGCACGGCGACCCCCGCAATACAATCCATCTTGTCCCCACTACACGTGCCCACAAACGTGGCGGCTCCGTGTGGCATCCCTAGGGGGCTGGCTGGAAGGGACAGGGACAAGGTTATCAGTTGGACATTTCTGGCTCCAACCTCCTGGATCTGCTTCCAGCATCGAATCCCCAGGAGATCTCCCAGGATCCCGCCTGCTACCCGCCCCCCCCCCCCAGCCTTTGCCAGCCAGATGGCAATGAACTAGATCCTTTGATGCAGACTGCAACGAGTTAGACTTTCCCAGCATCCAACAGCAGATCCAGACAAGGAGCCTGGCCAGAGAAGCATGCCATGTCTGACCCTGACACAAGTCATCTGTGCAGGCCCAGCGTCGCCCCATCCCACCCCCGCTAGCCCCAGAGAAGAAGTTCCCAAGACCTCTGGAGTGGTTGCCAGGCAGCCGGTCCACTTCGAGAATGAAGTCATCCTTGAGGAAGAGGAAGCCCACAATGGAGAAGAGGTAGACGAGGATGAGGGCCAGCAGGGCTGTCAGCAGGATGGAGCGGCCATTGCGGGTCACGCTCTTGATGACGTTGAACAGTGTCTCCTCACGGTAGATTAGGTCAAAGAGCTGCAAGACAGAGATGGGGCCTTGAAGGGCCGGGCCCGCCATTCCTCCTGGGGACCCTGCCTGAGCCCCAGAAGGTCCCTGTTGGGGAAAATTCCCTCAAGCAAGGGAAGCCCATGGACCTGATAATGGAAGCTTCCCAGAGGAGCTGCAGTCCTCATGCCACAGACACAGGGTGGCCTAGTGGAAGTGGGAGGACAGCAGGTACCCAGGGAGGATGGCAATGCCCGTTTGTGCGTGTACTAGGGCTTGAACTCAGGGCCTGGGCGCTGTCACTGAGCTTTTTTGCTCAAAGGCTGGCGCACTCGACCACTTCAGCCACAGCTCCACTATGGCTTTTTTTGTGGTTAACGGGAGAAATGAGTCTCATGGACTTTCCTGCTTGGGCTGCTTTTGAACCATGATCCTCAGATCTTAGCCTCCCAAGTAGCTGGGATTACAGGTGTGAGCTACAGGCGCCTGGCTTCTCAGTGGAAAAAAAAAAAAAAAAAAAAAAAAAAAAAAAAACACCATAACATTAGCTCATTTCATTCCCATAACTATTCTAGAAAGTAGAGGCTATGCCAAGGCATCAGGAAGTTAGAAAACTTGTCCAGAACACAGATAGGAGGAGTAGCCAAGCTGGGGTGCAAACCCATGGTCTGGCTCAGAGTCCAGTCTTGCCCCCTGTCCAAACCAAGGAGATGGAGATGATGGGTCCATGAGGGACAAGCAGAGCCCTGACTGCTCAGGTAAGGGATTCAGAAAATCCTCTCCTCTCCAGCCCAGCAGCAAATGGGCTGACAGAGGGCCTGGCCCGGGAACCCAGAGCAGCTTATAGGAAGCCCCAGCTGTCTGCCCCACCCCTCCCCAGTCCAGCCCACTCAGCAAGTGGCTCACCAGGATGCTGTAGAAGAGCTCATGAGCAAACAGGCCCAGAACACTGGTCAGAATGTAGCCCACATGGTAGAGGAATTCCACATCCATCACCATGGCCTTATAACCCCGGATGAACGTGCCACGGTTGCCCACGAAGCTCACCACGAACACGATCTTGTTGGTCAGCTGGGCACAAGAGCAGGACATGGGATCAGCACCTCACCACTCACCCTGACTCTTCCCTTCACCGCCAGGCCCACTCTGTGGCCATCGCAGAGGCCAGGGCCCCAGTAGGGATGAATCAGAGCTGGTTCAGTTCAGCATTGGAGGCATGGCATGAATGAAATTGTTCCAGCCAGAGACTCAGAGCAGAGAAACCCCTGGGGTCCACTGGCTCTAGGAAAAACACTGGGGCTCAGGCAAAGGAAAGTGGAGTCCAAGAGAAGACCTCGCCTGGTCTTCACAGTGACTGGGATAGAAGGAAAGGCACTTCCTTGCTTGAAAAACTCTCTTTCCATCATGAGATGGTCTAATATATAAAAACTTCATGCAAACACTTTGTACAACCTACAAGTAAACAAGTAACAAGGCTGCTGCCCCAATGGCCCCAATCTATCTGTCTCTAAGAGCGAGGTGCTCTCAGTCGACGAGAAAGAATGGGGCACATGGCAGTCCAGACCACCGGTCTATAACAAGCTTCGGACTCCAATCAGAGAGAAAGGTGACAGGGCAGAGCAGTGGCTAGCAACGGCAGGCTAGCCCCAGGGCCAGGCGCAGGACCAGCAGGGGTGGCCTAAGGAGGGGCTGCCTCCGACACTCACATTGAGGGCTCCCAGGATGTTGAGAGTGGGCCCGATGCCCAGATAGTAGATGGAGCGCAAGATGAGTGCCACGATGAGGGGGCGGATGCTGTAGCGCTTGGTGAACAAGGCCGCGATGGAGAAGCAGATGAGAATCCAGAAGAGCAGCGAGATGAGTGGGGAGCCCAGCACACCTGGGGGCCAGCAAACAGTGGTAAACGGGGAGCACTCAGGCCACTACAACTCTGAGGCAGAGGACCCCAGGACCACCGGCCTTCCTGACAAGTCTTCCCTACTTCAGTTCCCAGTGACTGGATGTACCTTCCTCCATTGCTCCTGATCACCTGGATACCATTACTCATGCATGCGCGCATGCACACACACACACATTATCTCCCATGAGGCCAAAGATCCTGCTGTCCTTGGCCAGACCTGTCCTCCCCCCATGCCCACAGGGTCCAGTGGAGGGGGCTTCTCCCTTCCCCACATCTGTCCCCAAAGCTCTGCCCTCACCCAGATAAGAGCAGGTGGGGTTCCCAGGCCCCAACCTCCAGCCCCATGCCCTCACCTGTGGATGCACCCTCCACATAAGGGTAGAAGAAGGCGATGATGATGTTGATAAACACCGCCAGGTTGAAGGAGATGCTGCCCCACAGCGTCATACGACGGGAGAACCAGTAAATGAGTGGCATGCCTGGGGGAGGGGGAGGCAGCCACAATGGGCCAGGTGTAACCTCACTGACTGACCCCCACGCCTGACCCATGCAGGGCCACTGCCTGCCCAGGCTCAGCCACGGTCCTGAGTAAGATGCAACTAGAAAAGCCCCCCACTTGGGCACTCACTTGCAGGCCAGGAAGACCCAAGGGGTATCAGTGAGGGGCATGGAACCCCGTCCTCCTCCACCCCAGGTCCTTACTGCGGAGCTTGCGCTGCCACTCCATTTCGTTGTGCAGGAAGGAGGACTGGTCGAAGAAGTCGCTCACTTTGCTGCCCTGTTCGTCCTGTTCCGTGGTGGTGAAGAGCCGGTGCTTTGTCTCCTCCGTCAAGAACTGGCAGATGCCAGGCACCGGGAACACAATCTGCTCCATGCTGCGGTCCTGCCGTACGATCTGCGAGCAGGGGTGCACGGTCACTCCCGGACAAGAGGTCCTCCCGCACCCCGACCCCACACCCTCAGGCCCCACCTCAATCTGTGACGTGTGATTCTCATAGTAAGCCAGGGGGTCTTCCTCCTCCTCCTGGGCGGGCACCGAGGATTTGAGCATCTGTGAGAGCTGCTTGTTGTTGAGGCTGAGCTGAAGACAGGGAGGGCGCCTGGTCAGGCCCAGATGTCCGCAGCCAGGCCAGAGCCCTGCCCCAACTATACCCCAGACAGGAGAGAATGGGGCCAGGGGGAGGAGAGTGGGATAGCCGTGGCCAGACAATCCCAGGGGTCGATCATCCTGCTGGAAGCTTCCAGACGTGCCGAGATCCACCCAGGTCTTGCTTCCACCGGTCAGTCCAGGTTTCACCCCTGTCCTGTCCAGCTCCTGCCCCAAGCCTCACCCTCTAACTTGCCTTTAGATCCAAGTTCTCACTCAGTTCCAGGCCAGCCTTAGGTGGCAGCTCCTCCCCCACGTTCCCTTCCATCCCAGGTTCCCATTGGCCATTCAGGGCTCAGCCTTTCCACCCTCAGGTCACAGTCCCACCCCTAATTCCTGACCCATTGAATTTCCATCAGTCCTGGTTTCATTCCCAAACTTACCCAGCTCCTACCCTCCCTGGCACCCACCATGGAAGAGATGCCCTCAGCCTCCTCCTCTTGGATACGCTTCACAGGCTTCAGCAGATGCTGCAGCTGTTTATTGTGCCTGGAAAGCTGAGGAAGAGCACAGGGCATTATAAGTATGGGCATGGGGTGTGGCCATTGGGGGTGGGACCACCAGTGAGCCTGGTACCTGCAGTGCCAGGATGTAGATATTATGGCCCACTTCACGTGGGCTCACCTCGGAGTTCTCTCGCTCCTCCTCCTGCAGGTAGGCCTTCTTGATGACATCCACCTGGAGGGGGCAGGGCCTGCTCGAATGCCCTCTTCCTGACTCTAATGCCCACCCTTACCCGCTGGACTCAGCTCCACCTTCCCACTGGCTCTGTAGCCCCGCCTCACCAGCTCCTGGGGCCTCAGGCTGATGAGAATTCGCTCTGCATTTTCACTGTCATGCCGGCTCTCCATCAGAGCCAGGAGCAGCTTAGAGGCATTGTCCTGGAGGGAAGGGACGCAAAGAAGCAGGGCCAAATCTGAGGGGCCCCACCATAGCCCTTATAACTTCCTCAACCACTCCCAGCCCCCAAGATGTGCCACGACCGTCCCAAGCCCCAGCCCCCAGCTTGCTGAGAAGGACCCAGTATAACACAGCCATAGGCCTGCCTCACTCCTCCCTGCAGCAAAGGCAAACCCCCCAGACAACAGCCTTGCTCTAGAATAAATAGATGCCAGCGCGTCTGCTCGCATATGCACCCTTATGTAACCTAACTATGCATATATTATCCACAGCACCCTGCACGCAGACCGGCACATACACAAGACGCCCACATCTCACACACTCCGCGCGTCACACACACCGTCCTGCACCCTGGACAGCAGGTCACGTGCGCATGCACACACGTCACGCGCGGGCCAGGCCCCCACCTTCAGCTGCAGCACCAGGTCCATGCGGTACTTGCACAGGGGGCTGATGTCATTGAGGATCAGCGCGGTGATGATGTCGATGCCATTGGACTCGTGTGTCACAATGCAAGTCTGGCAGGGGCGATGGTGGGGGGGAGGACACGGAGCCCAGACCCCTCTGAGTTAACGAAAGGCCTCAGCCTCTCTCCCTGCCCCACCTCGCTCCACCCACCTGCACAGCCGCTGTCCCTCACCTGGTTCTCATGGCAGGGGCCCTGGCAGTACTCGGTGAGGGTCTCCAGGGTCTGGATGACGAGGCCCACGTTGTCCTCGTTGATGTAGAGCCCCAGCAGCCCCAGGCCCCCCGTGGTGCTCCCGCACATAATGTCCAGGAACTGCAGCGTCTCACACACCAGGTTGTAGTTGGTCTTGTTGTTCTGACAGCGCAAGAAGTTCTGCCGAGCACAGACGGGTGGGCATGGCGGGGTGCCACACAAGAGGGGGAGGCAGCCTGGGGACCCCCCCAATCCTATGGCCATCACCCCAGGCTAGCCAGACGCAGCCACAATGGCCGCAGTGCCAGGGGAGAGATGGACGAGAAGGGACAGGCGAGGTGTTCACCTGGAGGTCACGGTTGTGGTTCTCACACAGCAGCTGCAGGAAGCGCAGGATGGGCTGCATGATGAGCACAGACATGCCCATCTCATTGCTCTGCACGCGCTCGCCCACCTCGTGCCCCCGGTGCAGGCTGGGGCCCAGCGAGTAGCGGGATGAGGAGCCAGGTAGGGAGAAAGAGGCCACTCGGCCTGCAAGACGACACCCCGTGAGGCTGGAGCTGCTGGGAGGGAGCTGCCCAGCCCCTCACCCTTTCCTGGGTCTCCTCCCCAGTCCCCTGCCTCACACATACTGTTCTCCAAGCCTTGCCACCTCTGACCTTTGGTGGTGGGGTCTGCGGGCTCTCGATCCTCGTGAGGCTGGCTGCCCAGGTCATTCATGTTGACAGCCACCGTGGACTTGGTCTCCTGCTGGGCCCGCTTCATGCGGTCATGCAGCACCTTGAAGAATCGCTCTGACTTTTTGTCACTTGTCATCAGGTTGTAGAAGGACTTCTGGAGGTGGGCAGGGAGGGGTGGGAGCAACTTCAGCGCTGGGCCTCTGACTGGCCCTGGACCAAGGCTCAAAAATCTCACCCTAATAGGCTACAGGAACAAAGTGGAGCCCCTAACACACCCATAGGTGACAGAAAATAGAGGACACAGACATACATGAGCCTTATCACCAAGGCTAAGGGTGCTCTGAGCCTGGGGGACCAAGACCTGCGTGCTCTCCAGCTAAGGCGATGGGAGGGGCCAGGACCACCTGAAGTAAACAGGTTGTAACCTTCAAGGCCAGACTACCACAACTGTGATACCTAGAGTCCATAGAACCCCCATCCCAGCTCCCGGGACTTCCTGTGCCTTCTATAGTGGCTCCACACACACAGGAAATCTAAATCCTGCTCCTCCACTGCCTTTTTCCTATGATGCTCAGTCTCCATCTCTGCTCCCCTCTGGGGTCTTCCCTGTCATTCCCTTTGGCAGAATCCCGTGCATTGTACTCCAGAGTCCCTGGCCCAAACCATGCTCTCCAAGTTGCTTATACTGACATTTGACCCCAAGTCCCCTCTAGGACTGAAGCACCAACAAACATGGGTTTGGCTCTTTTCACTGCTGAACCCTCAGTGCCTAAAACATTGCCAGGAACACCGATGGGACTCAATGCTGACTTGCCAAATGCTGAATGAATGAAAGCAGTTGAGGTTTTGCTAGCATTGGGCATCAAAGGCTGGGGAGGGGATGGGAAAGGGAGGGAGGAGGAGGGCTGAGCAGAAGCTGAGAGGCCAGAATGGATGGACATGAATGGAAGCAGGAAGAAGAAGATGAGGAGGAGGAGGAGGAGGAGGAGGAGGAGGAGGGGGAGCAGGAGGAAGAGGAGGAGGGGGGGAGGAGGAGGAAGAGACAACATAGGGAAGGGATGAAGTGGCCACATGATGCAGGTACAGATGTGGGATATGGGGCCACCTTGAGAGGCTGCCAGCCCCCAGGCCTGCAGCCAAGGCCCTGCAACTCCAGCCACCTGTGCTCCCTGTTCCACCCCCCCAGGTAAAAGGGCCACCCTCAGGAGAAGGCCCACCGCCCCCCCCCACACCTGGATCTCAGTGTTGCCCCCATCCAGCAGGCGGATGGCCAAGCCAATGCTCTCATGGAAGATCTTCTCGTTCTTGGTGCTGGTGATGAGGTCGCACACCAGCTTGGTGGCCCCCTCCTTGTCAAGCCGGCACTGCGTGGCTGCAATTGCTGACCAATCTTGGTCCAGGCCTGCAGGGAGGACCCACTTGAGAGAGGGCAGTGCAGCAGGGGCATGGGCGGGAGTAGGGGAGGAGACAGGCCACCCGGAGGTGGGTAACCACAGACGGCACTGACCGGTGCCCATGGGGTCGGGGTGGTCCCCCCGAGAGCTGGACTTCCGGTTCTGGAGGTAGTTTTGTAGCAGCATCTTACGCAGCTGGTTGCCCTGGGGGAGGACGGGGAGTAGGGCTCTTAGCAACCCCCCCCCCGCCCCGCGCCCCCTGGCTCAGTCCACAGCGCCCCTGCCACCCCGGCACTCACCCGGTCCCCATACTTGGTCTTCTTGAGCAGCATCTGCTGCAGTGTCCGCAGCACCTTGATGCACAGCTTCTCCTCCGACTCCATGAGGTCCTTGGTGTGCTGGATCAGCCTGGGTGGGGGTGGGGGGTGGCAGCTCAGGGCAGCCACACTGCCGTCCTCCAGACACAGCCCACAGGGGGTCGAGTGTCCCCACCAGACCCACCCCTGATCCACACAGCAACAGCCCAGCTTCCCCCACAGCAGCCAGCACCGGCTCACTTGCACAGGAAGCCCCCGCTCTCGCAGCGCTGGTAGGCCTCACTGCCCTCCAGGAAAAGCAGCTCGGGCCAGTGCAGGACATCCACCAGCACTGACAGCTCAGCCTGCACCAGGGGCTTCAGCCTCTCCTCCAGCGCTGTGATGATGTCCTGGGGCGGGGGTAGAGCAGGGTCAGCGCCAGGTCTAAGGCCACCTTCCCCATCCTCAAACAGCTCCACAGACAGCACAGTACCTGCCTAAGGGAACCTAGACAAGGCCTGAACAAAATCTGGCTTTGCTCCAAGTCCTTCCTCTAACTCTGTGTGACCCTGGGCAAATTCCTTGCCCTCTCTGAGTCTCGGTCTCCCACTGTGGAAGGGTGGCGAGGGGATAACAGCAGGCAAAAACAAATGGCCAAAGCAGAATGTGCCACCTGGAGGAGGCCTGGCCTTGCCACTTCCAGGAGCTCCCACCTCCGCAGCAGCTCGAGAGGAGAGGACACGCTGACCAGCCCCTTCTGGGAAATGCAGGCCACACAGGAAGGCACTCATCTCCTAGAACCTGCCCTTTTCTGGCTACTGCCAGCAGCCCCCCCACCTGCAGCTTCTCAATGATGTTCTTGTAGTCCCACTGGTTGGCAGTGGGGGTGAGGCGAGGGAAAGTCCGGGTGGCCGTCTTGTAGCTGGCAGCATTGCGCTGGGCGGCCACTGCACTGCTGGACCCACTGCTGAGCAGCACGCTGATATGGGCGTCCAGATCCATGGGCAGCGAGATGGACCGGCCCTTGGCTGGAGGGATGGGATGCTGGAGGTCAGAGTGGGTGGTGGAGGCTTGGCCAGGCTTAAGGATGTCATGTGAGAAGACAGGGAGCCAGGGGCAAGGGCAGAGGTGCAGCCCCCTTCCCATTTATGTGGCGAGCCTCTGATCCCACCCACCCCTCTACTCCCTCTTTGCCCCCTTTCAATCTACAGGCTGCCATTAGCTGCAAGCCCAAGCACCCAAGAGGAAACTAGTTGGGGAGTGTCGCTCATGGCCTCCTCCAGGAAGCCAGCTCAAAAGAGAGAGCGCAGCTTCTCTTGATTGTTGATTCCAGGTAGATACCCAGGGCTTACAGAGAGTGACCTGGAGCAGGTGCATGGTGGGGGTTTTAGGCCAAGTGGTCTCTGTGAGTCCCTGGAGGCCAGGGGGTGATGGGGAGAGCCTGGCCAGCCCTGGCACTCACCCACCATGGCAAGGGTTCGGACACAAGCCTCCACAGAGCTCTTATGCTGCTGCTGCAGCCATGGGCACTCCAGCAGCCGCGTGGTAGACTGCAGCAGCTGTACCACGATCGTCTGGTGTGTCTGCAAGAGGCAAGACAACCACTGCTCGTGTGGCTCACCTCTCAACACTCTCCATACCCCCCAGAACTAAGGTGCTTGACAGTACTGTCCTCACTGTGGGTAATTCTTTGTGTGTGTGTGTGTGTGTGTGTGTGTGTGTGTACCAGTCATGGGGCTTGAACTCAGAGTCTGAGCATTGTCCGTGGGCTTTCTCAAAGCTAGAGCTCTACTACTTGAGACACGGTACCACTTCCAGCTTTATCTGTCTATGTGGTACCGAGGAATCGAACCCAGGTCTTCACGCATGCTAGGCAAGCATTCTACCACTAGGCCAAACTCCCAGCACTGTGGGTAATTCTCGACCCACAGAACCATGAGACTGTAAATATCTGTTTCTAAACTAAACCAGGGCAAGCGTGGCTCTCCATTCCTATTCTCCCAGTCCCACCCACAGCCAGCCAAGGACCCAGGCTCGGCCAAAAGCCCACCTGCAGCGAGGTGCTGTTCTCCGAGAACGGGGAGCTGAAGAAGGCGCTGACGGTGTCGAGCACCACGGTCAGGACGTACTTCTCCAGGGTGGGGTCCGCCAGGCGCTTCTCGCGCTTGTTGCAGACCTAGAGGAGAGGCTCGTGAACCCTCCGTCCCACCAGACCGCCAGCTCCAGCCCCTCTCCAGAACCCCCAGGGACAAACCCGAGCCATGTCCAAGGTGAAGTTCTCGAAGAGCGTCCAGATGTGGTTGCTGGTGTAGATCTCCTTCATCTCCACCTCCGTGTCCACGTAGCAGTGGTTCACAAAGTTCACATAGGCCATCTTCACCTGGGCAGCGGAGGGGGAGGTCGGGCGGTGACTCCCCATCCGATGCCTGTCCCTGCTTCCCTCCTCCACCCAGCTCTGCCACCGTCTTCTACCCACCCTGCGGGCCCCTCCAGCCCCCAGAGTCCTTGCCTCCGTGATACAGTCCTCGTGTGTCACCACCGTCACCACGTCCTCCAGCGGCAGCAGGGACGTGCACTTGATCTCAGTGTAGACGTTCTTGCCCTCTGCGCAGGCGGCCAGCAGGTCCACCAGGGAGATGTGATACATGAGGGGGCTGTGTTCCTCCACGCCGTCTCGCGCGGCCTGCATCATGTCCAGCAGGTGAGCCAGCGAGGCCTTGTCATTGTAGAACACGACCACGTCCTCACCCGCGTTGGTCAGCTGCAGGGGGGTGGGGGGGAAGCATCAGACCCCTCAATCCAGCCAGCTCTCAACTCCTGTCCCCTTCCTGCCCTAACCGGAGAGTGTTAGCACATAGGAAGGTCTTTCCTTGCCTGGGTTTTAGGGGGGGCTCCTAACTGATGTCTCTGGCCCTCAGGCATCAAATATCCCTGGACTCAGAAAGTAGCCCCCTCCTCCAGGAGGCCCTCTGGGCCCTCAGCACTTCTCCCCTGGGCTCCCACAGTGTGTAATTTAACCCTTGCAGAGCCCAGGATACGGCTGGTGGCAGCAATTACATCGTGCACAGAGAAGTAATGACAAAGATTAGTAATTAACATGGCAAAGCACTTCTAGCCCCTCCTGTCTCATTATGATGTCCTCAGCTCATTGCCCCTCAGTGGAAAATATCCAGATTTGAGCTCAGCCCTCCATCCTTCCCGCCTTGCGCTAGCTAGTATGCATTCAGTACTATGTATTCTCCTGGGCTCTGCTTGAGTCCTCTCAGCCTAAGTCTCCCTCTGGGGCCCCTCCACAAGTCCCCCCGTGGACTCCTCTAAGGCTGCTGGCCACACCCACCGCCCAGTTCCCCACATGTCCCTGCCTGCCCTCACCTCGGTCATGATCATGTCCTGGCACTTCTTGACGTACTTGCCCTCCGCCTTGATGACTGTGTGCAGGAAGTCCAAGTATTGCACATGGCGCCCGTGTGTGGCCAGCAGGTGCACGAAATGCTGCAGCACGGGCTCGCTGATCTCAGAGCACAGCTGGTAGTTGTTGAGGAAGATGTGCTGCATGCTCTCTGCCTCCAGGAGCTGCCAGTGGCCAGAGGTTGATCAGAGAAGAAGTCCGAGAGCCACCCCTACCACCACCACTGCCCACCTGCCCCAGGGGCCCTCACCCCTGGCGTGAGGAAGAGGTGCAGGTGCTTGTGTAACAGGGCCTGGTTGCCGGGGTTTCCTGCACAGAACTTCTGCAGGAACTGGTGTGTGTAGCGCAGAATCTCCAGCATCTTGGCATCGCCCTGTGTGTGAAGGGGAGAAGGGGAGAAGGGGAGAGAGAGGAGTCTGAGCTCCAGACTAGGCAAGCGTGGGGTCATCACAGCATGGAGGGGACCCAAGAGAAAATGAAGGTCCAATTGAAAGCTGGGGGAAAAAAATAGGGGAAAAAAATCCCTAAGGGTGAATGAGGGTAAATCTTGTCAAAAGACTTTGTATGCATGTATGAAAATAGAAAACTGAGGTCTGTTGAAACTCCTTAAGAAGTGGAAAGGGAATCGGGGGGAGACACATGAAAGGGGTGTGCTCTATCTGGGTATATTGTATACATGTATGAAAATGACACCGAAACCCCCTGGTATACAAATATATGCTAATATAAAATCTTTTAAAAAAGAGATTTTTCTCTGCTCAAGTCAGTTGGCAGAGAACTTACAGACAGACAGACAGACAGACAGACAGACAGAAAGACCAGCTCAGGACCCTGAAGGGCTGAGGGTCAAAGCAAGGCTAAGATTTGAATAGAGCCAAGCAGACCTGAGGACAGGTTTGGGAGTGATATCTAGGTAAGGAATCGAAGCCAGGGGCTGAGACAAGGCCAGCGCTGATTGCATGAGTCAAATAGAGGCTGGGATGAGAACAGGTCAAGGGAGGGGACTGAGACGGAGCTTAGACTAGAGGAGGAAAGGGCAGAGTTAAGAAGTAGGATGCGGCCGAGTCAAATCCAAGTCAAGGTGAATTTGAGGGAAGAGAAGCGGGTTAATGTTTGAGATTAAACTCCTGATGGCTCGGTGCGGGCTGGAGCACAAGGTCATGGTGAAGCTGGGTTGGGTGCCTTAGGCAGTACTGTACAGTGTGGGCTGGGTTGGGGTTTGAGCGGAGCCGCAGAGGGGAGTCCAAGGTCAATGTCAGGTCACCTTGTCATAGGGGATCTGTAGGAGGTCTAGCATGACCTTGTGGGCATCCATGTTCTTGAGCAGCCGCTGCTGCTTCTTCCTCATCTGCTCCCCGACTCCGCACATCTTGTTCAGCCGCTCCAGGATCTGGGGAAAGGGAAGGATGAGCCCAGAGCCTGTGCCCCACTCTTCAGGCCCTCTCTGCCCACTAACCAACAGTGGGACAGGAAGCAGGAAGGAGGTCAGAGCTGCTGAAGCCAGACCGTGGCCTGGAGCCAGAGAAACACTAAAAACCCAATTCCACCCATAAAAGTAAATAGAACAATATGACTGTGAAATGGAACTTGGTTCCATTCCTTCAGCTTTAAAATAATTCCATCTGGACCCTGGCAGGGCTGTTTTTCACATGCCAGGAAAGCCGGAAGCTATCTGGAGCAAAGGGGAGGAGGCAGAGGAAGCCGGGCCTGCTGCAGGGCCCTGACCCTGGAGATGCAGGGACCACTCACTCCCTTAACGATCTGGTAGTTCTCGCTGCTCTTCTCCCCAGACGGCGGCAGGAAGCTCTCCTCATCTGTGGGCCTCTGGGGACACAGACAGGATAGAGTCAGCCAGGCCCAGCCCTCATGAGACCCCATCCAGCCCTCTATAACTCACCTCCTTCTTGTCCTTGGCGGTGCCTGCCTCTCCCTCCTCACCCTTGCCACTGCCCTTCTTGTCCACCCACAGCTCTGACTTCTCCACCATGGTCCGCAGCCGGTCCAGCTCTGACTTGATCACTTTGTAGTTCTCCACGTCTTGGGCTGAGATCAGCAGTTGTACCTGAAGGTGGAACACAATCTGACTTGTGGGGCTATGTACCTTAAAAGAACTCTAGCACCTTCCCTGTGCCACCCAGACACCCTTCCCTGTGCCACCCAGTGCCCCCCAAACATCTCCATCTATTTCTCAATGTTTATGGCCTTGCCCCAAAGTTCACCACCTCCAGGTTGTTTTCCTTGATGACCAAAAACCTCCTTTCCTCCCTTGCCCTGAGTGGCCATCATCTGGCTTCAGTTAATCTGAGTCATGTCACATGCCACTGTGGAGTGTCACTTGCTTCCTCATACTCCAGAGGGAAAAACACATCGATGTCACTAAGCATGACCGAAAGAGGGTCCTAAACCCTAAGTTCAGGATGTGAGCTGGACCTACCTTCCTCAGTCTAGGCCAAATGGCAAAAAGGAAAAGCTTAAACCTCAATTTCCTCTCTCATGGGAATGAGCTACTGGGACAATTCCAGGAGAGAATTCAAACCAGTGTGCAGTGCCTGCTACACGGTAAGTACTTGCTAAATGCCAGCCTAGATAGCAGACAGCTCACAGGGAGCTGTGGAGGGGACAGGACGTCACAGTGACACACACAGGACTGCCTGGGGGCCTGGCATGAGTTGAAGCCCTTAGCACAGGCGTGTATAAGACTTGCAAGCTCTCAAGTGCTGCCCACAGTGTAAGAAACAGCAAGCCTTGAGCCAAGCTGAGAGAAGCCCAAGGCAGCCATGATTCCATTCTCACCTTTAAGGAGCTCAGCAAGGCTGGAAGTCCCTGAGCCCACTACCCCCTCCCCCAAGCTGTGAGCAACTTCATCACCTTCACCCAGGGTCCAGCACAAGCCTAAGGCCCAGGTGGAAGCCAGGCGGCCGCCATCACCTGCTTAAAGGTGTGCATGGCCTCCTGGCGCTGGCTGAAATGCTTGAAGAGCAGCTGCAGGGCGCCTGAAACGAGCGGCGCGTAGTCGTGCATGGTCAGATGGATGAGCACTCGCAGAAACATGCGGCCGCCCTCGTCGTCCACCTCCAGCATGCTGCTGGTCTTCCTGCGGGCAGGGGTGCGGGTATGAGCAGGCTAGTCATCTCTGCCAACCTGCCAGGGGGCTGGGCGCTCTGCCACCCAAAGCAATACCAGTGCAACAGCTGTTCAAAATACTGACTTGTCCCACCAGTGGGTCAACAGCCACCATCCTGAGTCCCTCCAGGGACCCTCCACAGGGGACTGCCAGCCCCATCACTAGCAAGGGGGATGAGAACGCATGACTTCTTTTATTGTTTTACGTTTATGCTGGTATTGGGGTCTGGGCACTGTCCCTGAGCTTTTTTGCTTCAAGCTAGTGCTCTACCACTTGAGTCACATCTCCAGTTAATTTTGGTTCATTGGGAGATCCAAGTCTCACCAACTTTCCTGCCTCGGCTGGCTTCAAACCACAGTCCTCACATCTCAGCCTGAGTAGCTAAGGTTACAGGCAAGAGCCACCAGCACCCATCCAGCACCCACTAACATCTTTCATTTTACTGCTCTCTAACCGAAGTGAAAGCATTTCCTTCAACAAGGAACCATTAACTGTACCTTGTGAGTTCGTCACCAGTTTAAAAAAAAAGAAAAGAAAAATCGCAGAGGTTTTCACCTCACCTCTGAGCTGCTAATGGAAATTGTGAAACACTGTTTTCGTTCACTACTTGCTAATTACACCCACCCATGTGTCTGGCTATTTAACGTGCTAATAAAGAGCACATATAGAACTGTCACTTCTGATCTGTTTTCTTCAATATTTTGATAACTGCATCAAGGCCATGGGTTTCCCTTGTGATTTAATGGGATTTATTTTATGGATTTAAAGCATCACTTGGAGAAGGGGTCTACCAGCTGTGCTTAACACTAAGGAAAAAAAACAGAAACAGCCAGTGGGAATTGTGGGCTACACCCCTGCCCAGTCTATCAAAGGGGGGGTGCCAGGCTACAAGCCCCACACTTCCTTCTTGCTATGGGACAGGAGGACATTTGGCTAGCCACATGACCCAAGCAGAGAAGTAAGATGACTAAGACCCAAATAAGATGACTAAGGCTCAAAATCACTGAAGCTGGCCAGCAAGGAGCTTCCGAGTATCCAGCCCAGTGACGGTGGGGGGCCCAGAGTCAGGCCCCATTCTCAGGAAAACCCAGCCACCCCATTAGAGGTCACAAGCCAGTATCAGCATCACCTCCCAACCCCACCTCAACCCTGGCCTCACCCGACTCCAAACATGGCCTCTGCCTGCTCTCCAATGCGGTCCAGATTCATGTTGGCTGCTGTAGAAAAGGAGAAAACAGACATTCAAGAGAATTCATCCCAAACCACCAGGTTGCATTGCTCTCCTGGACAGGAGCAGAGCTTCTGGGATGGAGCAAGGAGAAGCAGGGGCCTGTGAGTCAGGAGACATGGGTGCAGGTCAGCCTAGGATTGGCTGTGATCTGGGACAAGTCCTTACTGGGGCCCTCAGTTTCCCCCACTTAGGAGCTGGAGGAGGGTCCCTGCCCCTTCTCCCCACTGTGGCCCTCCAACAGGAGGAAGGGCCTTTGCAGACTGAAAGGGGCAGGGCAGGGGGCTGTCCCTCCCTGCGTCCTGGTGCTCACTGGTAGAGTCGAAGGCGGGGGCCGTGCCATCAGCCCCGCTGTCCTGCATGGGGAACACCTCAACAAACTCCTTCTTGAAGACAGACAGGAGGTAGGAGATGCGGTAATCCAGCCGCACGTTGAGGATGAACTGGAGACAGACAGAGGGGTGGGGAAGACAGGTCTGCGATCAAGAGGCAGGAGACACTGTGCTCCACCAGGGCGGCAGAAGTTCTTATCCTACTCTGCGAAGCTGCCCTAAGGCTCTCAGGGGAAGGGAAAAATGAGGCTGAAAGAATCCGGGTTTGCAGACCCATGACTGGCCTATATCTTCATGAAAGTCAGAGCCTGTGGCCAACACCGCCCCGCCTCAACCCACACCAGACCTGGTCAGAAATCCCTCCTCTGATGCTCTGCTCAGACATCCTCAAGCCCTCTGGTGAACCACAGGGTCTCATCCCTCCTCTCAACCCCACACACCCCTTCCGGAGGCGGTGCTGGAGAGGCTGAGACACAGAACAGGGTTCTCACACCTCTCTGGGACTTTGGGAAGTTTCCTTCTCCCTCACTTTCCTACCTGTAAAAGAGAGGAACTGAGGGAGACCTCACCACGTTAGGTCACCTGAGGGCTCATCGTGACAGACTGTGCCCCCCATAAAAAGTGTCCTCCTGAGCCTGGAGGCCCGGGTGGGGCGGAGAACGTGCATCTCTACCAAGTCCTAGGCGTGCTGACCCCCGGGGTCTGAGGTCCACACCCTGAGGACCACGGTCCTGCCCAGCCACCTGCAGGATCTCCAGGATCTTCAGCTTGGTCTCCATCACCACAATGTCTTCATTGTCCTCGAACTTGCTTCTGTCCAGGGGCTCAGCAGGCCCGGCGCCCGAAGGCAGACTGGGGGCACCAAACACAGACTGCTTGCGGCTCAGCATCATGGTAGACATCATGTGTCCCACGCCCTGGATGGACCGCCGCACGTTCTTGCCTGTGGGTCAGAGGGCACAGCACGGGTCCCCAGTGAGACAGGCAGGGGGCTGGAGACAGGGTGTGGGCTCGGGGTAAAGCCTTGTTGAAGAAGGGTGGGGACTAACCCAACTAACCCAGGAAGACTTCCTGGGGGAGGGCAGCTTTTGGCCAAGTCTGGGAAAAGGGAAGGCCAAAGATAAACTGCATGGGGAAATGAGCTCTCTGGAGGAAACTGACCGAGGGGACACTACCCCAGGAGTACAGACAGGCGATGGACCCTAACATGCTCTGCTCGGGTGAATCTCTGGCCTCTGGTGTGGCCTCCAGTGTGCCTGAGTGCAGGAAGCTTGAGCACACTCCCCGATGGCAGGGCTGGGTCCACTCTCACTGGTCGGTTCCAGCATGGCTGGGCTGTCTCCCCTCAAGACTGAACACTGATAGTCAGCAATGCAGCCAGACAGTCCCCTGGGGTCTTCACAACAGCTGCCCATGGAGCCCTCTTCCCCATCCCCAGTTGAAGAGATTGGGGACCCAAGAGGCCACCTTGCAGCACAGCCAGGAAGGCAGGTGACCCAGAGGGATGCTCAGGGGGCTCTGGGTGCCTGGAGGAGGTGAAGGGACCAGGGGGCAGTGGGTTGGCCAGCCTCACCGCCTGGGTCCTCGAACACCTGCAGCATGGCTGGCGGCCCCTGCACGCAGTCGATGATACCCAGCAGCGTGCGGGTGAGCCGCAGAAGCTCGCTAAAGCTGTAGAAGCCGAAGTAGATGAGATTGTGAGCCAGGCTGACCACCTGCGGAAGGGCGGGACTGATGTGAGGATGGGCGGGGCCAACACCTGAGGGGTGGGGCCAGGACCCAGAAATCAACGTGAAGGGAACTAATGAGTACAGGGTTCTCAGGACAGTGGACCCCTGGGAGAGGGGGGCCCTGGCTGATGCGGTGAGTGGAGAGGAAGAGCCCAGCAGCCCTCCTCCAAGCATTGAATTTCTGGGCAGGTTCCAGCCTTCTGTGTCCCCAGGTGAAGGCTGGAGGAAAGAGGGGTCATGGTTCCCACAAGGGCACCCTAGGCGCACACTGAGACCCCATTAGTGGCGATCCAGAGATGCACAGACCCTCTAACCCCAGCACGCACCCCCCTCTGCCCACCTCATAGGTGAGCTTGTTCTTCTCCTCGTTGGCAAAGGGCACAGCCTCGCCCACCACGTTGCTGAGGTAGTCCTCCACGAACTCCATGGTGCTGGCAAACTTGTTCTTCTTGTCATCTCGGGAAGTGTTGAGATTCGAGTCGTAGCTGGGGGTAGAAGCCAGGATGGGTGAGGACCCCTGTGACCCACCCAGCCCGGCCTCTGCCCCGGCTCTGCCCCCGACTCGCCCTCCCTTCCTCCCTCTCACTCCTTGATGGTGATGGCAGTGGGAATCTCAGTCCAGAGCCGGGCAAACTTGACCGGTGTGACCAGCTCCTGGGGGTCGCGGTCCACGTGCACGTGCAGCATCAGGTGGCAGAAGGAGGCACGCAGGTCAAAGGGCAGCATCTCATCGGCCATGCACAGGAAGATAAGGTCCACGCCCAGCTGCTGGGAGATCTCATCGATGGCCAGGTACTGGCGGTCCAGGCACATGCGGGCGAAGAGCTTCAGCTGGTACCTGGGCGGCAAGGAGGCCCGTGAGAACACAGGGTTCTGCTAGTTTGGTCCGGGCTGGGTAAGGACCCCACAGATGGCAGAGGGTCACCGGTAAATCCATGCATTAGCCACACTAGCGGAAGAGACACAATCTAAAGATGGAGAGCCCCGGGGGTCTGTGATGAGTATTTGCCATTCTCCTGTCTGGAAAAAGCAAAAGCCCTGCTGGACAAGGGTAGTTCACGTCTGTATTCCTAGCTACTCAAGAGGCTGAGGACTGAGGTTCAAAACCAGCCTGGGAAGTCTGTGAGGCTTATCTCCAATTAACCACCAAAAAGCCAGAAGTGAAGCTGTAGCTCAAGTGATAAAGTGCCATCCTTGAGAAAGTTTAGGGACAGCACTGAGGCTCTGAGTTTAAGCCTCAGGAATGGTGGGGGAAACATGTGGGGAATGTGGCTTAGTGAGAGAGTGCTTGCCTAGCACACAGGAAGCCCTGGGTTCGATTCCTCAGTACCACATGAACAGAAAATGCCAAGAGTGGTGCTGTGACCCAAGCGGTAGAGCACTAGACTTGATTAAAAGAAGCTCAGAGACAATGCCCAGGCCCTGAGTTCAAGCCCCAGGACAGAAGAAGAAAGAAGGAAGAAGGAAGAAAGAAGAAGGAGGAGGAGGAGGAGAAGAAGAAGAAGAAAGAAGAAAGAAGAAGCAGGGGGAAAAGGGAGAGAGGGAAGACCCTATGGCCCAACAGGATCGATCCTTACCGGAAGGAAGCAGGCAGCTAAGAGATGAGGGGAGGCTGGGAGAGGGCAGGGAGGAAGAATCAAGAAGAAAGCCCTGGCTGGTAAAGGTGTATGACTTATATGAATGAGACATAAAAAGGAGCACAAGAGACCGGGAGTTTGGCCTAGTGGTAGAGTGCTTGCCTAGCATGCACGAAGACCCAGGTTCGATTCCTCGGTACCACATACATAGAAGAAAGCCAGAAATGGTGTTGAGGCTCAAGTGGTAGAGCTCTAACCTTGAGAAAGTCCAAGGACAGTGCTCAGGCTCTGAGCTCAAGCCCAGAATTGGCAAAAAAAAAAAAAGAGCACAAGAGTCAAATGTGTCGTCACTGAGTAATGTCTTGTCCTCTGTCTCCTCCCACCTCATTACCAGCTCTGGAACCAAAACAGTCTGAATGTGAACCATGGCTCACAACTCTGGCTGTGTTATTCCAGGAAAGTTTCATCACCTCTCTGTGCTTCCGCTTCTCGGGTGTGCGTGTATGTGTGGCCAGTACGAGGCCTTGAACTTAGCCTAATGCAAGCCACACTTCCATTTCCAGCTTTTTGGTGCTTAACTGGCGATTAGAGCCTCGGATTTTTCTGGCTGAGCTAGCTTCTAACTGTGACCCTTGATCTCGGCCTGCTAGGTAGCTAGGCATGCACCCCAGAACCCAGCATTCCTATGGTTCTCGTAAGGCATAAATGAACCGGCAGTGAGGTGCTCACAAGAGCGCCTGGTATACAATGATACAATGTGCAATGTAAAGGCCCTGTGGTAATTGGGGGGAGGGGGGAGGGGCAGTTGTGGGGCTTAAACTCAGGGCCTGGGTGCTGTCCCTGAGCTCTTTTGCTCAGGGCTAGTACTCTACCACTTTGAGCCACAGTACCACTTCCAGTTTTTGAGTGGTTACTTGGAGATAAGAGTCTCACGGGGACTTTTCTGCCTGGGCTGGCTTTGAACCACAAGCCTCAGATCTCAGCCTCCTGAGTAGCTAGGATTACAGGCCTGAGCCACCCGCCCATGCCTGTCTGATATCGGTATCGTAAGACGTCTTTGGAGATAGATGAGGCTTGAGTCCTGATGCTGTCCTGAGGGCAGTTTTGTGCAGGACAGCGACATGGCCACAGCCAGAGCGGGAGCCCCTGGAGTTGCTGGGGCTCAGTGTACACAGGGATCAACCCGCCGTGGAGGCCGCTGCGGTGGGGGAGAGGCACCTGTAGTAGCTGAGCACGTTCTCGTCATGGGCATTGCCAGCCCGTGCTTCCTGAGCCAGCTGCCTCACGCTCTTCTCGTGGTGTTCATTGTTCTTGTCGGTCCAGGTGAGCCACACTTCCTCCTCGGAGTACTCGATGCTCAGGTACTCGTGGGACTGGGCCATCTCCTTCAGGGGCCGCAACCTGCAGACAAAAGCGCAAATCACCCAGCCATGCTGGGCTCCTGTCAAAACCCCAGGCGGCCATGTCCTCCATGTGGAATGCGGCCCTGAGCATCTACAAGGCACGCCTGTGGCTGTTTTGCCTCTGGGTCCCATCCCTCTGCTCAGTGCTGGACCCAAGGCTGCCCACAGGAGGCACTGGGCTCCTATCTACTGAACCACAACAGGTCGGGGGGCCCTAAAGGAAAGGTTCTGAGGTGGACTTACTCAGTCTGGATGAGAATGTCGCTGTTCTTGGGGTCCAACACACACTTGCAGATGAGCTCCTGGGTGACAGGGATGGCCACGTGGTTGGACACACACAGGTCAGAGAGGTAGTCCAGGAACCTGAGGTGGAAGAGCAGGCCGGGAGGGGCTTGGAGGCTGCTCTGCAGCGAGGAGAACTACCTCCTTCCCAGCCCATCCCCAGCCACAAGATGGCTCCTGCTCTCCCCAGGCCTCACCATCTGGGTGGGACAAACTTTCCGCCAAGAGGGCGGCAGTGGGAAGGGCGGGCACCGGGCAGGGTGGGGACCGGGCAGGGTGGCGGAGGCCCACCTGGGCTCCCGGTTCTTCCGCACGAGGCTGACGAAGGTCTCCACCTCAGTCTTGGTGATGTGTTTCTCCAGCAGTTTTCGGTTGTTATGCAGCAGGGCGGTGATGGTATCTTCAGCCAGGATGTCATAGCCAATCTGGGACTGCATCATTCCAAACTGCTTGGCAATGTGCTCCTGCGGACAGACAGAGGGGGTCACAGGAGCCATGGACAAAGCGCAGGGTCCAGCTTTCTTCTGGATCCCAAGACAGAGACTCCATGCTGGGAAGGAGCAAGAGTGGAAGAGGAAGCCAGATATGGAGAAGGGGCGGGCAGGCAATCCACAGCTGTGAACTCATAAGCTATCTCCCTCCACAGTGCCACCTTTATGAGCAGGGGCTTGTCTGTCTACCAAGACCAGATACAGCATGTGTGGGGTCCAGTGCAAAGTGAAACAGAAGACTCTTTGTGTGTGCAAAGACTAAGAATTTCAAGCCAGGCATCAGTGGCTTACACCTTTTTTTTTTTTTTTGGTGGGTCATGGGGCTTGAACTTGAACTGGGTGCTATCCCTGAGCTCTTCAGCTCAAGGCTACCACCCTATCCTTGAGCCAAGCCCCACACCCCGTTTTTTTTCTATAAGTTAATTGGCGATAAGAGTCTCAGGTCCTTTGGTGCCTCTGATCCTCAGGTCTCAGTCTCCAGAGTAGCTAGGATTACAGGTGTGAGCCACTGCGCCCAGACTACTTTTTTTCTTTTGTTAAGCCAGAACTGGAGCTATGACTCAAGTGGTAGAAAGCTAATCTTATCCTAGCTCCTGATTTCAAGCCCCAAGACTAGCCCAAAATTAAAAAAAAATAATAATAAATGAAACCTGAGAATTTCAAAACCAGGCTCAAGTGACTCATATCTGTAATTCTAAGTACTTGGGAGGCTAAGATGGGTAAGATCACAGTTCTAAGCCAAATTGGGCATGAAAGTCCACTATACCAGCCAGTGCCAATGGCTCATGCCTATTCATGAGGCTGAGATCTGAGTTTGAAGCCAGCCAGGGCGGGAAAGTCTGATTAACCACCAAAAATGCCAAAAGTGGAGCCATTCCTCAAGTAACGAAGCACTGCTAGCCTTGAGAGAGGAAAAAAAAAAGCTCAGGGACAATACCCAGGCTCTGAGTGCAAGCTCCTGGACTGGCACATGCATACGCACACTCACTCCATCTTAACAGAAAAAGCAAGCTGTCGTGGAGTTTGTCATCCCAGCTGTAGTTGGAAGCATAAGTAGGATAGTGGTCTAGGCTGGTGCAAACAAAGGTCCAGACCCTCTCTTAAAAATAACCAGAGGAAAAAAGGCCGGAAGCATGGCCGAAAGAGGGGCTACAGCAGCTGCTTGACAAGCAGACACTGTGGGTTCAAACACCAGTGCCATCCAAAAGAAGAGAAGAGGGGGAATTTCAAGATGGCAGTAGCAGAGCACTGCTCCTGAACCGTCCCTGTCTGGGACCCTCCTGTTGCCCACCTGAGAAGGCAGGAGTGAGCAGGGACAGGAGGGCGGCGGGCACCCACCTGGTTCTTGCGGTAGTCCTCCTGCGAGTGGCGCAGCACTCGGTAGCAGAGGCGGAACATGTGCTGATAGGGCGCATTCTTCTGATCTGACAGCTCCTCCAGCCGCACCAGCGGGCCCTCGCCCCCCTTGTCTCGAAACGGGGCCTTCAGAATGCCAAAGATCTGGAGGACACGGAGGGTGAGAAGGGGCTCTGTCTACCCTGTCTGCCCCGCCATCATCCCAGGAACGCTGAGCCCCACTCAGCTGACCAGAAGCCCCCCATGACATTAACCTTGAGCTGACTGCTGGCCATCACCCCCTAAGTTCACCCTAACTCTCCGGCTGTGGGTCAGAACCCCACTGTGGACTGATTTTCTTCAGTGAGACCATGGCACTGTGGTCAGGCAGGACAGTTCTCGCTAGATGCCATGATGAGGAGGAGTTTGGGTGAAGAGCAATTGATTTTGAAGGGGCTTGTGTGTATGTGTGTGTAAATCAAATCAATCCTTAGCGTGCTATGTACGCATGATATTACTGAGATAAACCTGTAGATCCCAATTCCTTAACATTTGAAATTCTCTCAAGGCAAACTTTTCTTTGTAAGTAAGCAAATAAATAAAAGTATAGTTAAGCCAGGTGCCTGTGGATCAGGCCTATGATCCTGGCTACTCGAGAGGCCAGAGGATAGAAGTTTGAAGCCAATCAAGCCAAGAAAAGTACAAGAGATTTCATCTCCAAATTAACCAGCAAAAAAAAAGCTAGATTGGTGGTATGGCTCAAGTGGCGGAGCACCAGTTAAACAAGCAAATGGAGCAAACTCGAGACAAACCTCAGAACCAGCAAAAATAAAAAGTATGCCATGTGCAGTGGCACACACCTGTCATACCAGAAGTGTGAGGAAGATGTCTACTTGGAAGCCAGTGCAGGCTACAGAGACCCTACCTCAAAAAATCACCAAGACAAAGAAGAAAAGTCAACCAATCGATTATTGGTCCAGCCCTTACCCCAGCTCTACACTGTGCCCCTGGCGGGCAGAGATCCAGCCGAGACCCAGCCACCCACCCCGGCCTCTGTGGACTTCAGTCTGCTCACCAGTAAAGGGAAAGAGAATAAAAACTGTCCCTCCTGGGAGGGGGAGCATCAAGTACAGCAGTCCTGTAGGGAACCTAGGGAGGCACCTGGCACCGGCCCAGACCCACAGATGCTTTTTGTTTGTCTTCAGTGCTGGGGATGGAACCCAGAGCCCTGTTCATGCTAGTGAGGGCTCAAGGGCAGGACCGCTGTCAGCTGCAGCCCCTTACTCATTTTGTAAAAGGGGGTGATAAGAAACCACAGGAGGGCAGGAGGAGGCAAGCACGAAGCTCAGCAGGCGTCCTGGCCCCTCCTGTCGCCACACAGGCACCTGTTTGAGGATGTTCTGTTCCCTCATCAGCTTCTGCCGCTCCCGGTTGGGCTTGGTGACCATGATGTCCAGGACATTCTGTCCATTGTTGGGGACATCGCTGACAAAAAACACCAGGTCCTCCAGTAGCTGGATAACGAACCTAGGCAAGCGGAGACCAGGGATGACAAGTGTGACCTGCTGAGCCCTGGCAGCAACCCCAGGGCTTACCGAGTACACGGTCCTCTCTGATACCCAGCCCTTCCCAAAGCATGGTATTCCTGAAGTCCCTCTAGCTCTGCTGTCTTCACCACCAAGTGCCTTATTATCCTTAACTTCCTTTTGTTGTTGTTTTTGGTCATGGGACTTGAACTCTGGGCCTGGTGTTGCCGCAAAGTTCAACTCAAGGCTACCACCTTACTCCTTGAACCACGGTGCCACTTCTGGTTTTCTGTTGGTTAATTGGAGACAAGAGATCCAGGACTTTTTTAGTGCCCGGGCTGGCTTTGAACCTTGATCCTCAGATCTCAGCCTCCTGAGTAGCTAGGCTTACAGGTGTGAGCCACCATGCCCGGCTGACCCTTAACTTACTCTGCTTGCCTGTATCCTAAACTTCTCTCAAAACATCCCACTCCCTACCCACCCCAGATTCCTAACTGCCCCCAAGATAAGGAATCTGAGAGCACTCTAGTCTGGAGTGGTAAGCGCAGGGCACCGGGCAGAGTGTTTTGTATGACTGGCATTCACATCCTGACTGCCACTGATTAACTGTGTGCCTCTGGGCAAGTGTCTTAACCCCCCTGAGCTGCAGTCCCACTTACAGATCACACAGGGGTAGCAGTAGCTCCATCATGAGGTTAGTGAGCCATAAGGCAGATTCTGGATTTTAGGGGCCCAGGTTCAGCCAAGGCTCCTTGGGGACTGAATCCTGCCTGTTTCCCAGCCCTCATCCCAGCTGCCTCGTTTCTGCTTCGAGATTCCTTTGATGGTGAGCCCAGAGTCAAACTCCTTCAGAAACTAGGCACTGAGGGCTCATGTTGTATCCTAGCCACTCCGATGGGACTTGAACCCACAGCACTGAAGTCACCAACACTCAGTGAATCGCAGCAGGCGTCGTTTTAATAGCTGCCCAACAACGACTATCCACCTTCCTGACTTCACATAGGTGGTCGGCACCGTAAGATGCCCTAGGTCAAAAACCACAAGGATGAAACCACACACAGGTGGTTAAGCAGGTTAAGTACTTTTTTACAAACGCAGACTTTGATGGCTAAGCTTGCTAGGTTATTTCAGCTCACATCTGTAATCCTAGCTGCTTAGGAGGCTGAGAGCTGAGAACTGTGGTTCAAAGCCAGCCCGGGCAGGAATTAACCGCTAGAAAACTGGAAGTGGTTCTGTGGTAGAGCACGTTGCTCAGGGACAGTGCTCAAGCCCTGAGAGTCAGCTCAGGGTGAACGACATGGGGGGCTTTGGGTCAGGTGAGAGGGGCTCAGGGTTCCCGGGATGGTGGCAGGGGCAGGCTGACAATATTTTTAAAAATTCTTCAAAAAGCCTGTACCTCCAGACCCTGCAGCTCCAAGTGCCCCCCCAAAGCCCACCTGCGGTCATTCTGGCTGATGAAGCCCTCGTTGAGTTTCTCCACTGCACTGGCCAGCATAGAGCTGGCATCATTGGCAAAGTCCAGATCACGAATCTCAGACAC